>NC_134269.1:5753775-6071205 GCF_031893055.1 Leptodactylus fuscus
GATACCGTGCTGTCCACGCAGAAATTAATGTAGTCCGTTATGCAGTGTGTGAGCCCCTCAATGTCCTCTGGAAATGAGTCTTGAAACACTTTCTATAATGTTATATTAAAACAGTCCCTTAGAGACTCGACACTTCCCTCTGACCAAATCTTCACTGTACGGGTAACCGCCAGTTCTCTGCGCACCACTGGAATGTAAGTGGGTCACAGATGTACCAGTTTGTGATCTGATCTGCCTAGGGGTGGTAGGGCAGATGAGTTATATGCATCCCTTATATTGGCAAAGAGCAAATCCAGTGTTTTGTTGTCTCTTGTATGGCAGGTTACATACTGTGTGAAGCCTGGTAGAGTGGATGCTGGAGAGACATGGTTAAAATATCCCGACACTAGGAGCAGGGCATGGGGGTGAGATGATTGCAGCTCGCTCACAGCAGCATGGAGGACTTCACAGGCAGCATCGGTTTTTGCAGAGGGGGGGGGGGCATAGGCAAGTAGTATGATAACATGTGATAGTTCCCTTGGCAGGTAATAAGGTCTCATGCTCACAGCTAGTAGTTCAATATCCTTTCCACACAATTGTTTCTTAACTACAATATGTCCTGGATTACACCATCTCTCATTCACAAATATTGCAAGCCCTCCTCCTTTGCGCTTACCGCTCTCCAGCGTCCTGTCCGCACAAAGAAGTTTGAAGCCCTCCACGGAGGCAAGTATGTCCGGAATGATTTCAGTAAGCCAAGTCTCTGTAAACAGCATCATACTGCACTCACGAAACTCCTGTTGATGTCTGGTCAATGCTGTCAGTTCATCCATCTTATTCACAATTGATCTCACATTCCCCATAATGATAGCCGGAATCACGTGCTTTTTGCATTTTTTTCTTTCGCGTTTCAGTATGCCGGCTCGTTTTCCGCGTTTTCTAAGTTTTTTAAGTTTTCTTATTAGTTCGTGGGGGATGGTGAGAGCATGCTTGTTGTCTTGTCGGAAGTGAGGTGCTCATTCTTCAGACCGAGTCGCCTCGCGATTCGGCCTGAAGACACTAGGCTCATTCACTGGGCCTAATCCGGAGCAGAGTGCGCTGCTGGATGCCGGTGCAGTGCTCCGGCTTTTAGTCGTGGCTACCCAGTTTTTGGATCGGAGGTGGCCTCCGACCTCAGGTTCTGATCAAAAAAACCCTGTGTGATCTTACCCTAACAAGTCAACTCATTTTGGAAACTACACCCCTGTAGGAATGAATGCACGGCTGACAGATAATAGTGAAGATTGCAGTTCAATGCCCGATATGTTGTGTCCCGACAAAAGTTTATCGACGGCTTATTTTTATCGGGACAATCTATTCTTCTGGTCCAGTTCTGAGAAATATCTGACTTTTGATCGCTATTTATTCCATATTTTATCAGACGAAATGACCCAAAAATAATTATTTCAGGTGATTTTTTTGTTTGTTTGTTTTTTTTAGGTTAAATAATACTTTAGTTTTATTGTATGGCTTTCTACAGACACGGCAACACCAAACATGTATTGTTTTTATTATTTCTTTACATAGTAAAACACTTTTTATGTTTCATTATGTTTTTATTCACATTGTTTATAGGATAACAAATATGTACAACTTAGTGCATTAAAAACAAAAAATGCACAATAAAGAAAAATTCCAGGGGGTGGGGAGGGAAAGAGTGGGAGGGGAGGTAGGAAATGGGGATTAAGACACGAAGCTGAGATTCAGTATGGTGGAGTCCTAATAATACTATTATCAATCATGCAGATATTGAAAACCAATCACAATTCAGTGCATTGAGCAGTGCTGGCTTGTTGACCAATAATGGCATGTATCTAAATGTTTGGGGTAAGGGAAGTTGCCCAAAGCCATAGTTCCTTCATATGAATGAGTGGTATCGATAAGGGTCAGGAGGTCCTTAGGGCAGGTGGGTTTGATTGTTTCCAGTTCCTGGCTATCATCAGTTTGGCAATAATAAGAATCTTACCTGTCAGATTACAGACTTGGATGGGGGAATGGAGTCCATCTCCAAATAGAGCAGAGCTAACTGAGGGTGTTCTAGGTATAGTGATTCCCCATAGAGAGTCAATGAGGTTGAAAATATCCTTCTAATAATGGGTTAGCCTAAGGCAGGTCCAAAAAGCATGGAGAAGAGTGAGCCCTCGCCATACAACCGCTAACAGGTGGAAGGTGAGTGAGGAAATATTTAATGGAGACGACAGGGGGAAATACTATCGAATAATCTTGTATGCAGTCTCTAAAGTCGAAACACCTTCTTCCAATCATCATTGCTCCAGGGTCTACGAAGCTCTGTCTACCAAAAACGCAGAGAGTAGATTTTTTGATACAAAGATTGGAGACCAATAGAACAATAAAAGGGGAGACATCATGCAAGGATAACTTGAACCACTTGCAAGTGAAGAGAATCCCTTTAAGACTACTAACAAGGAAAAATGAGTTTTCGATATGAATCCAACGCAACTCCTCCTCTCTGGAACATACAGCGGAGAGTAAGGAAACTAAAGTTGTTACATGGTAATCACCAATGTCTGGGACTCCAAGGCTCCCCGGATTATTTTCCCTTGTTAGGAATAGGCAGGATATCCTCGGTTTCTGATCTGTCCACACGAATTGGGAAAGTGTTCCACCATATCTCCCCTTCCCAAATGGACTCATGGTAGGGGAAAGCCACAAGTCATGAGGTGCCGGGATCAGATGAGGGTTTCTGTTTCTATGTTTTAGCATTCGGAGGACGTCAAGACTCAGAACCCTCAGGTCACCATGGCAAGTCAAAAGGTTTTCAACATAATGTGTAGGGCTAGTTGTCACAGGTGGCATCTGATGTACAGTAATTGGGCCATAAATGAACCTAAGCAACTTGATTTAGATAAAATGTTCACACTTGACACACTTATAAAGTGACTTTTCTATGGCTTTCTTAATGTCTCTATTTCTCAGACTGTATATAATGGGGTTGATCAGAGGAGTAAATACAGTATATAGCAGGGATATGAGTTTACTGATGGTTGGAATCCGTGCCCCCATTGGAAGAACATAGACACTGAACAGAGTACAAAAGAATATGGAGACCACCATGAGGTGGGAGCTACAGGTGGAGAAGGCTTTCTGTCTACCAGTACTGGATGGGATCCTTAAGACAACGGAAACAATTTTGACATAAGATATAACGATTATTATGGTGGGTATGAAGGCTGCTGGGACGCTTAGTATGGAGATCTCCAGCTGAACAATGTAGGTGTCAGAACAGGCAATTTCTAGCAAAGGAACAAGGTCACAATAAAAATGGTCAATGATATTTGGACCACAAAAGTTTAACATCAGTGCCATTACAATGTCGATAAATGCAACAGCAAACCCAAACAGCCAGCAGGTAATGCCCAATATCATAGAACATGTACTGGTCATAATAGTATTGTAACGGAGGGGATTACAGATGGCCACATATCGGTCATAGGACATGACTGAAAGAAGAAGACATTCAAATACTTCTACAACGCAGAAGAAATAATACTGAGTCATGCAACCAACATAAGTAATGGTCCCCCCATTTTTCAATAGGACGTGGAGCATGTTAGGGGCAATTTCTGAAGTTAATAAGATGTCACTGATGGAGAGTTGTGAGATGAAGAAGTACATTGGAGTGTGGAGGATCTTGCTGGTGGACACCAGGGTGATGATCAGGAGGTTCCCACATATTGTCGCCACATAAACAAGAAAGAACACAAGGAATAGAGCATTGCTTAAGAATAGACCGCCTTGAAATCCTAAGAGGAAAAACTCTTTAACCGCGGTCAGGTTTTTCTCCTGTATTCGGAACAATAATAACTCCACATAAAAATAAAGAACACAAGAAGACACAAAATGTAAGTAAATTGATAAGTGACTACCAGGATACATTAGTAATCTCCCATCACCCGCTCACATAGTCTTCACATCCTCCCATTCTACTACATTCCTAACCAGGGTCGCCAAACATAGTTACATAGTTACATAGTAGATGAGTTTGAATAAAGACATTAGTCCATCAAGTCTAACCTATAACCCTACAATCCCGAAACTATTACAGATTCTCTGGTTTTCTTCAATGTTTGCCCCACGTTATGTTTTCTAGTCTCCTTCATATTGCCCCTTTACTTCCATTATATATGTATGTCCCACCTACCTAGTCTAAGGACCTTTTTAGTGTTGGCCTGACGTTTGGCTACATGCACACCAATATGTTCATGGGCCTGTGAGAAAAGGGCCATATAGATAATATCTGTGTACCATCCAAGCCTCCATGGACCCATACCTGCCAATAATGAGCCTAGACCTCCAAAATGGACAACAAGTTTTGCCTCCAAGCTCCCACCCCTCAATAGAAACTCGTGAAAGTACATGACCTTATGGATGGGGCCATAACAATATAATGGGTCAACGTGCTATCCAATAAAAAATCAAAGCAAAAAAAACCCCAGATAGGACACTGGCAAAGTACATGGTCGTGTGAAAGTAGCCTTGCACCAGAGTAGTTCACATAACATCAGACCTTCCTCCTGCCTGTTCTTACTACTCCATAATCCTGAATAATCACCTTCCTTTCGGTATAGAAATCGTATCCCTTTAAGCCATATCATTACCATGAATCCCGTGTTTCTATTGAGGTTCCGTCAGATGATGTGTAATTATCGCACATGTGGGCATTTATACAGCAGGTGTCACAGACTGACTACTGGTAACTGTATATATACACAACAAGAAGCCAAGCGGCCATAGGGGAATACTCCGCGGAGATGTATGTGTCTCCTGGGATCCAGTGTAACAACTGAATAATTGGCAATTAGCATTTCCTCTACGATCAAACAGGTCAATTATTTCAGAAACAAAATAAAGTAATTTGAAAAAAATAAATAAATAAAATAAAATCTTATCTCAACCTTTAAGGCAATGGAAACATCTGTGCATGAAAAATCAATAAGCTCATATCTTACTAAATTCCTAAATAATTTTTTTTTTTTATTATTTTATTTTATTTTTTTTGCACACTCTGCTCCGGATTAGGCCCAATGAATGGGCCTAGTCCAGAGGAGGGAGTTTCTTCAGGCTGAATCACGAGGAGACTCGGCCTGAAGAATGAACATCTCGCTTATTTTTTCCGGGAGCCGGAAGAAATGGCTCCCGGAAAAAAGACCTGAGCGGCTCCCATTGATTTCAAAGGGAGCTGTCTTTTTGGTCATGGTTTTGAGGTGGATACGCCCTCAAAACCCTGATCAAAAAACTCTGTGTGAACTTACCCTAAAGCTGATGCTTTCACCCTAAGAGTGCTGTTGAATAGCCCCCTTTCCAAGAAAATCCAGCATCTGGGTTATAAGAATCTCCTGAGCCACACCCATAGCACCCCTTACAAATTCCAGGAGTATAGACCAAGTCCTAGTATAAATTGGAAAGAGAGGGCTGGAACCTCCAGAAGGATCCATGTGTTTGTCATCAACAGCATCCTCAGAAGAGAGAACCAAGCCCTTCTCCCAATCTTTCTGATTACCCTCAGGATCAGGAAAAAAATGGAGGGAAGGTTAAGTTAGAACTAAATTCCACCTATAAGACAATGCAACCATCCAAGAGGGGATTACCTTGGATCCAGGGAGAAGAACCAAGGTACCTTTCTGTTGGAACAATTGGCAAATAGGTGTACCTCTAGCATCCACCAAGATTCCTCTATCACTTGACAAAACTGCCTGTTCTAGCTCCCACTCCCCCTGCCTCAGGTCATGCCATTATTAATTATTATTATTATTATTATTATTATTATTATTAATTTATTTATATAGCACCATTAATTTCATGGTGCTTCACATTCGGGGGTTACATACAATACACAGAATATACAGGTAGATATAATGCTAACAATGACCGACTGGCACAGTGGGGTAGAGGGCCCTGCCCGCGAGGGCTTACAATCTATGAGGGAAGGGGGTAGAGACAGAAGGAGAGGGGGAGACTGTACCGATGGCAGTGCGGTGATAGTGTTATTGGAGGTTGTAGGCCTTCCTGAATAGGTGAGTCTTCAGGGCCTTCTTGAAGCCTGTGATTGTGGGGGTCAGTCTTATGTGTCGTGGTAAGGAGTTCCAGAGTATGGGGGATGCACGGGAGAAATCTTGGAGACGGTTGTGTGAGGAGCGGATGAGAGCAGAGCAGAGTAGGAGGTCATTGGAGGATCTGAGGCTATGTGTGGGCAGGTAGCGGGAGATGAGGTCAGAGATATATAGAGGGGACAGGTTGTGGATGGCTTTGTATGTTAGCGTTAGTAGCTTGAACTCAATTCGCTGGGCTATGGGTAACCAGTGGAGGGACTGGCAGAGGGGAACAGCCGATGAAGATCGGGGGGTGAGGTGGATTAAGCGAGCAGCGCAGTTTAGGGTGGACTGGAGGGGGGCGAGGGTGTTAGCTGGGAGTCCATGCAGAAGGGTGTTGCAGTAGTCTAGGCGGGAGATTATGAGTTAGTTAGTGATTATTTAGTTTTAAAGTAAGCGGCAAAGTCGTCAGCTGAGATAAGTGATGTCGGAGGGGGGCGGGAGGACGGAGGAGGGAGTTGAAGGTGAAGAATAGCTGTTTGGGGTTGCGATAGAGTGCAGATATGAGTGTGGTGAAGTAGACCTGCTTTGCAGAGGTGAGTGCGTTCTTAAATGAGAGAACTGCTTTTTTGTACTTGACAAAATCCTCCTTGGAGTGGCTTTTCTTCCAGAGGCGCTCTGCAATCCGCGAGGCACGTCTCAGTTTTTTAGTCAGGTCAGTGTGCCAGGGTTGTCTATTGATCGGTCGGGCTCTGGTGTATGTGTAGGGGGCTACAGAGTCCAGGGCTGAGGTAATGGTGGTATTATAGAAGGCAGAAGCAGCATCTGTGTCCTGGAGTGAGGAGATGTCAGCGAGTAGTAGGAGAGAGTCTGAGAGGGTGCAGGTGTCAAGGCGGTTGAGGTTCCTGCGGGGGCGTGTTGGTTTAGAGGTTGGGGTGTCTATTGGAGAGGAGAGGGCAGAGAATGTCAGCAGGTTGTGGTCAGAGATCGTGGATGGAGAGTTAGAGAGACTGCATATGGAGCAGAGGCGGGTGAATATTAGGTCTAGTGTGCCCCCCTTTATGTGGGTGGCAGAGGAGGACCATTGGGAGAGACCAAAGGAGGCGGTGAGGGATAGGAGACTGGAGGCGGAGAGGTGGTCTGTGTTAATGGGGATGTTGAAGTCACCTATAATGATGGTGGGGGTGTCTGTGGATAGGAAGTGTGTAAGCCAGGTGGTGAAGTGGTCGATAAAGGCAGCGGTAGGTCCCGGCGGTCGATATATGACGGCCAGTTGGAGGTTGGAGGGTGAGTAGATACGAACAGAGTGCACTTCAAAGGAGGGGGGGGGGGTGAGGGCAGGTAGCGCCTGGATAGGGGCAAATGAGCACTTGTCTGACAGGAGGACACCTACACCTCCACCAGGTTTGTTGTTGGGGCGGGGAGTATGTGACAAGTGCAGACCTCCATAGGAGAGGGCGGTGGGGGAGGCTGTGTCTGAGGGGGTCAGCCATGTTTCTGTGAGACAGAGAAATGTAAGTTTATTAAGAATAAAAAGGTCATGGATGTAGGCAAGTTTATTACATACGGAGCGGGCATTCCATAGTGCACCAGGGAGGGCAGGGGGAGGGGTAGGGGTGAGTGTGATTGGTTTGAGATTTCGGAGGTTCCGTATGCTAGCGCCAGGTGTGGGGATTCGCTGGGGAGGTCCAGGGTTAGGAGATATGTCACCAGAAGTAAGGAGGAGTAGGGAGAGTGACAGCAGGTGTAGGTAGGAGAGGGTGTGGGGGGGTTGTATGTGTCTGGGGCGGAAAGCCTGCAGGTTTGTGAGGAGCTGTGCAGAGAAAGTTATATGGTGGGGTAGGAGAGAGGGAGAGATGAGGATTTCTTTACTGACAAGGCTGGTTTGGGGTGGAAAGGTGGTTTTTGCAAGAAGTGGGAGAACAACAGTGATTAAAATGAGAAGCATTTCTGTTAGAGCAGTTTACAGCAGTTCGGTTATGTTACCTTCTGTTCCCTTCTGGTTCAATTCTGGCATAATTCTGAAGCTACACTTAGTTGCACAGGGTCCAAATGACCAGAGGCCTTACATTTATACAAGCCAGAGTTTGTAAGATGTCTATCAGGTGTGAATGGGGTGGGGATATAAGTATATACAATCAGGCCAGAATCAAAGAAAGGAAATGAGGCCAGGAGGAGCACAGCAGGGTGTACAGACAGGTAACACAACTGATAGAATGGCTACAAAGTGCTTAGAGACATACCAACAGAATGCTTGATTGATAATAGCAGGTAGAAAGAAATACAGTTAGACTGGACACAGGAGCGAGACTGAAGTTATATATTCGTGTGATGGAGACATACCTGTGGAAGGAGAGAGGAACAGGGTCAGATCACAAAAAAGGATTGTGGATGACAGTCTACTTCATTCTGGCATAATTCTGAAGCTACACTTAGTTGCACATTTGTATTGCACACTGGATAGCTCAAATAACCAGCCATCTCAAGTAATCTGCTCTGGAATTTTCAGACCCCCCTATGTCAAGGGAGAGGAGGAGTGGAGACAGGGAGGGAACACAGGACTCTACTAATTCTAGAACAAAATACAGAGAGAGAGGGGCACCGAGCCGACCAATGTGTAGAAATGATGGGTGAAAGGTAGGTAAGCAGAAAATTGGCCGCTCACCTGGCCTGATCTGTATATATTATCTATAGTGAGCTATTTATGTTCACCTACAAGTTGAATAATGTTTTAGATTGCAATGATTATCATCTCTCCTATTTGTGTTGTGTTAGTAAGGTTTATTTCATTTATCAGTTCCATTTTATGTGATTATTCACACATCTAATGAGACTGTTAGAATTATCTTAGCTTATCCATAAGTGTAGCAACTTACTGGACCTTATCAGGATATCCTTAGCCTTTGTATAACTGGATATTTTAACTATTTATCTAAATTTTGAAGTATTTATTGCTGTTCTGGATGTTGTTGTTAATTTTAAGGTTGATCATATGCACTTGAGAAAGAGCAGTATGCTTGAAACGCGTTGTGCAAAATAAAGTCTTTTCACTGTACCTGGGCGAGCGCGGTTTTCCTTTCATCTTCCACAAGGAGGACGGTCCCTCTTTCGCTTCTCTACTAATTCTAGAATCCGATTAGCGGCCCACATCAGGGACTGGGATCTTATGCTCCCCTACCTGATTAGATAAGCCACCATGGTTTTGTTGTTGGATAGAATTTTTACATGGTGACCCCAGATAAGTGAGAAAGCCTCTATCTTCAGATTTGAGAAGGCCAGAAGCTGACTGTTGAACCAGAGACCCTTGAAGTCTAGGGAACCCAGATGAGCCCCACACCCCCACAGGCTGGCATCCTTGGTGACAACTAAAGGGGCCTTAGTTCTCCCGCAGTCCATTCCCCAAATGTTCCCTTTCCATCCAACAGGCAAGAGATTAATGGGTTCTGTGAGATATTATCATACTTCTGTTTAGGTACCCATCTTTCTGACTGCATACTAACAAAATTTTCGCTTGTAGAACCCGGGAGTGGCCCTGAGCCAAGGAAAGCATCAGAATGCAGGCTGTAAGGCACCCCAGTACTGACATGTGCCATTATGCTGCACAATGTGTTGGTCGTCTTCAGACTTCATAATGCCATGCACACGGTCAAGCAGTCCAGTGCCAGAGGCAGCAAAGCAACCCCAAAACATCAGGGAACCTCCGCCATGTCTGACTGTAGGGGGCGTCTTCTTTTCTTTGAAGGCCTCTTTTTTTCCTGTAAACTCTATGTTGATGCCTTTTCCTACTTTTGTCTCATCTGACCAGAGAACATTCTTCCAGAACGGTTTTGGCTTTCTCAGGTAAGTTTTGGCAAACTCCAGCCTGGCTTATGTCTTTGGGTAAGAAGTGGGGTCTTCCTGGGTCTCCTACCATACAGTCCCTTCTCATTCAGACGCTGACACTGGATAGTACGGGGTGACACTGTTGTACCCTCGGACTGCAGGGCAGCTTGGACTTGTTTGGATGTTAGTCGCGGTTCTTTATCCACCATCCGCAACAATCTTGCATTGAAATCTGTCGTCAATTTTTCTTTTCCGTCCACATCTAGGGAGATTAGCCACAGGGCCATGGGCTTTACACTTCTTGATGACACTGCGTACGGTAGACACAGGAACATTCAGGTCTTTGAAGATGGACTTGTAGCCTTGAGATTGCTCATGCTTCCTCACAATTTTGCTTCTCAAGTCCTCAGACAGTTCTTTGATCTTCTTTCTTTTCTCCATGCTCAATGTGGTCACACAAGGACACAGGACAGAGGTGGAGTCAACTTTAATCCATTTCAACTGGCTGCAAGTGTGATTTAGTTATTGCCACCACCTCTTAGGTGCCTCAGGTAAGTAACAGGTGCTGTTAATTACACAAATTAGAAAAGCATCACATGATTTTTCAAACAGTGTCAATAATTTTGTCCACCCCATTTTTTTATGTTTGCTGTGGAATTATAAGCAATTTGGCTTTTTGACAATTCTTTTTGTGGTTTTCCATTGAAGACAAATTAAATGAAGATAACAATACCAAATAATTTGTAATTGCAATTGCAATCATTTTCTGGAAGAATATTTGCAGATATTGCTTGATGTGGCCTCTCCTGGCCATGGACACCGACTGTGCTGCTGCCTATGTTATCATCAACCCCTGCAGATAACTGAGGCAAGAAGGATTGTGGGGAATGAACCTCAAGAAAAAAAGTAACTTCCAAGGCCTGATGTAAGTGAGAAACCCTCCCCCGTTGTCTCCTTCCCCTGTAGATAGTGAACCCTCATGGACAGAGCCCTCCCCCACTGAACCAGTCTCATTCACTTAGTAGCTTTTTATTCTACTTCTCATCATGTTAGAACTTAAGGTCATGGGATTTGTTTGATTTCTTTTGTTCACACTTCTCAAAAGCCTCAACTTTTTGAACATACTTCTGTCAATGTTGCTGTATGAGGGATGCTTAGTTGCAGAAGGAAATTTATTTGTCAAGTAAACTTGTGGTTTTTTTTTGGATGTTTTTGATCTATTAGACATGATGATTTTTTTTTATTTTCTTGCACATAACATTGATATTTTCCCAACAACTAAGTCTACTGTACATCCCACAAAAAGCCCACACATAAATCGGTATAATCGGTATAAAAATATAAAATAGCAATTTTTTATTATTTCGTTAACAGTATAGAAAACCTAAAGTAAAAAGTTTTTAGTTTGGGCCATTATTGATGGAGAATCACTGGAGGTCTTTTTTTGTTATTTGACTGTTTTTTTTTTGTTTTGTTTTGTTTTTTTCCTTCCACATCAAAACATTTTTGTTGCATTTTTATTTGAGTCAAAGCCAAAAATGGCTACAAAAGGAATGGGAAATATTTAGAAAGTTCTTATACTTCTCTTTTCTTCTCAATCCACTCCTGGCCTTGGCTGAAAAATCAGCAGGAAAATCTATTTCCTCTCCGCTCTTCCTCCAGACTCTGGGACCAGACAATTGAAATACATCTTTGGGTGCATGCACACTACGTAACGCCGGGCGTGTATGAGAGCCGTACACGCCGGCATTACAGCAGACTGCCGAACACTTTCCATTCACTTCAATGGGAGCGCTCGTAACAGCGGCGTTTACGAGCGCTCCCATTGAAGTGAATGGGAAGTGCTCGGCAGCCCTGCTGTAACGCCGGCGTGTACGGCTCTCATACACGCCCGGCGTTACGTAGTGTGCATGCACCCTTTGACCGCTGAGCAACAGTCCAGAACTTTCTCTCCTTGGGCCAGGTAAGACGCTTCTGGCATTGTCGATTGGTCATGAGTGGCCGACACATGGAGACGACACTTGTAGCCCGATGTCCTGGATACGTCTATGTTTGGGGGCTCTTGAAGCTCTGACTCCAGCAACAGTGTCCACTTTTTGTGAGCCTCCCCCAAATTTTTGAATGGCCTTTTCTTAACAATCCTATCAAAGCTGTGGTTATCCTGGTTTCTTGTGCACCTTTTTCTATCACACTTTTCCTTCCACTCAACTTTCCATTAATATACTTTGATACAGCCCTGTGTGAACAGACGGCTTCTTTAACATTGACCTTTTGTGGCTTACCCTCCTTGTAGAGTGTGTCAGTGACTGCCTTCTGGACATCTGCCAGGTCAGCAGTCTTCCTCATTGTGTCACCTCCTGAACCAGACTGAGGGACCTTTTCAAACGCTTAGCAAGTCTTTGCAGCTGTTTCGGGTTAATTATTCTAATTTTCTGAGATAATGACTTTTCGGTTTTCCTTGTCTGTAAGCCATAATCCTCAACATTCCCAGAAAGAAACACTTGAAGAAGTTCATCCTGTTTGTAATGACTCAATATAATATATGGGGGTCACTTTTTTCAATCGAATTGCTTAAAAAATAGCTTTTTGATGATTTTCTAATTTATTGAGATGCACTTGTAAGTGTTGTATATAGGAGGCCTCTAATTCTGGAGACACTCGAGCAGGACTCACAGCAGGCTAAGTAATTGCAACATCAATGGCTAACCAGCTATGATATAAGGTAAGAGACAGTGGCGTAATTAGGAATGGCGGGGCGCCGTGGCAAACTTTTGACATGGGCCCCCCTTTCCTGATGGACACTAAAGACCTTGACTGACTGATCAACCTCCGCCGCATTCCTGCGTGCTCTATTATGCCCCATAGTGGCCCCTGCACACACCATTATGACCCATAATGAACACCCATGAACAATTATTATACTCTGGGGTCTTTTCCCAGGGTCTTATCCCTACAAATAACCTACCTCGAGGCATTGGAAAAGAGAACTGGACTAAAGTAAAAATCCAAACTGTTTTCTACTAGCTGTCCAACATGGTTGGACTGCCAATTGCTCCTTCCCCAGAATTGACTCTACTCTTCCTGACCATACAAGAAAATCCATCAAACCTCTTGACAAGGATAGGTCATGTTTTACTTTTGGCTCTACTAGCCCTCCTGCGACAATGGAAGTCTCCACATATCCTGACTCTTCCTCTCTGACATACTTCACCAAACCTACCACTATGAGAGGACCCTCTCCAAAGGGGTCTTTGGAGACACCTCCTTCGATAGGAATTAACACCCATGGATGAGACACAGACTCACTCAGCCCTTAATGTCAAGGGTAAGTTCACACAAAGATTTTTGGATACGGCCTCAAAATCCTGACCAAAAATGACGGCTCCCATTGAAATCAATGGGAGACACTCAGGAGTTTTTTCCGGGAGTCGTTTCTTCCGGCTCCCAGAAAAAATAAGCAATGTGCTCAATCTTTAGGCCAAGTCGCCTCGTGATTTGGCCTGAAGACACATCCTCCTCTGGACTAGGCCCATTTATTGGGCCTAATCCAGAGTGGAGTGCGTGGCTGGATGACAGTGAAGTGCGCCGGCTTTCAATCGTGGTTACCCGGTTTTTGGATTGCAATCTCAGGTTCCGATCCAAAAAATCCCATGTGAACTTACCCTAAAGTTGTTTTATTCTGTCCCAAATGTTGGACTTTGGTATCCATTCTCCCCTATCATATCACATATCTCTTATGGTCTGGCCACTGCTGCACTCACCCTGACTCTATCTGGTATATCTGCCTTGACTTCTAAACTTTACACCATACCTTTCATATTTTGTACTTTCTCCTTTCCTGTTTTTATCTTTTACAACTTCTATACACGAGGACTATCACTACCCTGCTGTTGTTTTGAATTGCTGATTGTTTTCTCTGCTATTTGATGTTGTTTGATGATGTTTCTTGATGCTTGTACTTTCTATTGATTTTTTTATATTTATTTGTATACTTAAATTTTTTGAAAATTTTATAAAAAATATATTGTACCAGAAATAAATAAAAGACATGGATTGAACATCCCAACCTTATACATTGAATACAAGTTTCTCAGCAAAATCTACAAGACTGAACACTTGGTAAGTTCAGTTTGATCGAATGTTGCCTACCCCTGAAACGAGTATTTTCCCCCCATAGAGTATAATAGGATTCAATATTCAATTCAAGTAGTCGAATATTGAGGGGCTACTCGAAACGGATATCGAATATCGAGTATTTAACTACTCGCTCATCTCTACTCTTAATATATGGTCTGAACCAAGTGAATGGAACTCAAGAAATTCACCTTACCATATGAAATAAAAACTTCTCTGGATAACTCCTTGTCCATCTTAAAAAAATCAGTGAAGTAGTCAAAATGATGATCATGGGGAAACGAAAAATAATAAAGCAAAAAAAAAACAAAAAACATATATTCTCCTACAATTGTCTTCTGTCTTAACCCCAAGAGAAACTAGAAGTCTTTGACCACTAGTTTTTATTGTGCTTCACGGGAACATGTGGCCCATGTGACTTCTTGTGACCCAATCACAAACCTCGGCCATGACCCTGGGTTCATGATGTCACCAAAAGAACACGGAGGCTGTGAGAAGGCCCAAAAGAGGTAATATTTTACCTTTACTTATCAGATGTTTGGCCAAACCCAACATCTTTGGAAAATTTGTACTGAACCCTGAACGAATTGTAATCACTGGTCAGGCTTTAATCTAGAAAGGGATTGTCATGGTTAGATATCCCAATAAAATCTGTTGTATTACTTGGCAGAATAATATTATAAACCTCCTATATAGTAAACCTGATTATTATTACCTATCCCTGTGACATCTCCAATGTTTTACAAATTCTTATTTTTTTTAATTTGAAGAATTCTCAGAAGATGATTGTGACTTACAGATTTATTTTTATATTTTCACCATTGACCGGAACACAAGAGACTTATTAGATAATAGCGGAGACATCTCCAGGGGGTGAGTCTATGTGGCATCTAAATCTCATCATGTACATAAATATTCTCAGATATGGCCTCGCTTGTCCATGGACACGGACTATGCTGCTGTCTCTGCACCTGAACTGAGAGCGAGGAGAAGGAATATTATATTGTAAATGAATGTCACGGACAAAAAATATCTGATGCCTGATGTAAGTAACGTGTGTGACAAACCCTCAGCTGCTGTATCCTAAGGCTGATTTCACACGGGGTATTTTCCCACCCCAACTTTGCCAGGGCAAGTCATTGAGTTTAAACTAAATTTCATAATCACCCTGACAATCTGTTTACGTCATAGTAACAGGTCTTACAATGTTTAACTAGGTTTCATCCAATGGGAATAATGCCTTTAATGTATTGTGTCCAATTAGAATTGTCATATCATAAGATAAATACATACATTAAATATATTATGTTTATATGTGGAATACCGTAACCCTGACAAAAGAAATTTAGTGTGTAAAATGGATAACAGATGGACAGCAACATACACAGAAGAAGGGGAAGCTGGGCGCCATTCAAGCTTTGCAAAGTAGAGGTGAAAAACTATGTGGGATCAATCGAGACACTTTCACCTTTATCATGGGTTATCTTTGCCATGGAAGCTTTAAGGAAAGCTCAGAAGTGACAGAGAATGGACCAACCCAAGGTACAAGTAAATAACAGCGCTCACCCAAGCGACTATTGGAATTCTTCTTTATTGGTAAAAGTAGGCACAACGCGTTTCGGACATGAACATGTCCTTTTTCAAGTGCACAATCACTGGCCTGGATGGCTTGATGCTTAGGACCCACAGGTGTTCAAGGCTTTTTTGGGTTGTTGTGACTCTTCCCAACCCACCCATGTGAGCAGGCATTTGTCGGTCTCTATATGTTCACTACACCTATTTAGTGATAATACACGAGGATCAGCTCGGTATTTGTTCTTGTTTTTCCAGCTCAGAAGTGTATCTCTCTTGTGTGGCCTCAGCCTTAAGACTCCTGCACACAAATGTTTAAGAAAACAGATGATAATAATAGATTCAATGTTTATTTTTTCACAACCAGTTTCCACAGATACCTGATAGATTTGATGGATCCGTGAAAATGAAAATGGACAGAAAATGAGACATGTTAAAACAGACCATCAGAAAGATGGACAATAGAGATGAGCGAACAGTAAAATGTTCAGGGTTCGAAATCCGATTCGAACAGCCGCTCACTGGTCGACTGTTCGAACGGGTTTCGAACCCCATTATAGTCTATGGGGGGAAATGCTCGTTTCAGGGGTACGAAACATTCAATCAAATTCTACTTACCAAGTCCATGAGTGAGGGTCGAAATAAGACAAAAAAACAAAAAACAGCACCGAGCTGCATATGGTGAAGCACTGTGTGAAAATTTGAAATAGTAAGGTAAGATAACCTCTCACCTCAGATGGTTGTGTACACAACCATTTGTTTGGGTTTTTGAACCACTTGGGGAGGGGGGTTCCGCCCTGGATGGTGAGACTGCAGGATCCTGTACCACCTTTGGTGTCAGTCGAATATTGGAAGAGGACCAGATTACAGAGAGGATCACCGCGCTCAGTTGATGGATAATAAGAAGACTTATTTCGGTAAAAGAAACACAACACGTTTCGGGCATCAGCGCCCTTTCTGAAGTGTATGTACTTATTGTCTCCCAATCAGCGCAGATCCCGGCACATAGAAATACTGAGAGGACATCCAATGTCATCAGTGCGCAGTCTCAGCTTTCAGAGCGAGTGAGGGTCGGGCTGGATTCTTCTCCCTGCGCAGCGTCCCCGCATCCTCTTCCGGCCTTGAATTCACTCTGCTAGGCATCGGGCCTGGGCAGAGCCGACTGTGCATGCCCGCACTACAAGTCAGCTCTGCCCAGGCCCGATGCCTGCCAGAGTGAATTCAGAGCTGGAAGAGGACGCCGGGACGCTGCGCAAGGAGAAGACTTCTAAAGGTAGGAGAAGAACCAGCGTTGATTGGCCGACTGTATAGCATTCTGCCAATCAACGCTGGTTCTGCATCGAATCTTAACTTTGAACAGCTAGTAGTGTTCGATCGAGTACGAGTATTTTGAATACCGTAGTATTCGATCAAACACCCACTCGATCGAGTACTACTCGCTCATCTCTAATAGACAAGTGAACCGTCCCATTGATATTAGTTAGAGATGAGCGAGTAGTTTCAATCGAACACCTCCCCTGCATAGTTATTGGTGTAAGAAAAAGCTCCAGGGAAGGTTGGAAGGGAATCGAATTTTTACCGCGTGGTATTCGACCGAGTACACCAATAACCATGCAGGGGAGGTATTCCATCGAATACTACTCGCTCATCTCTAATATTAGTACATTCTTTAAATGGCTATGTGCTGTTAAAAGAAAATGCCATGATGTTTGAAGTGTTAGGTTTTTTTTTTGTTTGTTTTGTTTTTAAAAACACCTTTATAACTAGATCATGGTCTTTATGCAGGAAAACAACAAAACTGTGGTCCTAGGGTTTTTCCTTATAGGATTTAAAGTAAAACTAGGGCTAAGACTTTCACTCTTTTGTCTATTTGTTCTGGTTTATTGCCTGATAATATGTGGGAACCTCCTGATCATCACTCTGGTGTCCACCAGCAAGAACCTCCACACCCCAATGTACTTCTTCATCTCACAGCTCTCCATCAGTGACATCTTATTAACAACTGACACTGTCCCCAACCTGCTCCACGTCCTACTGAATAATGGGGCCACCATTACTTTTATTGGTTGCATCAGTCAGTTTTATTTTGTCTCTGCCTCCTTACTAGTTGAGTGTTTCCTCCTCACCGGGATGTCCTATGACAGATATGTGGCCATCTGTAATCCCCTCCATTACTCCTCCATCATGACCAGAGGATATTGTGTGATATTAGCCTTAGCTTGTTGGTTGCTTGGATTTTCTACTACATTGATTGGCATCATAACAACTGCAAAGCTGGACTTTTGTGGGCCAAATATCATTGACCATCTATTCTGTGACCTTGTTCCATTACTAGAACTTGCCTGTTCTGACACCTACATTGTCAATTTAGAGGCTTATTTTCTAAGCATTCCAACTGTCTTTGTTCCATCCACCATCATTGTAGTGTCTTATACTTGTATTGTCCGGGCAGTCTTAAGGATCCCATCCAGTACTGGTAGACAGAAAGCCTTCTCCACCTGTAGCTCCCACCTCATTGTGGTCTCCATATTCTGCTGGACTCTGTTCAGTGTTTATGTCGTTCCAAGAAAAGATCAAACATCGACCATGACCAAGATCCTCTCCCTGCTATATACTGTGTTTACCCCTTTGGTCAACCCCATTATATACAGTCTGAGGAATAAAGACATTAAAAAAGTTGTCCAGCAAACTCTTCAAAAGAGGGCGATCTATTAGCTCATCCACAATACTTTATGGCGGCATTGACTGGCCAATTTGGGGACTTTGTGAACAATCACTTTTTTTGTCTTCATTTTTTTGAATGTTCATAAGTTTTGTCCACTTTGCTATTTCCAAAAAGGAATCGCTATTATTTTACTCTGGAGTCTCTACAGACCACAGGGGACAATACACAGAAACCCTAAAAATAAATCACCAAGTGTAATATTTTTGACTAATTTGATTTTTTTTTTATATACTTTTAGGTATTAAAACCTGATGTAGACGCACCTTAGAGGAGCCACAAGCGCACTTGTCTTCGGAACAGGATCCTCTGGTTACTTCTCAGTAATTATCACTTGAGAAAGGGGTGCGATTCCCCGAAACACTCTGACAAGCGTGTGTTAAGTTTTCGGTGTGGTTCTAATAAAGCGTGATTTCATACAAGTCGGATTTAGCGCAGTACTTTTTGGCATAACCAATGTGTCCTCGGAAAAGTTGTCGCTGTGGTTGCCATATACTGTAACTGTAAGAAAACGGAATATTCAACATTTAGAGAAAAGAAGGTTTTTGTAGCAACGTAACGAAGAAGGTTCTTATTAATCAGCCATGACACTATGGAACTCTAACCTGGAGGATGATGTCATGGGAAAGTCAGGAAAAACGCGCTTCTTATACGTTACCGTTACTGGATTTTTGGAGTTTCATGATTAAAAAAGGAATATATTTCAGATCTGAATACATTTTGCCCATAAGATGAAGAAATCGTCTTTCTACCTCATAGGAGTTTTATCTTCTTCTGATTCAACATTTCACAATATTAGATGGAGTATGATGGATGAATTTATTTACTTTGTTATTTTTAGCTTTTACAAACAGTGTGTAGTATATGTATATATAGGGCAAGTGAAGTGATACTATATACTGTCCTTATATACAGTCCTATGAAAAAGTTTGGGCACCCCTATTAATCTTAATCATTTTTTGTTCTAAATATTTTGGTGTTTGCAACAGCCATTTCAGTTTGATATATCTAATAACTGATGGACACAGTAATATTTCAGGATTGAAATGAGGTTTATTGTACTAACAGAAAATGTGCAATATACATTAAACCAAAATTTGACCGGTGCAAAAGTATGGGCACCCTTATCATTTTATTGATTTGAATTCCCCTAACTACTTTTTACTGACTTACTGAAGCACAAAATTGGTTTTGTAACCTCAGTGAGCTTTGAACTTCATAGCCAGATGTATCCAATCATAAGAAAAGGTATTTAAGGTGGCCAATTGCAAGTTGATCTCCTATTTGAATCTCCTCTGAAGAGTGGCATCATGGGCTACTCAAAACAACTCTCAAATGATCTGAAAACAAAGATTGTTCAACATAGTTGTTCAGGGGAAGGATACAAAAAGTTGTCTCAGAGATTTAACCTGTCAGTTTCCACTGTGAGGAACATAGTAAGGAAATGGAAGACCACAGGGACAGTTCTTGTTAAGCCCAGAAGTGGCAGGCCAAGAAAAATATCAGAAAGGCAGAGAAGAAGAATGGTGAGAACAGTCAAGGACAATCCACAGACCACCTCCAAAGAGCTGCAGCATCATCTTGCTGCAGATGGTGTCACTGTGCATCGGTCAACTATACAGCGCACTTTGCACAAATAGAAGCTGTATGGGAGAGTGATGAGAAAGAAGCCGTTTCTGCACGCACGCCACAAATAGAGTTGCCTGAGGTATGAAAAAGCACATTTGGACAAGGCAGCTTCATTTTGGAAACAAAAATTGAGTTGTTTGGTTATAAAAAAAGGCGTTATGCATGGCGTCCAAAAAGAAACAGCATTCCAAGAAAAACACATGCTACCCACTGTAAAATTTGGTGGAGGTTCCATCATGCTTTGGGGCTGTGTGGCCAATGCCGGCATCGGGAATCTTGTTAAAGTTGAGAGTCGCATGGATTCCACTCAGTGTCACCAGATTCTTGAGAATAATGTTCAAGAATCAGTGACGAAGTTGAAGTTACGCCGGGGATGGATATTTCAGCAAGACAATGATCCAAAACACCGCTCCAAATCCTCAGGCATTCATGCAGAGGAACAATTACAATGTTCTGGAATGGCCATCCCAGTCCCCAGACCTGAATATCATTGAACATCTGTGGGATGATTTGAAGCGGGCTGTCCATGCTCGGCGACCATCTAACTTAACTGAACTTGAATTGTTTGTCCAAAATACCTTTATCCAGGATCCAGGAACTGATTAAAAGCTACAGGAAGCGACTAGAGGCTGTTATCTTTGCAAAAGGAGGACCTACTAAATATTAATGTCACTTTTCTGTTGAGGTGCCCATACTTTTGCACCGGTCAAATTTTGGTTTAATGCATATTGCACATTTTCTGTTAGTACAATAAACCTCATTTCAATCCTGAAATATTACTGTGTCCATCAGTTATTAGATATATCAAACTGAAATGGCTGTTATAAACACCAAAATATTTAGAACTAAAAATGATTAAGATTAATAGGGGTGCCCAAACTTTTTCATAGGACTGTACATATCATGAGAAATAATGCTTTGTAGTGTTTGTATATACAGGACCTGACCTCCAAATCACATTTCATAACATTTCCATACCGCTAGCTTATTTAAATTCAAGAGTTTTCCTAAATATATTTCTTTAGAAATGCTGCTTTGTTTGCCTGCTATGTGAAATGATAATTTTGTGATAACAGGTCAGATGTTAAGTCACTGCTGTATTGGGGGGGGAGGTGGCTGAGTTCTCTCACTGCTCTCTGGGGGGAGGCGGCTGAGTTCTCTCACTGCTCTCTGGGGGGGAGGCGGCTGAGTTCTCTCACTGCTCTTTGGGGGGAGGCTGCTGAGTTCTCTCACTGCTCTCTGGGGGGAGGCGGCTGAGTTCTCTCACTGCTCTTTGGGGGGAGGTGGCTGAGTTCTCACACTGCTCTGTGGTCAGGACAATTAGTTCAGGTAATTACAGTTGATCTCTATGGAAACACAAATATAACATTGAGTTTATTGCAAGTCAAATGTTAAGTCACTGCTGTCTGATGGGGGGGTGGCGGTTGAGTTCTCTCACTGCTCTCTGGGGGGAGGCGGCTGAGTTCCCTCACTGCTCTCTGGGGGGGAGGCGGCTGAGTTCTCTCACTGCTCTCTGAGGGGAGGCGGCTGAGTTCTCTCACTGCTCATTGGGGGGGAGGAGGCTGAGTTCTCTCACTGCTCTCTGAGGGGAGGAGGCTGAGTTCTCTCACTGCTCTCTGGGGGGAGGAGGCTGAGTTCTCTCACTGCTCTCTGGGGGGAGGCGGCTGAGTTCTCTCACTGCTCTCTGGGGGGAGACGGCTGAGTTCTCTCACTGCTCTCTTGGGGGAGGTGGCTGAGTTCTCTCACTGCTCTCTGAGGGGAGACAGCTGAGTTCTCTCACTGCTCTCTTGGGGGAGGTGGCTGAGTTCTCTCACTGCTCTCTGGGGGGAGGTGCCTGAGTTCTCTCACTGATCTCTGAGGGGAGGAGGCTGAGTTCTCTCACTGCTCTCTGGGGGGAGGTGGCTGAGTTCTCTCACTGCTCTCTGAGGGGAGACAGCTGAGTTCTCTCACTGCTCTCTTGGGGGAGGCGGCTGAGTTCTCTCACTGCTCTCTGGGGGGAGGTGCCTGAGTTCTCTCACTGATCTCTGAGGGGAGGAGGCTGAGTTCTCTCACTGCTCTCTGTGGGGAGGCGGCTGAGTTCTCTCACTGCTCTCTGAGGGGAGGAGGCTGAGTTCTCTCACTGCTCTCTGGGGGGAGGCAGCTGAGTTCTCTCTCTGCTCTCTGGGGGGAGGCGGCTGAGTTCTCTCACTGCTCTCTGGGGGGGAGGCTGCTGAGTTCTCTCACTGCTCTCTGAGGGGAGGAGGCTGAGTTCTCTCACTGCTCTCTGGGGGGAGGCGGCTGAGTTCTCTCACTGCTCTCTGGGGGGGAGGCGGCTGAGTTCTCTCACTGCTCTTTGGGGGGAGGCTGCTGAGTTCTCTCACTGCTCTCTGTGGGGAGGCGGCTGAGTTCTCTCACTGCTCTCTGTGGGGAGGCGGCTGAGTTCTCTCACTGCTCTCTGAGGGGAGGAGGCTGAGTTCTCTCACTGCTCTCTGGGGGGAGGCGGCTGAGTTCTCTCTCTGCTCTCTGGGGGGAGGCGGCTGAGTTCTCTCACCGCTCTCTGGGGGGGAGGCGGCTGAGTTCTCTCACTGCTCTTTGGGGGGAGGCTGCTGAGTTCTCTCACTGCTCTCTGGGGGGAGGCGGCTGAGTTCTCTCACTGCTCTTTGGGGGGAGGTGGCTGAGTTCTCACACTGCTCTGTGGTCAGGACAATTAGTTCAGGTAATTACAGTTGATCTCTATGGAAACACAAATATAACATTGAGTTTATTGCAAGTCAAATGTTAAGTCACTGCTGTCTGATGGGGGGGTGGCGGTTGAGTTCTCTCACTGCTCTCTGGGGGGAGGCGGCTGAGTTCCCTCACTGCTCTCTGGGGGGGAGGCGGTTGAGTTCTCTCACTGCTCTCTGAGGGGAGGCGGCTGAGTTCTCTCACTGCTCATTGGGGGGAGGAGGCTGAGTTCTCTCACTGCTCTCTGAGGGGAGGAGGCTGAGTTCTCTCACTGCTCTCTGGGGGGAGGCGGCTGAGTTCTCTCACTGCTCTCTGGGGGGAGACGGCTGAGTTTTCTCACTGCTCTCTTGGGGGAGGCAGCTGAGTTCTCTCACTGCTCTCTGGGGGGAGGTGGCTGAGTTCTCTCACTGCTCTCTGAGGGGAGACGGCTGAGTTCTCTCACTGCTCTCTTGGGGGAGGCGGCTGAGTTCTCTCACTGCTCTCTGGGGGGAGGTGCCTGAGTTCTCTCACTGCTCTCTGAGGGGAGGAGGCTGAGTTCTCTCACTGCTCTCTGGGGGGAGGCGGCTGAGTTCTCTCACTGCTCTCTGAGGGGAGGAGGCTGAGTTCTCTCACTGCTCTCTGAGGGGAGGAGGCTGAGTTCTCTCACTGCTCTCTGGGGGGGAGGCGGTTGAGTTCTCTCACTGTTCTCTGGGGGGAGGCGGCTGAGTTCTCTCACTGATCTCTGAGGGGAGGAGGCTGAGTTCTCTCACTGCTCTGTGATCAGGACAATTAGTTCAGGTTATTACAGTTTCCTGATAAAGGCTAGGACAGTGGTTTTGATCTCTATGGAAACATAAATATAACATTGAGTTTATTGCAAGTCCGTTCTCTCCTCTGCAGCATATAAGACTTTTTCTCTTCAACCCAGTGTAATAAAATATACATTTACGTTGCATATTATTTGATCTGAATGTATTAGATTTCTAGTAATATAATAAATAATCTCCCATGGTGTAACATCTTTGTCTGTTTGGGTCTCTGCGCCACTTTCTGCTCACACACTGTGGCACAGGAGGCGTGTTTGGTTTGATTTTTTTCTTAGAGTTTTTTTTGTTGTTATGTGTAAACAATGTCCTATTTTCTCTCCACACCATTCCTCTTGTATTTCCACCACACCCATCTCCTGCACCTTGTTTCCCTCTGTTCATCAAATAGTTTATCTTAGCCTTGCCTGAGTGATTTTAACCTGACCCAACGTGACCGGTCTATTTTCACTTGAAAAAGGGCCCCGAAACGCGGCATGATGACTTGCTTTATTCATCTCAATAAAGAATTTTCTTCTTGGAAATTTTGGCTTGAACCGTGTCTTCATTACCTGTGACTCCGGATCTCCTGCCATGGACCTTCGGTCCTTGTTGTTTACCCGCTGTTTCTGTTGAGCCTTTACATGGGCACACATCACCTCTCCTCCCCCGATCAGACTGACTCCAAACCTTTTAAGTTCTCGCTCCTACAACCTCACTTTTATTGCACTGCCTTATGTTACTAACGTATCACCTCATGAAATTATTGCCTTTGTGTAGCATCTTTCAAGTGTTGTGCTGTGTTCTCAGTCATTCATTTATAAATGCCTGAAGAAGAAATCCTTGTGCTTGGAAAACTGCAGATATAATGTTTCTGGTCAGCCATTACAAGTATTATAGCTTTCTCTGACTCCTGACACAGTGACTAGAGACTGTACGGCTACTACTCCTACTATTACTGAGCTACAATGGTTCCCCAGGAGACAAAAGTCTGTGATAGGCCAATGCTGTACCAAAGGACAAGGTTTGAAATGATAATGTCAGAGGCCGTGTTGCTGACCAATTGTCCAGTAGCCCTGGGCAATAGAAATGAGTGAACAGTAAAATGTTTGATATTCAATATTTGTTTTGAGTAGCCCCTCAATATTCGACTACTTGAATCAAATATCGAATCCTATTATAGTCTATGGGGGGAAAATGCTCGTTTCAGGGGTAGGCAACATTCAATCAAATTACACTTACCAAGTCCACGAGTGAGGGTCGGGCTGGATCCTCCGAGAAGTCTTCTCCGTGCAGCGTCCCCGCGGCGGCTTCCGGCTCTGAATTCACTCTGCCAGGCATCGGGCCTGGGCAGAGCCGACTGCGCATACCCACACTACAAGAAAATGGATGCTTACAGGCCCGATGCCTAGCAGAGTGAATTCAGAGCTGGAAGACGCTGCGGGGAAGCTGCACGGAGAAGACTTCTAAAGGTAGGAGAAGAACCAGCGTTGATTGGCCGACTGTATAGCATTCAGCCAATCAATGCTGGTTCTGCATTGAATTTTTCCATTCGAATAGCGAGTGGTACTTGATTGAGTACGAGTATTTTGAATACCATAGAATTCGATTGAATACCTACTCGCTCATCTCTACTGGGCAACTGTAGTCGTCCTAATTAATAAGGCTAAATGCTAGCAGTAAGGAAATGACACCAGACACACAATGTTGGTGCTAGTTCCTATATTAGCTGAGGAGGAAGTGCACTGGTGTGCTTTATTAAAACAACATGTTTCTATATAGCAGCAGAGAAAGGAATAGAGATAACAGCAATGTAAGTCTTTGTATTCATTCCTGATTGGTGTAGTACATCTCAATCACACAGAGAGAGAAAGTTTAGGTAGTTCCATATATAGCCAGCTACTCCGGGTCTTGCACTGTGCCTCTAAGGACCTGTCTTCTGGCAGTAAGCCGACCACATAACTTCTTGCACCCATCTTGGATACAGGCGCCATCTTATCATATAACATTATAGCAGTTTCAAGCATAAGAAACTATATTAGCATTCAGCTTTTAAGGATAACAATGTTTTTCATACATTACATGATTATAACCTTCACAGAAACACAGGGTGAATCTACAGGAACTACAAAGGGATAGCTACATAATAATGACATAGAACACAGACCATAGAAGAAAGGACAAACAATTATTATACTCTGTGTGTTTTTAGCCTCCAGAGTATAATGATCTGAGACCCAGGGGCAGATACAAACATAAAAAAAACACTGTCACTTACCTCTCATGGGCTCCAGAATACTGCGCACTGATGTTTGCCATCTTCAATGATGGACAGGACATTACCTGAGATGCACTTGCATCATGACACATAAGGACGCAAGCCAGGCCCAAGTGATGTTTGGAACGTCACCAAGTAGGCCCAAAACCTTCGGAAGCCTAGGAGAGGTAAGTCATTTTTTTTTTTTTTTATCTTCCCACACCTCTTGTAGACCTCCAATAATTATACTTGGGTGTCTGAAAATGAAAACAGTGTTTGTGGGGTACACTGTCCTGTAGCCTTAATTATCGATTCCCCCTCCTGCTCACAGCCGCCTCTACAGAAGTGCTGGCAGCCATGAGCAGGAGCGAGGATCAGTAAGTTAATAGGGCCCGTTATCTGCTGGAATAATTCCAGGCTATTAAAAAAAAAAAAAAAAAATCAGGGGCCTACTGGGTTCCCTAATGTCCTGGGCCCTATGGCCACCTGATTGTTGCCATTTTGAACTGAAAATTCTGGGTAATGGTAGCCAGTGAAGTATTTGGTAGAAAAGAGTGGGAGAAGAGGGATGAGGAGAGAGGTGGGGTAACTGGACAGCAGATGTGAAAGTGGACTTAAGGAGTACAAATGTACTAATTGGGAGAACAGTGAGAAGGATTTTGCAGTAATCTAGGCAGGAGATGATAAGGGCAAGTCCAAGCCTTGTTGTTGACTTGAAGTTGAAGGAGAAGGTTCTGTAAATGTTTTTGAAAAGGAGGTAGCAGAAGGTGGATTGAAAGACAAAGATTCAAAGATTATCCTAAAGCTTATGAGACAAAGAAAATGTGGATTCCTTAAGTGTAATTTATAGTTCATGTTCAGTACTTAATACACACTCAGGTACTCTAAGTAGCAGAAAGGAGACACCTTGGCCAAATAGGAAAGTTTTGGTGTCATCAGTGTAATTGTAGTATTGGAAACCATGACGTTATATGAGAAATCCTAAAGTGGGCAAGACAAAAAAAGGTAGTGTGCGAGTGCGAGGCACCAAGTGACCAGATGGTGAGGTTCTGTATGAAGAGATCCAGGGCCAGACGGGGGCACATTGAGTAATGCCATAAGGTTGGACCATTAGTGTCTTTAGTGATTTTTAGGTCTGAAGTCAGTTTGTAGCTGTTCACAAAGAGGGTTGGGTGAGAAATGGATTAGAACTGGAAGGAGAATTAAACATGAACATATCGATTAAAGCTCCTAAAAAGTAAAATTGAGGTTGGGCAAAAGTTAGACAACAAGCATAAGTTGAAGAAGGACTTCTTCAGGAAAGGTCGATGGCTGCATGGTTAAAAAAGGAAGTGGCCCTTCCTCAGGACCTATCCTTCAGTAAAATCAATCCCACAAGGTCTATTTGGGTGCCATAGGCCCAATCTGAGTCTCTCATAAAAGCTGTGAGTTAGAAAGCCATGTTTCCTGGTCAGTAGCAATACTGGAAGGGTTTGGTAGCCCTACCCAGTAGAAATCAAGCCCTAAAGGGGAATCAGGTTGTGGGAAGAGCAAAAAAAAAAAACGATGAAAATAAACACTCAGTTACAGTAATGGGGTGCATGAATTTCACCCCTTTATTTTACAAAGGAAATGCATAAGGAGCGCCCGCTTTCCGAACTCGGTTACATTGTGATCAGCTACAATATACTAAGGGACAGTTACATAGGATATCTCGGTCACATCTGTTATATTACTTGGTGGAACAATCTTCTTCACTTCTATATGGTAAATACCTTTATTATTGCTTATTAGTGAGACTCCTTCTTCCACGACGTTGAACTTTTCTGTCTTCACGATGCTATCATGTATAAAGAAAAGTTTTTGTCAATTCTTACAGATTTATTTTTAGATTCCTCCATTGACCACTGGAGACTTATTAGTCTATAGCAGAGACATCTCCCATCTGTACATAAATAGTCCCAGGTAAAGCTTCATGTGGCCTCACTTGTCCATGGACTCTGACTTTGCTGCTGTCTATACCAGCAGAGAACTGAGAGCGATGAGAAGAAGGATTATTCTAATAGAATTCCAAAAAATATCAGATGCCTGGTGTAAGTAACAAATGTAACAAATCCTCACCTGCGGTATCCTTCCCCTTGTCCATGGTAAACCCTCATGTGCAGGGTCCTCTCCCCCCTCTGTACCAGTTTCATTCAGTTATTGTATTTTTGCTGTATTTGCTTATTTTTATTGTATTTTGCATTTTTGTTTTTTTGTTTGTTTGTTTGTTGTTGTTTTTTTGCCTCTTCTTTGTTTCATTTCACTCAATGTTTTGGGTGACCGTTGCATGGTCAAGCCCCACCATGGGGCTTGAGCATGCAATGAAAGGTGCAAATGTTTTTTGTTTTTTTTATTAAAATTACAGAGTGTTTTATGCATTTCAAAAGCCTCAACTTTTTTTTTTTCTTGGCATGACAGCTTCTTTTGCAGGATGAGTTGTATTTATTAATGTTTTTATTATTATTATTATTATTATTATTATTATTATTATTATTATTATTATTATTATTATTATTATTATTATTTTTGTTTATTTAAGATTTTCTATTTTTGGATTTTTGTTATATTTTTTAGTTTTTTTATTTTATTTTTCCATCAAGGTAGATTTATGATTTTAGATTTTTGATAGGTCTGAATGAAGTTTTTTTTTGCTATTTCATTAATAATGTGGGATACCTAAAGTAATATTTTCTTTGTCTCATTATTGATCCTTTATTACTAAAATGTATTTTTATTGTTGTTTTACATTATATTGTCCATCCTCTGTGGCCCCAGACTTAGACTTGAATCTTATAAGTGTCATAGTTTCAGGTTTTTAACTCACATCATAACTGTTTCCTGGTCTCTTTGCAGGAGAACAACAAAACTATGGCCGTTACGTTTTTCCTCATAGGATTTCAAGTAAAGCGAGGCTTCAGACTTTCACTCTTATGTCTATTCCTGATGGTTTATTGCCTGACAATATGTGGAAACCTCCTGTTCATCACCCTGGTGTCCACCAGTAAGATCCTCCACACCCCAATGTACTTCTTCATCTCACAACTCTCCATCAGTGACATCTTGTTGACCACAGATATTGTCCCCAACATGCTCCACGTCCTACTGAATAATGGGACGGCCATTACTTTTATTGGTTGTATCACTCAGTTTTTTTTCTGTGGTGCCTCAATGATGTGTGAGTGTCTTCTTCTGGCTGCAATGTCTTATGACCGATATGTGGCCATCTGTATTCCTCTCCGTTACTCCACCATTATGACCAGTGGACAGTGTGTGACATTGTCCTCCACCTGCTGGTTGGTCGGTTTTTTCATTACATTTATTGGCATCATAACAACTGCAAATCTAGACTTTTGTGAACCAAATATCATTGACCATCTATTCTGTGACATTGTCCCTTTACTAGAACGCGCCTGTTCTAAAGCCTACATTGTCAACTTAGAGGTTTATATCTTAAGTATTCCAGTTTTGATCAACCCAACCACAATCGTTGTTTCTTACTCTTATATTGTTTCAACAGCCTTAAGGATCCCATCCAGTACTGGTAGACAGAAAGCCTTCTCCACCTGTAGCTCCCACCTCATTGTGGTCTCCATATTCTACTGGACCATATTCAGTGTTTATGTCGTCCCAACTAAAGGACAAACATCAACCATGAGTAAGATCCTCTCCCTGCTATATACTGTGTTTACTCCATTGGTCAACCCCATTATATACAGTCTCAGGAATAAGGATATTACGAAAGCCATATATCAGATATGTCAAAAACATATGTTCTGGTAAATCATCCACAATACTTTATGCCCCTCATTGGGACTTGACGAACATGAACTTTTCTTCCCTGTTGCATTTCAAAGACCATGACTTGAGTTTTCTGTATTGTATTGTATTGTATAGATTTTATTAATTTAATTTGGAGGGGGTGTAATCGAGTATTTCTGCTGTTTTTCTGAAAAAAAAAAAAAAAAAGTATATTATAACATGGTATTACCCAGTAGATCTAAAAAAAAATAAAAATTGAGAGTCTTTACCTATTAATGGCTATCACGACAAATATAAATCTTTCTAGAATACTTAGGTCTCTTCAGCAGGAATGATATTACACAATATCTACATGTGTTCCCCTGCACACTAGAGATGAGCGAGTAGTATTGGATTGAGTAGATGTTCGATCGAATACTATGGTATTCTAAATACTCGTACTCGATCGAACACTACTAGCTGTTCGAAGTTTAAGGTTCGATACAGAACCAGCGTTGATTGGCAGAATGCTATACATTCTGCCAATCAACGCTGGTTCTTCTCTTACCTTTAGAAGTCTTCTCCGTCTCTCGCATGCGCAGTCGGCTCTGCTCAGGCGTCAGGCTGGGCAGAGCCGACCGCGCATGCGCAGTTGGCTCTGCCTAGGCCCTGATGCCTAGGCAGAGTGAATTCCAGCCGGAAGAAGATGCGGGGACGCTGCGCCGGGAGAAGACTTCAAGGAGAATCCAGCCCGACCGTCACTCGTAGACTTGGTAAGTATAATTTTATCGAATGTTGCGTACCCCTGAAACGAGCATTTCCCCCCCATAGACTATAATGGGGTTCGAAATCCGATTGAACAGTCGAACAGTGAGCGGCTGTTCGAATCGGATTTTGATCCTCGGACATTTTAGTGTTCACTCATCTCTACTGAACACTAATTGAAGTGAGGCTGTAAGTATGTGCCACTTCACTTCAACCATGGATATTTGAGGATCTACTAGGGTTACATGCATGATCGTGGTCTTATTTTATTGTTTTGTTTTAAATTCTGATTTTATTGAATATTTTTACAAATTTTACAACAGGTTCCAAGAAAAGAAAAAGAAAGGGAATAATATGTAGAGATGAGCGAAATACTAAAATGTTCGAGGTTCGAAATTCGATTCGAACAGCCGCTCACTGTTCGAGTGTTCGAATGGGTTTCGAACCCCATTATAGTCTATGGGGAACATAAACTCGTTAAGGGGGAAACCCAAATTCGTGTCTGGAGGGTCACCAAGTCCACTATGACACCCCAGGAAATGATACCAACACCCTGGAATGACACTGGGACAGCAGGGGAAGCATGTCTGGGGGCATAAAAGTCACTTTATTTCATGGAAATCCCTGTCAGTTTGCGATTTTCGCAAGCTAACTTTTCCCCATAGAAATGCATTGGCCAGTGCTGATTGGCCAGAGTACGGAACTCGACCAATCAGCGCTGGCTCTGCTGGAGGAGGCGGAGTCTAAGATCGCTCCACACCAGTCTCCATTCAGGTCCGACCTTAGACTCCGCCTCCTCCGGCAGAGCCAGCGCTGATTGGCCGAAGGCTGGCCAATGCATTCCTATGCGAATGCAGAGACTTAACAGTGCTGAGTCAGTTTTGCTCAACTACACATCTGATGCACACTCGGCACTGCTACATCAGATGTAGCAATCTGATGTAGCAGAGCCGAGGGTGCACTAGAACCCCTGTGCAAACTCAGTTCACGCTAATAGAATGCATTGGCCAGCGCTGATTGGCCAATGCATTCTATTAGCCCGATGAAGTAGAGCTGAATGTGTGTGCTAAGCACACACATTCAGCACTGCTTCATCACGCCAATACAATGCATTAGCCAGTGCTGATTGGCCAGAGTACGGAATTCGGCCAATCAGCGCTGGCTCTGCTGGAGGAGGCGGAGTCTAAGGTCGGACCTGAATGGAGACTGGTGTGGAGCGATCTTAGACTCCGCCTCCTCCAGCAGAGCCAGCGCTGATTGGCTGAATTCCGTACTCTGGCCAATCAGCGCTGGCCAATGCATTCTATTAGCCCGATGAAGTAGAGCTGAATGTGTGTGCTTAGCACACACATTCAGCTCTACTTCATCGGGCTAATAGAATGCATTGGCCAATCAGCGCTGGCCAATGCATTCTATTAGCTTGATGAAGCAGAGTGTGCACAAGGGTTCAAGCGCACCCTCGGCTCTGATGTAGCAGAGCCGAGGGTGCACAAGGGTTCAAGTGCACCCTCGGCTCTCCTACATCAGAGCCGAGGGTGCGCTTGAACCCTTGTGCACACTCTGCTTCATCAAGCTAATAGAATGCATTGGCCAGCACTGATTGGCCAGAGTACAGAATTCGGCCAATCAGCGCTGGCCAATGTATCCCTATGGGAAAAAGTTTATCTCACAAAAATCACAATTACACACCCGATAGAGCCCCAAAAAGTTATTTTTAATAACATTCCCCCCTAAATAAAAGTTATCCCTAGCTATCCCTGCCTGTACAGCTATCCCTGTCTCATAGTCACAAAGTTCACATTCTCATATGACCCGGATTTGAAATCCACTATTCGTCTAAAATGGAGGTCACCTGATTTCGGCAGCCAATGACTTTTTCCAATTTTTTTCAATGCCCCCGGTGTCGTTGTTCCTGTCCCACCTCCCCTGCGCTGTTATTGGTGCAAAAAAGGCGCCAGGGAAGGTGGGAGGGGAATCGAATTTTGGCGCACTTTACCACGCGGTGTTCGATTCGATTCGAACATGGCGAACACCCTGATATCCGATCGAACATGTGTTCGATAGAACACTGTTCGCTCATCTCTAATAATATGATAAAATAACAAATGAAACATAGCAATTTGGATCTCGAACAATCCAATAGTAACATTTGAGAAATACAGTACAACAATCAAACATGTGGGCGTGCTAGGTAGCTTAATAAAATTTAAAGACGCTGAATTATTGTAAAGTGTCTAATATCTAGCAATGAATAAGCACGTTAAGGAATGGGGGAGGGGAGGGGATAGGGGAGTATTGGATGACAACTTAAAACTAAAGTGGAGGAAAGTATCAGTTGAGAGAAACAAATAGAGCAGGTTCGGAACCTCCGGCATTGGAGGAACAGTACAAGAAGAAAAAGGGAAGGAAGGAGGCTTCTAACCATCTATTAGTCACATGACAATGTAGGGAATGTGTCCCACCAGGGTGACCAGACTTTCAGATACAAATCCCGAGTACGTAGTTGCCAGCTGACGAGTTCTTCGTATCTGGCAATTTGATGAACTTTCTCACGCTATAATTGTAGCGTTGGAGGTGATGGTTGGAGCCAAAAAAGGGAGATCAGCAAATTTGCAGCTGCAATTAAATGGGTAGCGAGATTCACCTTAGAAGGAGAGTACTGAGGAGAAGGCTTAGACAATAAAACCATTTCAGGTGTTAGTTGTAATTTCTGATTTAGAACTTTTGATATCTGGTCTCGACGCCTGACCAGAAGGGTTTAATCATGTCACAGTTCCACCAGATGTGTGCCAGACTTCCAACATGAGTTTTGCATCTCCAGCACAGTTTGGAGTCTGCTAGACCATGTGCGTTTAGCCATTCAGGGGTTTTATACCATCTAGCTAAAAGCTTGAAATGAGTCTCTTGTAATCTTATGCACCTGGAGAAACCATGTGAATTTTTTTAAATTGAATCAGTGTCATCCTCTGAGAGGTGAGTGTCTAGTTCTTTCTCCCATGTAATGAGGTATGTTGGTTTTGAGTAGTCTTGGGCGTTTAGAGGGACCATCTTAAGGTAAGACAATTTCCTAAAGATTGGTGCACCTGAGACTAGCTTCACTTCAAAAGGAGTTAAATTCCTATTTGGGAGTCCTAGTGTCATGATATCCGTCATCCATGTATTAAAAGTTGCATATTGAAGAAAATTTAAACGGATTGACGGAAGGTATTGAAGCTTGTTGAGAGATGGGTGCTCCATCTTTGATGAGATCTGCTATTTTGAGTCCGTCTAATTTAGTCCAGAAGTTAGAGTCTGCACATAGCTGTTTCTTTAGAATTGCAGGGACTGTAGAAGCAGGCATAATAGGAGAAATCTGTGGTGACAATAAGGGACCATACTGTGACCATGTTTCACATGGTCCACGTAGAAGCGTATTAAAGGATGAGTTTCTCATCGACTTTGCGTCTGGTGCCCAAATCATTTGTTTGTACATTAAGCCAAAATGGGCTCGTTCTAAAGCAGTCAAAATCTGGTCTCTTACTGGGAATGCCATGGACATCCATCTGGAGAGCTGAACTGGTCTTATTTTAAAGCCAAGATTAGAAGAATTGTAAATAAATAAAATTTTCTCAGTTTGAGACCCTTGTACCTTAGAGGAACAGACTCCACAAGACGTCTGAAAGTACCAAGATAAGAGAGAATAATATTTGCTGTTCTGTTGTGTGTCTGGCAGGTTTCGGTGAACCTTCTATTTCTACATCGGCTTCATCCTATTCATGTCTTATATGTAATAACAGAAGGTTCCAGCAATTTTATACAGATCAAGCACCCTCCATGTGAACTTACCCTTAATGTAAAAGTGTGAAAGAAGTAAAAAACAGTTCAACAATCTTATTGTCGTAAAAGGGTAATTCACACAGGGTTTCTTGGTCAGGATTTTGAGGTGGATACGGCCTCAAAATCCTGACCAAAAATCCCCGTGTGAGTAATTGAAATCAATTGGAGCCGGTCAGTTCTTTTTTCCTGGTGCCGTTTGTTCCGGCTCCTGGAAAAAGATACGAGGTGCTCATTCTTTTAGGCGGATTCACCTCGCGATTTGGCCTCAAGATACTCCCTCCTCCCAACTAGGCCAATTCATTTGGGACTAATCCAGAGCAGAGTGCAACCCGTAGGAGTGCTGTCTCTACCTCAGGTTCCAGTCCAAAAAAAACCTGTGTGAACTTACCCTAAGGATATAAAGAGTATGGGGTGCGATAGATTGTCCTACAGAACATCCTCTGCGTGAAGACATTATGGTATATCGTGTGCATATGTCATGAATGTCCTTGATTTGAAAATCCCATTTAACCCCTCTCCGATGGTGAATTTTTTCGCTTTTCGTTTTTGACTCTCTGACTTAATTGCTCTCCATATTAGCACTAGAGATGAGCGAGTAGTATTCGATTGAGTAGGTATTCGATCGAATACTACAGTATTCAAAATACTCGTACTCGATTGAGGACCAATCGCTATTCCAATGGAAAAATTCGATGCAGAACCAGCGTTGATTGGCCAAATGTTATACAGTCGGCCAATCAACACTGATTCTTCTCCTACCTTTAGAAGTCTTCTCCATGCAGCTTCCCCACGGCTTCTTCTGGCTCTGAATTCACTCTGCAGGCATCAGGCCTGTGCAGAGCCGACTGCGCATGTCCGCGCTACAAGAAAATGGCCGCTTTGACTGATTGAGAATGGGCAGAATCAGCGTAGAAGTGGGTGGAGGTAAATTTGCAGCGGCACACATGGCCCTCTAAAGCCGTTACAATTTTTTATGTGGCCCCATGGGAAAATGAATTGCCCACCCCTGTTTTAGATCCTTCAGAGGGAGGGGGGGGGGGTCTTATCACTTATGTAACGCATTACAATATTAATACATTTCAATGAATTGCAAAATATTGGCACATCTATTGTAGGCTGCAAAGATCAGCCTGTAGTAGAAGTAATGCCAAGAGAATCCTGGGATCCTTCTATAGGTTTTAGGCTATTAGGACACTGGATTGCTGGCCTCAGATCACCCGGAAGGTTGACGCCTCCTTCATCGGGCATTGATCATGGTAATTAGTGCTGAGTCTTTGCTGTATAATACAGGAGATGAGCGGCCGCCATATTTAAATGGTCAAAATCTGCCGTACTATTACAGTGGATGTCAGAAAGGGGTTAAAGAACTGACTCTTAGAAAATGTTGAAGACTTGATTTTTTTTTTTTTTGTTATATTTCTCCATCGGCCAGAACTCTGGAGACCCATCAGACAGAGCAGAGAGGTCTCCTGAGATATATCCTACCTGGTACCTTACCTCCATATATACATAAATATCACCAGGTTTTCCTCACATTCGTGTGTCGTGGTGGAGGCCGACACTGCCGCTGTCTCATAGTCTCCTCCATCCCTCCAGAGAGTAACAAGAAGAAGAAATATTATCCTGAACATGAATATCAAGAACAAAGAAATATCTGATGTGATTCACAATAAAATATTAATAATATTCACCGATCTGCCATATCATTAAAACATTGTGTCAGTCCCTTCGTGTTTCCTAAGCAGCTGTATCTTAGAGGAATGGACTCCGCAAGACGTCTTAAGTTACCAAGAAAAGTGAGAATAATATTTGCTGCCCTGTTGTGTTTCTAGCAGGGTTAGGTGAACCTTCTATTTCTACACATCGGCTTCTCCATATTCCTGTCTTCTATGTAATAACAGAAGATTCCAGCAATTGTATACCGATCAAGCAGAGAATAATAAGAGATGAAGATTCTGTAGAGTTCTGTCATTTCTTCTATGTGAGGGTCTCATGTTTATCCTGGATCTGTCTCTGGGAACCTTTGGGGCTCTCGGACATCCATATTCTGACCACAGTGAAGGCAACAATGTGCAGTCTATGGATTCCCTTATACAGGAGATCTGACAATAGCCCAGGATGTCAGTGTGGAAATATATGGATCTTCAGTACAAGTGAAAGTAGATACCAGATCACGTCCAGCCATCACTCTCCTCACTGCCACTTTAAGTTTATACATCTTATCCTAGGAACTTACTGTGTCGTTTGTTATTTTCCTGTCTTATGACACAGAAAGGAACTAATATGGTGCAGAATTCCTGTGCAAAGTAGACCGAGTTTAAAATGGTGTAAAGGATTTACAACAATGTATTTGCAACAAAAATTCTTGTTGTGCAGCCACATATTTGTCTCCATACGAGAGAAATGATTTGTGTCTGCTTAGGTTATGCCAAGAATTGTAGGGTCTTTGGTGTGTGCACCAAATATTTGTTCCTTAAGGCCTCCAAGATAACATTTTTGTCCACAGATTTTGTGCCAATATTTGTCTCATGTTGAGCCTGAATTTTGGAACGTCAAGAAACTCTCCATATCCATGAAGGTCTGTACGGCTGATCCATAAATGTGTCTATAACTTGGAAAGGGATTTGGACTTTAAGACCGTGCAAAGATAGACAATATTGATAAATTTCCATGTTTATCACAGACGACACATCTTTCTATTGTCCATGAAAAAACACTATAATTTTCTATGTTTTTGGATCTGTGATTTTCACAGATCCATAGACTATAATGGGCGTGTGAACCAAAATGTAACAACTGGTCAGCAATATGGGGTGCAAAAATGATGTCTATTAAAATTATTGTCCTCGAGTAACATGAACATTTGCAGGTGTCTGAATGAGGCCTCACCGTGGTATCTTATAACATGAGTAATTATATTTTTGGTCCAATTACAGGAGAACAACAAGACGGAGGTCACAAATTTCTTTCTTTTAGGATTTCAAGGTAGTCAAGATGTAAGACAATTCCTGTTCTGCCTTTTTCTGGTGCTTTACTGTGGGACAATATGTGGGAACCTCCTGATCATCACCCTGGTGTCCACCAGTAAGATCCTCCACACTCCAATGTACTTCTTCATCTCACAATTGTCCACCTGTGACATTTTATTGACCATCTCTATTGTCCCCAACCTGCTCCACATCCTACTCAATAACGGGGCGATGGTTACATTTATAGGGTGTATTTTACAGCTTTATTTTTTTGGCACCTCAGATGTGTTTGAGTGTTTCCTCCTCGCTGTGATGTCCTATGACCGATATGTGGCCATCTGTAATCCTCTCCGTTACTCCTCTATCATGACAAATGAGACTTGTGTGATATTGATCGTCATCTGTTGGGTTGCTGGATTTTCTATTATTTTGATTTACATCATAGCAACAATAAAATTAGACTATTGTGGCCCAAACATCATTGACCATGTATTCTGTGACATTGTCCCCTTACTAGAACTTGCCTGTTCTGATACATTTATTATTCATTTGGAGATGTATCTAATAGGTATTTTAACTATTTTCATCCCATCCACAATCATTGTAGTGTCTTACACTTCTATTATTCGGGCAGTCTTAAGGATCCCATCCAGCACTGGTAGACAGAAAGTCTTCTCCACCTGTAGCTCCCACCTCATTGTGGTCTCCATATTCTTCTGGACTATATTCAGTGTTTATATTGTTCCAACAAAAGGACAAACATCGACCATGAGTAAGATCCTCTCCCTGCTATATACTGTGTTTACTTCATTGGTCAACCCCATTATATACAGTCTGAGGAATAAAGATATTAGGAAAGCCATAAAGGAAACCATTGATAAACATGTGATCTGGTAAGCTGTATTGTCGGTATTGTATTTATATGTATCTGCCACTGTGCATACAGTTTATATACAATACCGTTCAAAATTTCAGCCAGCAAATCACCAGATAATAGGAGGAGACTAAGAGGTTTCCAAAGAGTGAGGTTGTGTGCCTGAAGAGCATGTGTCTAGCCCCTTATGCTACTGTGTTACAGTCCTGAGACCAAGTGAAGTAAGTTGTCTATAACTGAATTTAACCACTTCAGTAGCAGGTCAGTTTCTGGTCCAGGAACAGACACATTTTTGGTTTTTTTTTGCTCCTGTGGATTTGAGGGCTATAACATTTTTATCATTTGGGTACCGATCCATCCTTGCAGAACAAGAGAGAGACTGCCTGATCATATATAGTCTATGGTCACTCCTGAATAGGTTAAAGAAACATGTACCAAACCTAAGAAGGGGTGCAAAAAGTCCCATCACCAAGTCCCCGACATCCAAGTGGAGCCTCCAAGTAAGAAAAATTTCTCCATTTAACGTGGGATCTGTTGTCTGCTGTTTGTATCAATTGCCTGTAAAGTTGAAAACTTTCACCTGCAGTCACATCTGGAGCTAGAGAGAGATTTGTCTCTGATATAGCTTAGAATAAAAATTCAGCATCTCCATAGCTTCCCACCACAATGATCTTCTCTTCTCCTTAGAGGACAATCATTTTCACAGAAAACTAGAAAGAAGATGAAATACAGCTGAGCTCCGATCGTGGGTGTCAAGCCCTTTAAATGCCATGGTGAAAAATGACTGCGTCATCCAAGGGGTTATACAATAATAATGTCCCTATCGGCACTGGTTGATCCCGCCTGAGATACAGGAAGTCAGCCTATGTGTGTTGCAGTCTATAGCACTGAACAAGCAATTATTGCATCTATGGTTCAGGTCCCCTAGTGAGACATATTAAAAAAAAAGTTTAAAAGAAAAAAGTGTATGAAAAAAAATTAATAAGTGAATAAAGCCACAACATTCCCTTTTCCTATATAAAATGAATTCTAAAAAAAACCCCAAAAACTAAAAAACAATAAAAAAATATATATATATATATTTGGCATTGCTGTGTCTGGAACAAGCTGCACAATAAAACTGAAATAATATTTAACCTAAAGGGTGAACGTTGTAAAAAAAAAAAAAAAAAGGAAAAAAAGCCAGAAGTCATAATTTTTTACCATCTCACAAAAGACAAAATTTATTCAAAAAAATACAATTTATTCACAACTTCTGAAAGCTCGGCTGCCATGATATATGGATATGTTCACATGTGGCAGATTACTTTCAAAGATGTTGGAATGAAAGTCCGTCCCGTGAATCTGGGTTTGCAGAAATGCTGCTTTTTTTGTTATATATATATATATATATATATATATATATATATATATATATATATATATATATATATATATATATTTTTTAGCTGAAGCCAGGAGTGAATATGAGCAGATGGGAGAAGTGTAAGAACTCCTTGTATATTAGCCATTCCTTCTGGGACTCAAAAAATACAGCAAATCTGCACCAGTGTGGGGCCTCAGCCTTATATATTGGACACTTACTGTATAGTTTGATGTTTCCTGTCTTAATGAGCAGCGGTTCTCAACCTGTGGGTCGCGACCCCGGCGGGGGTCGAACGATCAAAACACAGGGGTCGCCACATACCTCCCAACCTTCCCGGTCGATGGGAGGTATGTCCCGGTTTCAACTGATCGGCGCCCGGAGGACACCGATGAGTTGAAAGGACAGGCAATTAAAGCAGGAGCTGACACAGCCAACTCCTGCTTTAACGCTGTGCTGTGGCTTCTGTATGTGTAGCCGCGATGTGATGACGTCACATCGCGGCTACAACTATATGAGTGAGCGAGATTGAGTGGGCGGCTGGAAGGTGAGTGTAAGTCTTTTTTTTTTTTTTTTTTTTTAAACATTAAGGTGGAACATAATGAAGGGGCAGATGAAGAGGAGGGGGGCGGCATGACACTGGGGGCAGAGATGGGGGAACATGAAACCGGGGAACAGATGGGGACATGAAACTGGGGGAAGAGTTGGGGACATGAAACTGTGGGCAGATGAAGGGGGGACGGCATGACACGGGGCAGAGATGGAGGGACATGAAACTGCGGGCAGATGAAGGGGGGACGGCATGACACGGGGCAGAGATGGAGGGACATGAAACTGCGGGCAGATGAAGGGGGGGACGGCATGACACGGGGCAGAGATGGAGGGACATGAAACTGCGGGCAGATGAAGGGGGGGACGGCATGACACGGGGCAGAGATGGAGGGACATGAAGCTCTGGGCAGAGATGGGGGAACATTAAACTGGGGGAAGAGATGGGGGACATGAAACTGTGGGAAGATGAAGGGGGGGTACGGCTTGACACCGGAGGCAGAGATGGGGGACATGAAACTGGGGAAGAGATGGGGGACATGAAACTGGGGAAGAGATGGGGGACATGAAACTGGGGAAGAGATGGGGGATGTGAAACTGGGGTCAGAGATGGGGGGACATGAAACTGAGGGCAGAGATGAAGTGGGGACATGAAACTGGGGCAGATGAAGGGGTTATATGAAACTGTGGGAGAGATGGCGGGGGGACATATAATGTACAGGTGACTGTAGGAGGATTATACTGTGTGGGAGCACATGAAAAATGAATGAGAATGGGCGGAGTCAACATAAAAGTGGGTGGAGCTAAATTTGCCACGGTGCGCTGCACGCGCCGCATATTTTGTCCCTCTTTCTAATCTTCAAAAGTTGGGAGGTATGCCTAAAGCCATCATAAAATACATATTTCTGATGGCTTTAGCCACTGAGAAGCCGTGCTACTGTCTGCAGCAGCGCTATTCAGCTGGAACGCACGCCGTTATGGACGCGTGTTCCAAACTGAATGGGGTCACCGAAACATGAGGAACTGTATTGCGGGGTCACGGCATTAGAAAGGTTGAGAACCACTGATCTAAAGGGTACGGGCTGTGATATATTGTCCTACAGAAGTGAAGACATTAATGGTAGATCGTGTGCATATGTCATAAATGTCCTTAATTTGAGAGCCCCCATTAACCCCTCCCTGACGGTTTTTCGATTTCCTTTTTTGACTTCCCGACTTAATGTTTGTGTTTCACCGTAATTTCCTACTTCTATGTATTCTAGGGGAAATCAGGTTGGTTAATTTTTTAAATAATTTATTTATTAATACTATATTTTAGACTCTTTGGGGGGGGGGGGGGTCTGACCACTATTGCAGCGTGTTACAAAGCTAATACATTTCAGTGAATTGCATATTACACTGATACACAAAGTTTTGTTGTTTTGAAATAAATAGGTGTACGGAATGGTTTTTTTGCCCAGATTCCGAAAATGACCTTCAAAAGTCCGTATCACGTCAGGTCTTTCCACTAATGATGGAAATGTGAAAATTAAAAAAACATAATTTTTTAATCACATTGATATATGACAAGGTTTGTATCTTGTGAAAATCTTATCTGGAGGGACGGAATGATTGTGTAAGGGATGGATAAACATAAATACATACTCAAACAAAATATTAAGCACTATATACAAAAAAATTATTTTTGTATATAGTTTATATAAAACTTAATGAAAGACAATTACACGTCATCTGACAGACTTTATTCAGAATATTGTAAATATTTTTTTTATGTAAAAAAAAATAATGTAAAATATTCTGAATAAGGTCTGTCAGAAGACGCGTAATTGTCTTTTATTAAGTTTTATATATTATTATTTTTTGGTATATAGTGCTTAATATCTTGTTTGAGTCGATCAAGGCTTTGTCGGCACTGTGTGAGCTTTTGATTGTATAAGTTTCCGCAAAACTTCTTTGAATAAATACAACAATGGAAATGCAACTTACTTATCTGTATGACGTCATGATTTTCTGCACTAACAAAAGCGGAGAATGAGAGAATGTTATCTTGGCAGTATGACTCCTACCTCACGCCATCACTCCCTTCTTTCTATTGGTCGCATGCCGCCATTCTGGGGAGATCTAGTCAGTGCGAAGAAGGGACTGGTCACGTTCGGTTGTTTCTTTGTGGTGTGAGCAATGGCTTCACGTGGTTGTGTTAATCATCCAGACGTATTCTGCTACATATGTGGCTGTTATACGACAGGAAAAAAACGAAGGCAAAATATTACGCCTTTCGTGAAAAATGCTTATTTCCAATACTTCAGGATTAAACTAGCAGATCCGGACAAAGTTTAGTCGCCTCACAAAGTGTGCTGTGCATGTGTGGAGGGGTTGAGGAACTGGAAAAGTGGAAAAAGGGCATCAATGCCATTCGGTGTACCCATGGTGTGGCGTGAGCCAAAAAATCACAGTGATGACTGCTATTTCTGCACAGTGAAAATTGTGGGCCATTCCAGAACCAGTAAATGTAACATTGTGTATCCCAATACCCCATCTACCATAAGACCAGTGCCCCATAGCAAATATATCTCTGCGCCATCCCCGTCCAATGTCAAGCCCTCAACAGACACCGATTCAGACGGTGATACAAGTGATGGGACGTACCAACTGGACAGTATGTTAGGTATGTTTGGTATGTTTGCTTTTAAATATGTATTTATGTTTATCTATTCCTTACACAATCATTCCATCCCTCCGGAGAACATTTTCACCCTTTACAAACGTTGTCATATAGCAATGTCATTAAAAAATTACGTTGTTTTCAATTTTCACATTTCCATCATTTTTGAAAAAACCTGACGTGATATGGAAATTTGAAGATCATTTTCAGAATCTGCGGAAAAAATCCATTCAGATACACCTATTCATTTGAAAACAACAGAAAAAAGTTGAAAAATTGCGTATCAGTGTTATCGGCACGTCTATTGTAGGCTGCAAAGAGCAGCCTGTAGTAGAAGTAATGCCAAGAGAATCCTGGGAGCCTTCTATAGGTTCTTGGCTGATATAATACTGGATCACTGGCCTCAGAAAGTTGACACCCCGGTCAGCGGGCATTGATCGTAGTAAATAGTGCTGGGTCTTTGCTGTATTATACAGGAGCTGAGCAGCCGCCATATTTAAATGCCCAAAATCTACCATAGTATTACAGTGGATGTGAGAAACGGGTTAAAAATTTTAGAAATATTAGTAAATAATGAACTGACTCTTAGAAGATGCCGAAGGCCTAGATATTTATTTTTCCATTTTTATATTCCCCCATTGGCCAGAACTCTGGAGACCCATCAGACACAGCAGAGACGTCTCCTGAGATATATTCTACCTGGTACCTTACCTCCATTATACACATAAATATCACCAGGTTTCCTCCCATTCGTGTGTCGTGGTGGAGGCTGACACTGCCGTTGTCTCACAGTCTCCTCAATCCCCCAAAAAAGCAACAAGAAGAAGAAAAAGAAGAAGAAGAAGAAGAAGAAGAAATATTATCCTGAACATGAATGTCAAGAACAAAGAAATATCTGATGCAAGAAACCAAATAAAATATTTCTAATATTCACCAATCTGCCACATCATTAAAACCTTCTGTCTGACATTGTGTTAGTCCCTTCATCTTTCCTAAGCAGCTGCACCTTAGAAGAATGAACTCCACAAGACGTCTCAAGGTACCATGAAAAGAAAACTAATATTTGCTGCCCTGTTATGTGTTTCTGGCAGGTTTCTTATATGAGGCTTTCATGTTTTCACTCCATTAACTGTTTAGGACTGAAAAAATCTAAATGATAATTTATTTACAGCTTCTAGAAACTCTCCATATTCATGAAGGTCCGAAAGACAGGTTCATAAATGTGTCTATAACTAGGAAAGGGATTTGTACTTGTAATAGTCCCACAGTGGGGAAATTTCAGCATGTTACAGCAGCATAGTAATACAGATACAGGATAATACACAGTAATATATTACAGGACACACATATGCTGAGAAGAGAAGATATACTAGGAGACCATAGCAGCTAAGGAACAGAAGAAAGAAAAAAGGAAGAGGTCAGGATCATTTAGTTTTTTTTAATGTAGATTGTGAGCCCCACACAGAGCTCACAATGTACATTTTTCCCTATCAGTATGTCTTTTTTTGGAATATGGGATGGAAATCCATGCAAACACGGGGAGAACATACAAACTCCTTGCAGATGGTTTTTTGCCCTTGGCGGGATTTGAACACCAGGACTCCAGCGCTGCAAGGCTGCAGTGCTAACCACTGAGCCACCGTGTGGCCCCAGGATCATTTAGTTTTCTGTGCGGAGTGACCTTCGCTTGGTCTGATGTAGATTATACAGCCTGGTCATAGTTGGAAGGAAGGACTTGCGATAGCTCCTTCTCACACTTGGGGTGAAGCAGACGGTCACTTACAGTGATGCCAAGTCCCATCAAGGTCTCATACATGGGGTGGGATTTGTTCTCCCGCATGGAGATCACCACTGACAATATCCTTCTGTCACCCACCACCTGTACTGGGTCCAGGACAGAGCTGGCCCTTCTGATCAGCCTGTCAAGTCTATTTCTGTCCCTGGCTGATATACTGCTCCCCCAGCAGGCCAGACCGAAAAAGATGGCTGAAGCAACCATAGAGTTGAAGAAGGCCCTAAGAAGTGTCCCCTGGACTCCAAAGGCCCTCAGCCTCCTGAGCAAGTAGAGTCTGCTGTGGCCCTTTCTGTGCAGCGCCTCCAGGTGATTAGCCCAGTCTAGTTTATTGTTGAGGAGCAAGCCCAGATACATATAGGTCCTGACTATCTCAATACATGTTCCTTGGATCTCCACCAGGGTCGGAGCACTTCTCCATTTACTAAAGTCCACCACCATCTCCTTGGTCTTCCCAACATTAATCCTGATCTGGTTTCGCTGGAACCATTCAACAAAGTCCCAGTTTAAGTCTCTGTATTCCCTATCATCACCATCAGTGATAAGGCCAACTATAGCAGAGTCATCGGAGGACTTCTGTAAGTAACAGCTGGATGAGTTGTGCCTAAAGTCAGCAGTGTACAGTGTGAAGAGGAATGGGGCAAGAACTGGACCTTGTGGTGCCCCCGTACTACAGATCACAGTGTCAGACACACAGTCCTGGGCTCTCACATACTGAGGGCGGGTTGTCAGGTAGTCTAGGATCCAGTTGGACAGTAGTCCTGGCTGAATGGTGTTGAATGCACTGGAGAAGTCAAAGAACATTATTCCCCCAGCGTTCCCGGGTTTCTCCAGGTGAGAGAGAGTTCTGGAAGAAGATGGATGATGGCGTCATCTACCCCAATGTCCGGCCAATAGGAAAACCAATGGAGGTCCAGAGTGGTGCACACTAGAGGGCGTAGGTGTGTCAGGACCAGTCTCTCTAGGACCTTCATCTGATGGGATGTCAGTGCTACAGGTCAATAGTCATTGTAGCCCATCGGGTTGGGTTTCTTTGGAACTGGTGCCACACAAGATGTTTTTCACAATTGAGGTACCACTCCCAGCTTTAGACTCATATTGTACATGTGCATAATAACACCAAACAGCTGCTCTCTGCACATTTTAAGAACGCTTATCCCATTAGGTCCTCCGGCCTTGTCTGCTTTAATCCTCGCGATTTCCCTACACACTTGAGACTCCTTGAGGATCAGACATTCGGATTGCTATTTACTGCCAGTCGGTGGGGGTTGGGTCTTGGTGTGTGAGGGGAGGGGGGTTGGCTAACATGCTGGTGAAGAGAGAGTTGGCTTGGATTCAAATCTATTGAAGAATAGATTAAGCTCGTTAAGCCACTTCCTGTCACCTTCTATCTGGGTACCTGCCTTTTGTTTATGTCCAGACATTACCTTAAGGCTATCCCACACCTTGGAGACCCTACTTTCCCCCGTCTGTAGTTCCATTTCCCACCTGTAGTTGGCTTTCCCCTCTCTAATCAGTTGTATCAACTGTTTTGCACCTCTCCAAGGCCAGATTCTAAAGATTCTCCTCTTCTGCTTGAGAAGAGTTTTAATCTCAGAGTTGATCCATGGTTTGTTATTGGAGAAACACCTCACCTTTTTAGTTGGTACCGTGCTGTCCACACAGAAATTAATGTAGTCCATTATGCCGTGTGTAAGTCCCTCAATGTCACCTGGAAATGAGTCTTGAAACACTTTCTATAATGTTATATTAAAACAGGAATAATTATATTTTTTGGCCCAATTACAGGAGAACAACAAGACGGAGGTCACAGAGTTCTTTCTTTTAGGATTTCAAGGTAGTCAAGATGTAAGATATTTACTGTTCTGTCTGTTCTTTGTGGTTTACTGTGGGACAATATGTGGGAACCTCCTGATCATCACCCTGGTGTCCACCAACAAGATCCTCCAAACTCCAATGTACTTCTTCATCTCACAATTGTCCACCTGTGACATTTTATTGACCATCTCTATTGTCCCCAACCTGCTCTGCATCCTACTCAATAACGGGGGGATGGTTACATTTATGGGGTGTATTTTCCAGCTTTATTTTTTCGGCACCTCAGATGTGTTTGAGTGTTTGCTCCTCATGGTGATGTCCTATGACAGATATGTGGCCATCTGTAATCCCCTCCGTTACTCCACCATCATGACAAGTAGAATTTGTGCGATATTGATCGTCATCTGTTGGGTTTCTGCATTTTCTATTAATATAATTTCCATCATAGCAACAGCAAAACTAAACTATTGTGGTCCAAATGTCATTGACCATTTATTCTGTGACCTTCTCCCCTTATTAGAACTCGCCTGTTCTGACACATTTATTATTTACTTAGAGATGTATCTAATAGGGGTTTTTACTATTTTCACTCCAACAGCAATTATTGTAGCGTCTTATACTTATATTGTTCGGGCAGTCTTAAGGATCCCATCCAGTACTGGTAGACAGAAAGTCTTCTCCACCTGTAGCTCCCACCTCATTGTGGTCTCCATATTCTACGGGACTTTGTTCAGTGTTTATATTGTCCCAACAAAACGACAAACCATCACCATGAGTAAGATCCTCTCCCTGCTATATACTGTGCTTACTCCATTGGTCAACCCCATTATATACAGTCTGAGGAATAAAGATATTAAGAAAGCCATAAAGGGAATCACTGCTAAATGTATGATGCGGTGAACTATCTGTATTATTCTATGTAAATGTAACATCCCAATGGATACTGCAAAACCTATTTATATTGTTTGTATTGCATTTCTATACATCTCACACTGTGCATATAGTTTATATATGTAACTGTTATTTTCCAATTTAATGGGCTATTCCATGGGGGAAGGGGGGGGTACTGAGTAGATTGCCGATTCCAGCCAACAAATCACCAGATATTAGGAGACGAAGGCTGAGTTCACACAGGGTATTTTGGTCAGGATTTTGAGGCAGAATCCTACTCAAAATCCTGACCAGTTCTTTTTCCTAGGAGTGGTTTGTTCCAGCTCCCGGAAAAAGAAGCAACATGCTCGTTCTTCAGGTGGATTCGCCTAGGGACATCTGCCTGAAGACACTCCCTCCTCCCAACTAGGCCCATTCATTTGGGCCTAATCTGGATCGGAGTGCTGCACCTCAAATGCCGATCTAAAATACCCCATGTGAACCCGACCTAAGAGGCTTCCAAAGAGTGAGGTTGTGTGCAAGTAGAGCTTGTGTCTAGCCCCTTATGCTACTGTGTTGCGGCCCTGAGACCGAGTGAAGAAAGCTGCCTACAACTACTTAACCACTTCAGTGCCGGGCCAATTTCTGATCCAAGACCAGACACATTTTTTTTTAGAAAACTGGAAGGGAGAACACCGAGCTCCCCATGATGTAATATAGTATGCTGACACAAAAATAAATAGAGAAGATCAGAGACCCTCCCCTGATTGGCTTGTGGATAATCACAACACTTCAGTAAGCGTTGGAACCAATATTACAGAGGGTCCCTCTCTACGTGGAGTGCAGCTGATTCCTGAGATGCATGGAACAAGGACCAAAACCAAGCCCCAATGGAGGCGAGGAGAAAATGAATCGCGCTTCCACAGATGTATTGGAAAAATAATGGTTTTTATTGGCAAATTTCACACTACGCGTTTCGGGCTGGTGCCCTCTCTCAAGTGTAGATTGCTATAAAATACGCAAACAAAAAATACAAAAAACAGAAATACCAATGATGCATCCCTTGTAAATTCACACTGGAAAGCCAACTGAACTGCCTATCCTCTATTTTCTGATAGACGGGACCAATACTTGGCTTTTCAGTGTGAATTTGCAAGTGATGCATCATTGGTATTTCTGTTTTTTGCATTTTTTGTTTGAGTATTTTATAGCAATCTTCTCTTGAGAAAGGGCACCAGCCCGAAACGCGTAGTGTGAAAGTTGACAATAAAAACCGTTATTTCTCCAATACATCTGTGGAAGCGTGATTCATTTTCTCCTCACCTCCATTGGGGCTTGGTTTTGGTCCTTGCTGCAGACACATTTTTTGGGTTCTTTGCATGTGCGGTTTTGAGGGCTATAACATTTGTATCATTTGGTTTATTCAACTAATTTTTGTGTCTGTTTCGGAGACACATAGGGCTGTACTTTTATGTTGTTTTTATTTTTGCATGTGTTTTAATTTTTTTTATATCCGGGAAAATATAAACAAAATAGGAGGGAAACCTTGTCTGTTTTTCACTTTTTTTTTTTTTTATGCAATAGCAGTGCCACTAAAACATTTAACCAACTCTCCGTTATGGTAATTTTTATTTTGTATATAACCTTTAATAATGACGTTTTATTGACATAGTACTCTATTTTTTAAATTATTTTTCTTACATTTTTTTTTTTTTTTTTTTTTTACATTTCTATTATTTATTTATTTATTTTTTACCTTATGTGCCCATAAGGTCATAATAGACCTTTGGGGACATCTGATTTCTTTTTTTTTTTTGTATTGGAGACTGATTTCCCCTGCACCTGGGGCTGGTACATTTCGCCTCCTGCACACTGTTTTAAGACTAATAGAGCTGATCTGGGTCCTGTATGGCCCAGCAGCTCTTATAAGACACCAATGGACACCGCGGATCACAGCGGACAATCGATGGACAATCGCTGACACCGGTGGATCACAGCGATTGAGAAGGCAGGGAAAGTAATAAACCTTCCCTGCCTTCTCTCTGTGAGCTCTGGATCAAGTTCAGATGGAGTATTTTGGATCGGAATTTGACATGGAGGCCAGCTCAGGTTCCAGTCCAAAATATGGGGTATCCACGACTGGATGCCGGTGCACTGCACCGGTATCCAGTTGCGGCACTACGATCCAGATTAGGCCCAAGTGAATGGGCCTAGTTGGAAGGGAGTGTCTTCAGGGGGACATGTCCATTCTTTTTTCCGGGAGCCGGAACAAATGGCTCCTGGAAAAAGGAGATGACTGGCTCCCTTTGAAATCAATGGGAGCCGTCTTTTTGGTCAGGATTTTGAGGCAAATTCATCCTCAAAATCCTGACCAAAAACGCCATGTGAACTCAGACTTACAGCCAGCTCCCTGTATCAGCAGCTGCACAATTTTGAGTTCTGCTTGGACATACTGTTACATTCTTGCAGAAAAAGGCAGCCCCCTTCTGGACGTATATACCTAATGATGCAGTCCTGAATTGGTTAAGAAACTGGCACATATATCAAATTTAAGCGCGGCTGCTGGAAGTCCCATCACCAAGTCCCCCACATCCAAATGGAACCTCCAAGTAAGAAATGTTTCTCCATATTATCTAGAATCTAGAGATGAGCGAATAACATTTGATTGAGTAGGTTTTCATTGAATATTAAGGTATTCAACATATTCGATTTCGATCAAATAACAGGCAGTAAACACAAGAAAAATGTGTATCCTCTCCCACCTTCCCTGGTGCTTTTTTTTGCACCAATAACTGTGCAGGGGAAGTGGGGCAGGAAGGGGGAAAACATGGGCATCGAAAAAAAAAAATGGGAAAAAGTTATTGGCTGGTGACATCAGGTGACGTCAGATTTATAAGAATAGTGGCAGACATGTTTGTGTCATTTGCGGCTTGGAGTTAGATAGGGAGAGACATCTGCTGAGGGTCAGAGAGAAAATAGCTACTGATAGGCAGGAAATATTCCAAAAACAGCAACACTGCTTGAAGAGTCTCTATTAGAGATGAGCGAACAGTGTTCTATCGAAATCAGGCTGTTCGATGTGTTCGATTCGAATCGAACATCACGTGGCAAACTCCAAAAAAAATTGATTCCCCTCCCACCTTCCCTGGCGCTTTTTTTGCACCAATAACAGCGCAGGGGAGGTGGGACAGGAACTACGACACCGGGGGCATTGAAAAAAATCTGAAAAAGTCATTGGCTGCCGAAATCAGGTGACCTCCATTTTAGACGAATAGTGGATTTCAAATCCGGGTCATATGAGAATGTGAACTTTGTGACTAAGAGACAGGGATAGCTGTACAGGCAGGGATAGCTAGGGATAACCTTTATTTATGTGGGAATGTTATTAAAAATAACTTTTTGGGGCTCTATCGGGTGTGTAATTGTGATTTTTGTGACATAAACTTTTTCCAATAGGAATGCATTGGCCAGTGCTGATTGGCCAGAGTACGGAACTCGACCAATCAGCGCTGGCTCTGCTGGAGGAGGCGGAGTCTAAGATCGCTCCACACCAGTCTCCATTCAGGTCCGACCTTAGACTCCGCCTCCTCCGGCAGAGCCAGCGCTGATTGGCCGAAGGCTGGCCAATGCATTCCTATTGGTAGCAGTGCTGAGCCAATTCTGCTCAACTACACCGTGTACCGGTGCACACTCGGCTCTGCTACATCACACACTCGGCTCTGCTATATCAGATGGGCTGACCGGCACATCAGATGTAGCAGAGCCGAGTGTGCACACTCGGCTCTGCTATATCAGATGGGCTGATCGGGGTGTGACAGGGATTTCCATGAAATAAAGTGACTTTTATGCCCCCAGACATGCTTCCCCTGCTGTCCCAGTGTCATTTTAGGGTGTTGGTATCATTTCCTGGGGTGTCATAGTGGACTTGGTGACCCTCCAGACACGGATTTGGGTTTCCCCCTTAACGAGTATATGTTCCCCATAGACTATAATGGGGTTCGAAACCCGTTCGAACACACGAACAGTGAGCGGCTGTTCGAATCGAATTTCGAACCTCGAACATTTTAGTGTTCGCTCATCTCTAGTCTCTATAGATCATCAGCATATACACCATCAGCTTATAGGCTCATCCTGCAGAAATTTCACAAAAGCACTTTTTACGGCTCAAATTCCATACCACTGGTATACAGTATATAATTTTCCCATAGGGTGAGAAAAACCTGTATACTATCATCTGGTATATGTGTTAGTGGAAAAATGCTCCATATACATGCTGGTACATGGCGGAATGTCTGAAGTCACAGAATGGGCCTGACACGCAGGTTCTATTATGAAGTTAGAAGTAGAAGAGTGGCTCAGCAAGTGACAGATGTGGTTCTTTGTGTTCTCTCTCCCACCAAAAAAGGCTAACTTATGGGTAAACTGGCTCCCCCTCACCAAACACACCATTTCCCAATCAATTCCCTCTACCGGAATGTTATTTTTATACCGGGGGTCCAGAATTGCAAAAATCCAGTATTGGTTGCTCTCCATGATGTGAACTATGCCTTTGTCTCTGGAAAAGCAGCACAACATGAAGTCAGCCATGTGTGCCAGTGTGTTACTTGGCATGACTTTGCTGCACCCACAGAAAGGGTCTCTCTCCATTTCCTTCTCTTCCTCCTCCCCTTCACACCATACACGATGAAGCAATGGGATGCACTGAACTTCCCCGCCAGCCTCGAGTGTGACAGTGACATCATTTTCCACTTCATCCTCTTCCTCTGTCATTCAAGGGTGAGAAGATGACAGGAGTGTGCTCTGAGGGTTTTCAGGCTAGCAGCGGCTACTGTAGACTCACAAAAGTGGCCGCACTTTCACCAGTATCTCAGACACAATGGGGTAGATTTTTAAAGACCTTTGCACCACCAAATTGAAAAATTGGGCAAGGCATGGAAAGTGTTTTCAGTCTGACAAGCTCCAGAGCCGCTACCAGGTTGCGGCCATTATCACATGACCATGCCTGGGCCCAGGTGCATCGGCAAAAACCACATTGCTGTCTCCTCTAGGATGTCATCCCTCACCTCTGGGGCAGTGTGTTTTCTATCACCCAAGCTCATGATCTTCCAGCGTTTTCAGCTCGCAGCTGGGATCGATGTTACGCAGGAGGAGGAGGCTTTGTGAGAACCCCTGCCAGGAATCTTGTGCTGGGAGAGGAGATAGGCCGCCTCAGTTTCAACTGCTTCAAGGTCCAGAAAAGTTATTTTTGAGGTCTCACCACATCACACACACACACACACACATACACAATGACAGTTCAGGGTGGGTACTGTTGGATTTCCCATTACCTATGCCATCTGTGGTTGTCATGGGCAATGTGATTTAAAGGGGTGCATGCTAATGTTTCTTTAGCTTAAAATTTGTTTTTTCTGTCCATACTAATGTAGAGGAAAGAAGGTTTCCAAGTATTTGCACTTTCATAGAGGTTCTATAGAGATTGGAAAGTGTCCAGTGGAAAGGATGGGATAGAGTTTCACATAAATCTGCCAACCATAAGCACTCATGGTTGAGAAACTGAGGGAGCTGACTCTGAGGAACCCTTGGGTTTTGGAGATGGAACTCCATCAAAGGTCTCTGCTGCTCACACACCCTGCTCAACATATTGTATCTAAGGTTTCAGTGTGTGGTGACCTCGCACAACAGCCGGTGCTTCAGACAGATGGAGGCGTTACTGGAGTGTACTGAGGCTAGCAGCAGCTACTGTAGACTTATGAAAGAGGCCGCACTTTCATCAGTATATCAGGCACAATGGGGTAGGTTTTTAAAAACCTTTGCATGACTAATTTTAAAACGTGGGCCATTATTACACATGACCATTCCTGGGCCCAGATGCATCAGCGAAAACCACATTGCCGTTGCAATGTCCTATGACCGATATGTGTCCATCTGTAATCCCCTCCGATACTCCACCATCATGACCAGTGAGAATTGTGTGATATTGATCGTCATCTGTTGGGTTGCTGGACTTTCTTTAAGTTTGATTTTCAGCATAACAATGACGAAAAAAATTGACTTTTGTGGTCCAAATATCATGGACCATTTATTCTGCGATGTTGTGCCCTTACTAGAACTCGCCTGTTCTGATACCTTTATTTTTTACTTGGAGATGTATCTAATGGTCATTTTTACTGTCTTCATCCCAACCGCCATCATTGTAACGTCTTATACTTCTATTGTTCGGGCAGTCTTAAGGATCCCATCCAGTACTGGTAGACAGAAAGCCTTCTCCACCTGTAGCTCCCACCTCATTGTGGTCTCCATATTCTACTGGACCATGTTTGGTGTTTATGTTGTCCCAACAAAAGGTCTCACACTCAGCACAAGTAAAATCTTATCCCTGCTATATACTGTGTTTACTCCTTTCATAAACCCCATTATATACAGTCTGAGGAATAAAGATATTAGGAAAGCCATAAAGGAAATCACTGCTAAATAGAGATGAGCGAACACTAAAATGTTCGAGGTTCGAAATTCGATTCGAACAGCCGCTCAATGTTCGTGTGTTCGAACGGGTTTCGAACCCCATTATAGTCTATGGGGAACAGATACTCGTTAAGGGGGAAACCCAAATCCGTGTCTGGAGGGTCACCAAGTCCACTATGACACCCCAGGAAATGATGCCAACACCTCTGGAATGACACTGGGACAGCAGGGGAAGCATGTCTGGGGGCATCTAACACACCAAAGACCCTCTATTACCCCAACATCACAGCCTAACAACTACACACTTTACACACTCAATACCACCTCTCTGACAGTAGGAAAACACCTTGAAACATGTGTATTTGGCACTTGCAGTGAGGAGAGCTTGTCACCAGCAGTGAATTTGGCCCTTGTAGTAAGTTGAGGTTGGCACCAACATTTGTTTTGAAAATCAGGGTGGATTGAGCCTCTAACCAGCAGAGTTTGGGCAAATTCATGGTGGAGGGAGCCTCTAAAAACCCCAGTTTGGACCAATTCATGGTGGAGGGAGACTCTAAAAACCCCAGTTTGGACCAATTCATGGTGGAGGGAGACTCTAAAAACCCCAGTTTGGACCAATTCATGGTGGAGGGAGCCTCTAAAAACCCCAGTTTGGACCAATTCATGGTGGAGGGAGCCTCTAACCAGCCCAGTTTGGACCAATTAATGGTGGAGGGAGCCTCTAAACAGCCAAGTTTTGGGAAATTCATGGTGGAGGGAGCCTCTAACCAGCCCAGTTTGGACCAATTCATGGTGGAGGGAGCCTCTAAACAGCCCAGTTTGGGCAAATTCATGGTGGAGGGAGCCTCTAACCAGCCCAGTTTGGACCAATTAATGGTGGAGGGAGCCTCTAACCAGCCCAGTTTGGACCAATTAATGGTGGAGGGAGCCTCTAACCACCCCAGTTTGGGCAAATTCATGGTGGAGGGAGCCTCTAACCAGCCCAGTTTGGACCAATTAATGGTGGAGGGAGCCTCTAAACAGCCCAGTTTGGGCAAATTCATGGTGGAGGGAGCCTCTAAACAGCCAAGTTTGGACCAATTAATGGTGGAGGGAGCCTCTAAACAGCCCAGTTTGGGCAAATTCATGGTGGAGGGAGCCTCTAAAAAACCCAGTTTGGACCAATTCATGGTGGAGGGAGCCTCTAATTAGCCCAGTTTGGACCAATTAATTGTGGAGGGAGCCTCTAACCAGCCCAGTTTGGACCAATTAATGGTGGAGGGAGCCTCTAAAAAACCCAGTTTGGACCAATTCATGGTGGAGGGAGCCTCTAATTAGCCCAGTTTGGACCAATTAATTGTGGAGGGAGCCTCTAACCAGCCCAGTTTGGACCAATTAATGGTGGAGGGAGCCTCTAACCACCCCAGTTTGGACCAATTCATGGTGGAGGGAGCCTCTAACCACCCCAGTTTGGACCAATTCATGGTGGAGGGAGCCTCTAAACAGCCCAGTTTGGGCAAATTCATGGTGGAGGGAGCCTCTAACCAGCCCAGTTTGGACCAATTAATGGTGGAGGGAGCCTCTAAACAGCCCAGTTTGGGCAAATTCATGGTGGAGGGAGCCTCTAACCAGCCCAGTTTGGACCAATTAATGGTGGAGGGAGCCTCTAAACAGCCAAGTTTTGGGAAATTCATGGTGGAGGGAGCCTCTAACCAGCCCAGTTTGGACCAATTAATGGTGGAGGGAGCCTCTAACCACCCCAGTTTGGGCAAATTCATGGTGGAGGGAGCCTCTAACCAGCCCAGTTTGGACCAATTAATGGTGGAGGGAGCCTCTAAACAGCCCAGTTTGGGCAAATTCATGGTGGAGGGAGCCTCTAAACAGCCAAGTTTTGGGAAATTCATGGTGGAGGGAGCCTCTAACCAGCCCAGTTTGGACCAATTCATGGTGGAGGGAGCCTCTAAACAGCCCAGTTTGGGCAAATTCATGGTGGAGGGAGCCTCTAAAAAACCCAGTTTGGACCAATTCATGGTGGAGGGAGCCTCTAATTAGCCCAGTTTGGACCAATTAATTGTGGAGGGAGCCTCTAACCAGCCCAGTTTGGACCAATTAATGGTGGAGGGAGCCTCTAACCACCCCAGTTTGGGCAAATTCATGGTGGAGGGAGCCTCTAACCAGCCCAGTTTGGACCAATTAATGGTGGAGGGAGCCTCTAACCAGCCCAGTTTGGACCAATTAATGGTGGAGGGAGCCTCTAACCACCCCAGTTTGGACCAATTCATGGTGGAGGGAGCCTCTAACCAGCCCAGTTTGGACCAATTCATGGTGGAGGGAGCCTCTAAACAGCCCAGTTTGGGCAAATTCATGGTGGAGGGAGCCTCTAAAAAACCCAGTTTGGACCAATTCATGGTGGAGGGAGCCTCTAATTAGCCCAGTTTGGACCAATTAATTGTGGAGGGAGCCTCTAACCAGCCCAGTTTGGACCAATTAATGGTGGAGGGAGCCTCTAAAAAACCCAGTTTGGACCAATTCATGGTGGAGGGAGCCTCTAAACAGCCCAGTTTGGGCAAATTCATGGTGGAGGGAGCCTCTAACCAGCCCAGTTTGGACCAATTAATGGTGGAGGGAGCCTCTAAACAGCCAAGTTTTGGGAAATTCATGGTGGAGGGAGCCTCTAACCAGCCCAGTTTGGACCAATTAATGGTGGAGGGAGCCTCTAACCAGCCCAGTTTGGACCAATTAATGGTGGAGGGAGCCTCTAACCAGCCCAGTTTGGACCAATTAATGGTGGAGGGAGCCTCTAAACAGCCAAGTTTTGGGAAATTCATGGTGGAGGGAGCCTCTAACCAGCCCAGTTTGGACCAATTCATGGTGGAGGGAGCCTCTAAACAGCCCAGTTTGGGCAAATTCATGGTGGAGGGAGCCTCTAAAAAACCCAGTTTGGACCAATTCATGGTGGAGGGAGCCTCTAATTAGCCCAGTTTGGACCAATTAATTGTGGAGGGAGCCTCTAACCAGCCCAGTTTGGACCAATTAATGGTGGAGGGAGCCTCTAACCACCCCAGTTTGGGCAAATTCATGGTGGAGGGAGCCTCTAACCAGCCCAGTTTGGACCAATTAATGGTGGAGGGAGCCTCTAACCACCCCAGTTTGGACCAATTCATGGTGGAGGGAGCCTCTAACCACCCCAGTTTGGACCAATTCATGGTGGAGGGAGCCTCTAAACAGCCCAGTTTGGGCAAATTCATGGTGGAGGGAGCCTCTAACCAGCCCAGTTTGGACCAATTAATGGTGGAGGGAGCCTCTAAACAGCCCAGTTTGGGCAAATTCATGGTGGAGGGAGCCTCTAACCAGCCCAGTTTGGACCAATTAATGGTGGAGGGAGCCTCTAAACAGCCAAGTTTTGGGAAATTCATGGTGGAGGGAGCCTCTAACCAGCCCAGTTTGGACCAATTAATGGTGGAGGGAGCCTCTAACCACCCCAGTTTGGGCAAATTCATGGTGGAGGGAGCCTCTAACCAGCCCAGTTTGGACCAATTAATGGTGGAGGGAGCCTCTAAACAGCCCAGTTTGGGCAAATTCATGGTGGAGGGAGCCTCTAAACAGCCAAGTTTTGGGAAATTCATGGTGGAGGGAGCCTCTAACCAGCCCAGTTTGGACCAATTCATGGTGGAGGGAGCCTCTAAACAGCCCAGTTTGGGCAAATTCATGGTGGAGGGAGCCTCTAAAAAACCCAGTTTGGACCAATTCATGGTGGAGGGAGCCTCTAAACAGCCCAGTTTGGGCAAATTCATGGTGGAGGGAGCCTCTAACCAGCAGAGTTGGGGGAAATCAGGGTGGAGGGAGCCTAGTATTAGCAGAATTGTGCAACGCTTATGGTGGATGAGTATGAGGATGCGGAGGAATTGGAGAGGTTGAGTACAGACATGGAGTTTCATGTTGGGGTGCTTTACACAGGTGGGCACAAAAATGACGGCTCTACCCAGTGGTGGTTCATTTTTATCAAAGTGAGCCGGTCGGCACTCTCAGCTGACAGACGGGTGCGCTTGTCAGTGATGATGCCACCGGCTGCACTGAACACCCTCTCAGATAGGACGCTGGCGGCAGGACAGGACAGCACCTCCAAGGCATATAGGGCAAGTTCAAGCCACAGGTCCAACTTCGACACCCAATACGTGTAGGGCGCAGAGGGGTCGGAGAGGACAGGGCTGTGGTCGGAAAGGTATTCCCGCAACATGCGCCTATACTTCTCACGCCTGGTGACACTAGGACCCTCCGTGGCGGCACTTTGGCGAGGGGGTGCCATCAAGGTGTCCCAGACCTTAGACAGTGTGCCCCTCGTTTGTGTGGACCGGTGAGAACTTGGTTGCCTACTGGAGGAACTGCCCTCCCTGCCGCCAACGTCACATGCTGGAAACATCTCCATCATATTCTGCACCAATTGCCTGTGGCAAGCATTGATGCGATTGGCCCTCCCCTCTACCGGAATAAAAGACGAGATGTTGTTTTTATACCGGGGGTCAAGGATAGCAAAGATCCAGTACTGGTTGTCCTCCATGATTTTGACAATACGCTTGTCGGTTGTAAAGCACCCCAACATGAACTCAGCCATGTCTGCCACAGTGTTAGTTGGCATGACTCCTCTGGCCCCACCGGAAAGTTCAATCTCCATTTCCTCCTCATCCTCCATGTCTACCCATCCGCGCTGCAACAATGGGACGATTCGAAGTTGCCCGGAAGCCTCCTGTATCACCATCACATCATCGGACAACTCTTCTTCCTCCTCCTCCTCCTCCATTAAACGCAGTGAAGCGGACAGATGTGTGGACCTACTCTCCAGCTGTGACGGATCGGATGCTATCCCTAACTCCTCTGTGTGATCTGAGTTATCCCTGATGTCAATCAGGGATTCTCTCAGAACACACAAGAGCGGGATTGTAAGGCTCACCATCGCATCCTCAGAGCTCACCCTCCTTGTGGACTCCTCAAAGACCCGTAGGATGTCACAAAGGTCTCTCATCCATGGCCACTCATGGATGTGAAACTGAGGCAGCTGACTTTGTGGCACCCTAGGGTTTTGTAGCTGGTATTCCATCAAAGGTCTCTGCTGCTCAACCACTCTATTCAACATCTGAAACGTTGAGTTCCAGCGTGTGGGGACGTCGCACAAAAGCCGGTGTTGTGGCACATGCAGGCGTTGCTGGAGAGATTTTAAGCTAGCAGCGGCTACTGTCGACTTGCGAAAGTGGGCGCACATGCGCCGCACTTTCACCAGTAGCTCTGGAACATTGGGGTAGCTCTTTAGGAAACGTTGCACCACTAGGTTGAAGACGTGGGCCAGGCATGGAACATGTTGGAGTCCGGCAAGCTCCAGAGCTGCTACCAGGTTCCGGCCGTTATCACAAACGACCATGCCTGGGCCCAGGTGCAGCGGCTCAAACCATATTGCCGTCTCATCGAGGAGGGCATCCCTCACCTCGGAGGCAGTGTGCTGTCTGTCCCCCAAGCTGATCAGCTTCAGCACAGCCTGCTGACGTCTACCAACGCCAGTGCTGCAACGTTTCCAACTCGTAGCTGGGGTCAATCTAACAGCGGAGGAGGAGGCGGTGGCGGAGGAGGAGGCGGTGGCGGAGGAGGAGGCGGTAGAGGAGGAGGAGGAGGAGGGGGGTGTTCTTCTCGTGTCCCTGCCAGGAATGTTAGGCGGGGAGACGAGGTACACCGGGCCAGTTTGGGAAGCAGTCCCAGCCTCAACTACATTCACCCAGTGTGCTGTCAGTGAAATGTAGCGTCCCTGTCCGCATGCACTTGTCCACGCGTCGGTGGTCAAGTGGACCTTTGTGCAAAGCGCGGAACTAAGGGCCCGCCTGATGTTGAGTGACACGTGCTGGTGCAAGGCGGGGACGGCACACCGGGAGAAGTAGTGACGGCTAGGGACGGCATAGCGAGGTGCCGCAGTTGCCATCAGGTCCAGGAAGGCGGGAGTTTCAACAAGCCGGAACGCCAACATCTCCTGGGCCAGCAGTTTAGCGATGTTGGCGTTCAAGGCTTGCGCGTGTGGGTGGTTAGCAGTGTATTTCTGCCGCCGCTCCAATGTCTGAGAGATGGTGGGTTGTTGTAAAGAAACGCCTGATGGTGCCTTTGATGGTGCAGGAGAAGGAGATAAGACAGGACCAGGGGAGGATGAGGTAGAAGTCAAAAAAGTGGCGGAGGCAGATGAAGTGGTGTCCTGGCTCGTCCTCTGGAGTGCATCGCCAGCACAGTCAGCAGTGGCAGTGGCAGAGGCAGAGGCAGAGGCAGTGGCAGTGGCGTGAACGGCAGTCGGCCTTTGTCCTGCCGTTGCTGCCTGCCACTGATTCCAGTGCTTGGATTCCAAATGACGGCGCATTGAAGTGGTGGACAGGTTGCTCTTCTCAGAGCCCCTAATCAATTTCGAGAGGCAAATTGTGCAGACAACACTATATCTGTCCTCGGCGCATTCCTTGAAAAAACTCCACACCTTCGAGAAACGTGCCCTCGAGGTGGGAGTTTTTCGGGGCTGGGTACGAACTGGAACATCTTGGGAGATTCCGGGTGTGGCCTGGCTTCGCCTAAGCTGCTGACCTCTGCCTCTGCCTCTAGCTACCCTTTTTGGTGCTGCACCTGCCTCAACATCCACACTACTTTCCCCGCTTGACATCCCCCCTGTCCAGGTCGGGTCAGTGTCCTCATCATCCACCACTTCCTCTTCCAACTCCTGTCTCATCTCCTCCTCCCGCACAATGCGCCGGTCAACTGGATGCCCTGACGGCAACTGCGTCACATCATCGTCGATGAGGGTGGGTTGCTGGTCATCCACCACCAAATCGAACGGAGATGGAGGAGACTCTAGTGTTTGAGCATCTGGATACAGATGCTCCTCTGTTAGGTTCGTGGAATCGTGACGTGGAGAGGCAGGTTGAGGGACAATGAAAGGAGCGGAGAACAGCTCTGGGGAGCAGGGACAGTTTGGGTTATTGTTCTGTAAAGCTTCGGAATTTTGGGAGGAAGGAAGACAAGACTGTTGGGTAATAGGAGGAGAGGAGGCAGAGTCTGACTGGCTGCTGGACAATGTGCTGTAAGCGTTCTCTGACAGCCATTGCAAGACCTGTTCCTGGTTCTCGGGCCTACTAAGGTTTGTACCCTGCAGTTTAGTTAATGTGGCAAGCAACCCTGGCACTGTGGAGTGGCGCAATGCTTGCTGCCCCACAGGAGTAGGCACGGGACGCCCTGTGGCTTCACTGCTACCTTGCTCCCCAGAACCATTCCCCCGACCTCGCCCACGGCCTCGTCCACGTCCCTTTCCGGGAGCCTTGCGCATTTTGAATTCCTAGTTAGAAATTGGCACTGTATACCAGTAGTAAAAATTGTGGGTGCACGTAACCCCAATATATTCTTTGAATTCCCAGTCAGACACTGGCACTATATGGCAGTAGCAAGAAATGAGGGTATTTGTATTCCCAATATACTCTTTGAATTCCCAGTCAGACAATGGCACTGTATACCAGTAGTAAAAATTGTGGGTGCACGTAACCCCAATATATTCTTTGAATTACCAGTCAGAAACTGGCACTATATGGCAGTAGCAAGAAATGAGGGTATTTATAACCCCAATATATTCTTTGAATTCCCAGTCAGACAATGGCACTGTATACCAGTAGTAAAAATTGTGGGTGCACGTAACCCCAATATATTCTTTGAATTCCCAGTCAGAAACTGGCACTATATGGCAGTAGCAAGAAATGAGGGTATTTATAACCCCAATATATTCTTTGAATTCCCAGTCAGACACTGGCACTATATGGCAGTAGCAAGAAATGAGGGTATTTGTATTCCCAATATACTCTTTGAATTCCCAGTCAGACAATGGCACTGTATACCAGTAGTAAAAATTGTGGGTGCACGTAACCCCAATATATTCTTTGAATTCCCAGTCAGAAACTGGCACTATATGGCAGTAGCAAGAAATGAGGGTATTTGTATTCCCAATATACTCTTTGAATTCCCAGTCAGACAATGGCACTGTATACCAGTAGTAAAAATTGTGGGTGCACGTAACCCCAATATATTCTTTGAATTCCCAGTCAGAAACTGGCACTATATGGCAGTAGCAAGAAATGAGGGTATTTGTATTCCCAATATACTCTTTGAATTCCCAGTCAGACAATGGCACTGTATACCAGTAGTAAAAATTGTGGGTGCACGTAACCCCAATATATTCTTTGAATTCCCAGTCAGAAACTGGCACTATATGGCAGTAGCAAGAAATGAGGGTATTTATAACCCCAATATATTCTTTGAATTCCCAGTCAGACAATGGCACTGTATACCAGTAGTAAAAATTGTGGGTGCACGTAACCCCAATATATTCTTTGAATTCCCAGTCAGAAACTGGCACTATATGGCAGTAGCAAGAAATGAGGGTATTTGTATTCCCAATATACTCTTTGAATTCCCAGTCAGACAATGGCACTGTATACCAGTAGTAAAAATTGTGGGTGCACGTAACCCCAATATATTCTTTGAATTCCCAGTCAGAAACTGGCACTATATGGCAGTAGCAAGAAATGAGGGTATTTGTATTCCCAATATACTCTTTGAATTCCCAGTCAGACAATGGCACTGTATACCAGTAGTAAAAATTGTGGGTGCACGTAACCCCAATATATTCTTTGAATTCCCAGTCAGAAACTGGCACTATATGGCAGTAGCAAGAAATGAGGGTATTTATAACCCCAATATATTCTTTGAATTCCCAGTCAGACAATGGCACTGTATACCAGTAGTAAAAATTGTGGGTGCACGTAACCCCAATATATTCTTTGAATTCCCAGTCAGAAACTGGCACTATATGGCAGTAGCAAGAAATGAGGGTATTTGTATTCCCAATATACTCTTTGAATTCCCAGTCAGACAATGGCACTGTATACCAGTAGTAAAAATTGTGGGTGCACGTAACCCCAATATATTCTTTGAATTCCCAGTCAGACACTGGCACTATATGGCAGTAGCAAGAAATGAGGGTATTTGTATTCCCAATATATTCTTTGAATTCCCAGTCAGACAATGGCACTGTATACCAGTAGTAAAAATTGTGGGTGCACGTAACCCCAATATATTCTTTGAATTACCAGTCAGAAACTGGCACTATATGGCAGTAGCAAGAAATGAGGGTATTTGTATTCCCAATATATTCTTTGAATTCCCAGTCAGACAATGGCACTGTATACCAGTAGTAAAAATTGTGGGTGTATATAGCCCCAATTCTATTGCTAGGGGACTTGCAGGGTATTTCTGGGGTGAAGGTGGGGGGGCACACCGTTGGAACGGGTATCGGGGTATATATCGGGTATACGGGAATACACTGACAGTGTATTCCATTCAGGATCCTGGGAAAGCTGGGTTGCGGCGATTGAGCCCGTCAGTGCCACGTTACACTGACAAGCTTCTCCCTGGAATTTAGCTCTTACAAGAGCTGTTGGTTGTCTTCTCCTTCCTATCCTAGCCTGTCCCTGCCTACCCAGAATCTAAGCCCTAGCTAGCTGGACGGAAACCTCCGTCCTCGGTGAATTGCAAGCTCAGAATGACGCGAAGCTGGGCGTCGCTGTTCTTTTAAATTAGAGGTCACATGTTTTCGGCAGCCAATGGGTTTTGCCTACTTTTTTCAACGTCACCGGTGTCGTAGTTCCTGTCCCACCTACCCAGCGCTGTTATTGGAGCAAAAAAGGCGCCAGGGAAGGTGGGAGGGGAATCGAGTAATGGCGCACTTTACCACGCGGTGTTCGATTCGATTCGAACATGCCGAACAGCCTAATATCCGATCGAACATGAGTTCGATAGAACACTGTTCGCTCATCTCTACTGCTAAACATATAATCTGATGAACTATCTGTATTATTCTATGTAGATACAACATCCCAATGAATACCGTGAAACCTGATTATATTGCTTGTGTTGTATTTCTATATATTTGCCAATGTGCATATAGTTTATATATGTAACTGTTATTTTCCCATTTAATGGGCTGTTCCATTGGGGGGTGCACAGGATAGATTTGTTGATTTCAGCCAACAAGACACTGGACAGTAAGAGGAGACTAAGGAGCTTCATCCAGATTCCAGAGAGTGAGGTTGTGTGCCAGCAGAGCTTTTATCTAACCCCTTATGTTACAGTGTTCCAGCCCTATTACAGTGAAGTAAGCTGCCTACAACTGCTGAAAGAACCTTGGAGATGACTAGTGCCATTTCTTTCATTACAGACTTTTTGTACCACTGGACAGACAGACCCATCCTCAGTTGAGAGAGTATACCAAACCTAAGAATGGGCTGCAGGAAACCCCATCACCAAGTCCCAACATCCAAGTGGAACCTCAAGAAAGAAATGTTATTCTGCGTTATATAGAATCTGTTGTTTGCATCAATTGTCAGTAAAGTCGAGAAGTGTTTCACCTGCAGCCCTCTGTCTCCTGAGTCTTTACTTGTATCTATCATACTTGTTCCACAGTAGATTTAAAGTTTTGCAGGGTCAGAAACCACCATATGACTCTGGCATTCCTCCCCTTAGTGCGGGACATCCATGTTAGAGGGGAGTGATCAGTGACCAGCTAAAAGTATCGGCCCAGGAGGTGGTACCTTAGGGATTCCAGGGCCCACTTAATAGCTGAGCACTCCTTCTCCACAATACTGTAGTTGTTCTCTGGTGGTGTAAGCTTCCTACTCAGGTAGGTGACTGGGTGCTCTTCACCACCCACCATTTGGGACAGCATTGCACCTAATCCCACATCACAGGCGTCAGTTTGAATCACAAACTCTTTGGTAAAGTCAGGTGTACCCAAAACCGGTTGATTACAGAGGATTGACTTAAACTCTTAGAACTTCAGTCTCTTCACTCCATTTGACCATAACAGAATTAGTCCCCTTAGTTAGGTCTGTCAGTGGGGCTGCAATAGTAGCAAAATTTGGGATGAACCTGCAGTAATAGCCCACGATTCCCAGGAAGCCCTTACTTTTTGACAATTTTGAATGGCCTCCACTTTGTTAACCTGGAGTTTTATCTTCCCTCTTCCAATTACATACCCAAGGTAACTGGCCTATTCCAAGACCCAAAGCACACTTTTTTGGGTTGGTTTTAAACCAGCTTCTTGGAGGGAATTTAGTATGGTCTGAAACTTTGGCAAGTGACTCTCCCAGTCCGTACCAAAGATAAAAATATCATCCAGGTAGGATGATATTCGACGGGGGCATAAGGACACTGTCCACCAACCTCTGGAAGGTTGCTGGAGCCCCATGTAACCCAAACAGAATTGTCACATATTGGAACAAGCCCTCTGGGGTGACAAATTATATTTTTTCCCTGGCCTCTTTAGTGAGCGGCTTTTACCGTCAGCAAGATACTTAAAAAAAACCTAAATAATAAGTATCATGCAGAGCCCAACTGGGCTCTGAGCCGCAGAACTACCCTGGTGTGAACACGGCCCGACAGTTAATGTCACTGCTGGGCTACAACACCATCTGGGTAACCAGAGAACTTAAAGATAATTATCTGCAGGACAGAGCAGCCATAAATGAATTCTAATGTCTCACAGTTACTGCACTGCAAGACAAAACATAAACTAACAATGACCGTGTGCTCCCAGTAGCTTATAGGGCCGCACCCAACACAGCCACCTGCTGTGGAGCACCACAAGTAGCAGCTTGCCCATGGTAGGAGATTCCACAATACTGACTAGAGAAGAGATTCCCACAATTCTGACTAAGGGAAGGGATTCCCATAATTTTAAGGAAAAGGTGGAGGTTCTCACTACCTGACTAAGGAAGCTTGCTGCCAAACTACAGTCTTGCACAGATGTGCACAGAATGCAATTGAGACTAGAGCATCAGGCTGCCCCAACCTGCCTCCTTAAATGCAGACTAACCACCCCTCCATGGCGCAACAACGCCATGCGTCTCCAAACCAGAGACTAGAATGGCAGGAAGAGAGCCAGACATAATCCCCCGGGGATAACTCAGTCCTTGACCTATGTCTGACATCAGCTGACACTCTCCTTCTGTCCTTGGCCTGCCTCATGGCCGAATGTATTGATCTTGGACTTTTCCCATTAGATAATTTTACCAGAGGATTTGGCAAGTTTGGGCAATGAATATGTGTAGTCCTTTCTTTTTTATATATATCCTGCCCAGATACTGTGCCTTCGGTATGCTTAATATTTTAATTTTTTCCCACTTTTCCCTTGCGGGCACCTGATGGCAGGGGACAACAAGAATTTCTTGAAGATTTTAGCTTCTTCCCTCAGCCTCGTGGCGGCATTGCCCCTGGCAACAGGTCTGTGGAGTATACACAAAGCCTATGCTCTGGCAGAGTCTTAGCAGCGTTTTTAGAACAGACGTCTGCATACTAAGGGGGTAAGCCTTCTTGTTCTGAAGGCCTCACTGGAGCTATGGCTGATGGTATGAGCACCATATACCTCCACTTGCACTCCAGACTCTACTTAATAATCTCCCCCTACCTCCAGTCTATGACTGGGGAGTGCCAGCGCAACCAAGGGTTGACCTAACAACTTTGCATCTGTCAAGCCCCCCACAATGTAGAAGGAGAGTTGCTCTGTGTGCAGTGCTCCATTCCGCAGAAGCAATGGTTGTGTCTCAAACCAGATCTGCGGCTGGATCTGAAACCTTCAACCACCGTAATTTCAATGGGGGTCTGGAGAGCTTTCATGGGGATACCATTCTCCTGGGCGAATTTTACTTCAGGTGGACATCCACGGCTGAACCACCGGATTCTGTGTCAAAATCCTGACCAGCCTTAAGGTAAGTTCACCCAGGGGTTTTTTCACTGGAACCTGAAGCGAGGCCATCTCAGGTTCCGGCCCAATATATGGGTAGCTGCAACTGGTTGCTGATGCAGTGCACCGCCATTTAGTCTGGCACTCCATTCTGGATTAGGCCCAAATGAAAGGGACTAGTCTGGAGGGAGTGTCTTCAGGCCAATTCGCGAAGCGAAATGGCCTGAAGAATGAGCATGTCGCTTGTTTTTCCGGGAGCCAGAACAAACGGCTCCTGGAAAAAAAGAACTGACCAGCTCCCATTGATTCCAATGGGAGCTATCTTATTGGTCAGGATTTTGAGGCGGATTTGGCCACAAAACCATGTGTGAACTGTCTACTTACTGGTAGATCCAATAGGGGGAAATCTATTGGGAAAGGTGAGGTCATAGAGGAAATCAATTGCCATTATGAGTCCAATAAAATAATTAAAAGAAAACGAGCAAGATGATTGTTTGTTGAATCTTATGATGATTCTATTAGGGTAAGTTCACACAGGGTTTTTTGCCGGCTCCTGAGATGCTCATTCTTCAGGTCATTTTGCCTCACGATTAGACCTGAAGACACTCCCTCCTCCCAACTAGGCCCAATCATTGGGCCTAATCCGGAGTGGAGTGCAGTAGAGTGGACTGCATGACTGGATGACGGTGCAGACGCCGCAGGAAAAATTGCGGCGTTGTACTGTATCTGCACTTTGCGGAAGACGTTGCGGTTTTGGAGATTGCAGCATGTCAATTATATCTATATCTAATGGTAAGGGAAAGTGCGCAGAGGAAAACTCTCTGAACTTTTTCTTCAAAGCGCTGTGGGAAGAATCGCAATGCGTTCATGCAGTGGCTCTTCCCGCAGCGCTTTAGCACTGTGTTTACGGCCCGTGGGGCCTTAGCAAGGAATCAAAATTAACCAATGCTAGGAGTCAGGGCATGGAACTTCCTCATATATAACTATATTATTATACAATATATTCTATTATTTCACATGATATTACAAAAAAAAATATCTGACTGGTAGAAGATGTTTATGACTAAGATTTATTTTATATTTCTCCATTGACCAGAACTCTGGAGACCCATCAGACACAGCAGAGATGTCTCCTGAGATATATCCTACCTGGTACCTTACCTCCATTATATACATAAATATCACTAGGTTTTCCTCCCATTCATGGTGGAGGCCGACACTGCTGCTGTCTCATATTCTCCTCCATCCCTCCAGAGAGCAACAAGAAGAAGAAATATTATTCTGAACATGAATGTCAAGAACAAAGAAATATCTGATGCGATGCACAATAAAATCATAATATTAATATTCACCGATCTGCCATATCATTAAAACCTTCTGTCTAACATTGTTTCAGTCCCTTCATGTCTCCTAAGCAGCTGTACCTTAGAGGAATGGACTCCGCAAGACGTCTGAAGGTACCAAGAAAAGTGAGAATAATATTTGCTGCCCTGTTGTGTGTCTGGCAGGTTTAGGTTAGAACTTTCTATTTCTACACATCAGCTTCACCATATTCCTCGGTGTTCATTGATTTATTCCAAACCCTTTCAGATGAATAGAACAGATGGCCCAATTACAGGAGAACAACAAGACAGAGGTCACAGAGTTCTTTCTCTTAGGATTTCAAGGTAGTCAAGATGTAAGACTTTTACTGTTCTGTCTGTTCCTGGTGCTTTACTGTGGGACAATATGTGGGAACCTCCTGATCATCACCCTGGTGTCCACCAGTAAGATCCTCCACACCCCAATGTACTTCTTCATCTCACAGTTGTCCATATGTGATATTTTATTGACCATGTCTATTCTCCCCAACCTGCTCCACATCCTACTGAATAATGGGGGGGTGATTACATTTATAGGGTGTATTATACAACTTTATTTTTTCTGCATCTCAGATGCATTTGATTGTTTTATACTCGCTGTGATGTCCTATGACAGATATGTGGCCATCTGTAATCCCCTCCGTTACTCCACCATCATGACAAGTGAGAATTGTGTGATATTGATCGTCATCTGTTGGATTTCTGGATTTTCTTTAAGTTTGATTTTCAGCATAACAATGACGAAAAAAATAGACTTTTGTGGGCCAAATATCATGGACCATTTATTCTGCGATGTTGTCCCCTTATTAGAACTTGCCTGTTCTGACACATTTATTATTCACTTGGAGATGTATCTAATAGTCATTTTAACTGTCTTCACCCCAACTGCCATCATTGTAACGTCTTATACTTCTATTGTCCGGGCAGTCTTAAGGATCCCATCCAGTACTGGTAGACAGAAAGCCTTCTCCACCTGTAGCTCCCACCTCATTGTGATCTCCATGTTTTATGGAACTATATTCAGTGTTTATATTGTTCCAAAAAAAGGACAAACCATCACCATGAGTAAGATCCTCTCCATTCTATATACTGTTTTTACTCCATTGATCAACCCCATTATATACAGTCTGAGGAATACAGACATTATGAAAGCCATAAAGGAAATCATTGCTAAACGTTTAGTCTGATAAAGTATCTGTATTATTCTATGTAGATGTAACATCCCAATGGAAACTTTAAAACCCAACCTGCAACACAGATACATCAGGTGTCCGGGAAAGTTTAAGACTGGGCCTCAACTCTCTCGGCTGTACCATTTTGGAGATACAGTGTTCCCAAAACAATGACCATCATTAGCAAATACAAACCTGTAAGTCTTTCACTCATATTTCAACTGCCATACATGGTCACTCCACATAAACAATCCAACACTGATACCCAAATTAAGACACATGCATCAAAGGCTTAGATATGCACCTCAGCACACAGTACCACACGCCACAGGATTAGATATTGCGCCCGACAACCGTCGTACTGAATATTGCTTGCACTACTAGGAAAACGGGGTAGCTAAGATGTCCCTAGCACTACAATGGCTGACTAGGCCCTGCCTGCGGGTGTTGGTCATCTATAATTGGGCTAAGCTTGGCATCAACAACTACTGGCTCTCTAAACACGAAGACCTAACAGACAGGTAGGATGAGAGCTGAAAGAGTGTAGGCACTGGGAAACTAGAGGCGGTCATCCTTAGCGAAAAGATAGGTGCAACTGCAAACAGTAATAACTAGGATGGGACATGCTGGAGAACTAACAGGTGCAGCACAAAAACAAAACACACAACAGGAATTGAGGAGAGGAAGAGTGGAGTAGTGAGGAAAGGGTATCATAGAACAGGGGCAAAACAAACCTGGAACCCAAAAGAGAAACTAATACCAAAACAGTGACAGGCAGCAAGAAATGCAGGACAGGGGGTGAGTAGGAAGGTATGAGGGAAAAGCAGACTCTCACACAGAACAAAACTCACACAACTTCCAATACAGCTCCAGAAACCATACAACTCCAACTAAACTCTCCTTCAAGACTGGGCCAAGAATCTTAGCTGGTAACCATGAGAACCAGTGAGGACTGACGGCAGCAGTTACCCATTTACAGACCCCATAAAGACCTGATAGGTTGAAGACAATTACACACACATGAAGCTCGAATCCACTGAGACACAAAGCAACCTCAAGTAAACACTGTGGCAGATCCCCACCCAACAGCTCAGTGGCAAGAGAACCGATCAAAGAAATACAGGACACCAGCTCAAACCCGTAGACGAACACCACTAAAAATACACAACCATTTCATAAACAACTCACATCTTGACAGATATGCACTTCAGCACACAGTACCACACACCGGAGGATTAGATACCCAGCTCAGCACACAGTACCACATGCCGGAGGATTAGATATCCGTCTCAGCACACAGTACCACATGCCGGTGGATTAGATATCCGTCTTGGCACACAGTACTACACACCGGAGGATTAGATACCCAGCTCAGCACACAGTACCACACACCAGAGGATTAGATACCCGTCTCAGCACACAGTACCACACACCGTAGGATTAGATATGCGCCTCAGCACATAATTGTCAGGATTTGAATCAGGGTCTTGTGGTTTTTCTTTTTGATTCTCTGTCATGTGACTATTTGCCTGTTTGTGTTTGGTCTTGTCTTTCTGTTGCACGTGCTTCTTGATTGTCTGCTGCAGTTTTGAGGTCCCAGGTGTGTTCATTTCCATTATCCATTCAGGTGTTGCCAGGCTCTATTTTAGGCTAGCTGACTGTTCATTCATGGCTGTTTTTTGTTGTTACCATCCTGGATTCTTGGCTCAGTAGGAGGAGTGTTTTGTGAACGTTGTAAGGTCTCAGGAGCTGATCTGGAAGTGGTGTGAGTGTTGTCTTGTGTGAGAGTCTGTTTAACCCTCAATATTTCTTCTCAACCCCTTTCCTGCATTTTCTGGTTGTCTGACATGGTTTTGGTGTTAGTGAGTTTTTGTTTAAGGGCTTCAGGTTTGTTTTGCCCCTGTCCTGTGATACCCTTTCCTCACTACTCCACAGTTCCTCTCCTCAATCTCTTGTTGTGTTTATGGTTGTCCTGCATCTGTCTGTGTTCCAGCACGCCCCTTCCTAGTTGTTACTGTTTGCAGCTGCACCTATTCATCATTAGGGGTGACTTCCTTTAGTATCCCAGTTCCTAGCCTCTTTCAGCTCTCACCCCACCTGTCTCTTAGGACTTTGCATTTAGAGAGCCAGAAGTTGTCGGGGGCAAGCTTAGCTTGGGTACAGCTGACTAAAACCCTCAGGCAGGACCTAATCAGCCATCGTAGCACCAGGGAAAGTTTTCGTACCCCAGTTCTATAGAGGTGCAAGATTGTCATTATTGCTGACTATACAGGAGATTTCATCACTGAACCTCGACAATAGATAGTTGTGTAACTGTAACCAATTTTACTCTTTTATCCATGAACTACTTATAGATTACACTGGAAGAAGGGGGGGAGGGCTGCATTATGTTGTTATTTGGGCGTAAATGTTTTATACGTTTGTGTAAGGGGCATAAATTTTAATTTTTGATAAAAAAAATTGTTCAAAAATAGCTGTAATAGTTTATACTACATTATATGTGCTGAATATGTAAAATCAATAAAAATATTGAAATGAAAAAAAAAAGTTGTTCACATTAGAGATGAGCGAGTACTGTTCGGATCAGCCGATCCGAACAGCACGCTCCATAGAAATGAATGGATGCACCTGGTACTTCCGCTTTGACGGCGGCCGGCCGCTTAACCCCCCGCGTGCCGGCTACGTCCATTCATTTCTATGCGAGCGTGCTGTTTGGATCGGCTGATCCGAACAGTACTCGCTCATCTCTAGTTCACATCAATGTTTCGACAAATTAGGAAAATGCCAAAATAATTAAAATTTTAAGTGTAAAAAAAGATTTTTCTGTATCACTTTGAAAATGTCAGCTTCAGCATGACACTGAAAATTTTACGTTAGCATAACCAACAATTTAGCATATTTTCCCGTGAGCGAAGCCGCCGGTATTCTACTAGTAGTTTATATCTGTAGCTGCTATTTTCCCATTTCGTTGGCTGTTTCGTGAGGGGATGTACAGAGAAGATTTATTGATTTCAGCCAACAAGACACTGGATACCCTGTTTCCCCGAAAATAAGACATCCCCCAAAAGTAAGGCATGGGGGGAGGTTTTGTTAAATTGCCTAACATAAGGCACCCCCCGAAAATAAGACATCCCCAACAACACTGCAGCCGGCAGAACACTGTGCACAATGTTCTGTGTTCACAGGTATGCCGGCTGCTGCCTCTGCTGTGATACCACTGTTCCTGCTGCTGTAAGATGAGCTGGGAAAGCATCGTATGCTGCGGAGAGTCCACGCTCCCAGCTCATCCCACAGCAGCCAGAACAGTGGTATCACAGAAGAGGAGGCAGCCAGCTTTCCTGTGCACAGGGCCGCCGATAGGCCAGTATTACTGGTACTGGCGTCAGGGGCCCGGCCAAATTGAAAACTGGTGGGGGCCCGGTTTTGGCCCGCCACCGTGTGCCGGCCCCCTGGCGCCTGCACCAGTCATTCAGGGCTGGCGTCAGCGCAGGGCATAGTCGGGCAAGTGCCGGGGCCCACAGAGCCTCTTGGGGCCCCCGCCACTTGCCCGCCCCAGCACTTGCCGATCCCAATTTCAGCTCATCGGCGTCCGTCGGACGCCGATGAGCTGAATACTTACGCGATTAAAGCAGGAGCTGTGACAGCTCAGCTCCTGCTTTAAACGCTGGTGCCTGGCTTCGACGTCTGTAGGCGCGATGTGATGACATCATCACATCGCGCCTAAATTATTTTAGTGGCGTGAGAGCGGAGAGCGGAGCGGCGGGTGATGCGAAGCGATGGAAGAGGTAAGTGAAGGGGCCCATGAAACAGGGGGGCAAATGAAGGGGAGGGGGGGAACGGCATGGCATGATACTGGGGCATATGAAGGGGGTGGGGAGAGAATGGCATGACACTGGGGCAGATGAAGGGGGAGGGGGGAGAATGGCATGACACTGGGGCAGATGAAGGGGGGGAGAACGGCATGACACTGGGGAAGATGAAGGGGGGAGAATGGCATAACACTAGTGCAGATGAAGGGGGGGAGAATGGCATAACACTAGTGCAGATGAAGGGGGTGGGGAGAGAACGGCATGACACTGGGGCAGATGAAGGGGGGGAGAATGGCATAACACTGGTGCAGATGAAGGGGGTGGGGAGAAAACGGCATGACACTGGGGCAGATGAAGTGGAGGGAGAATGGCATGACACTGGGGCAGATGAAGGGGGGGAATGGCATGACACTGAGGAAGATGAAGGGGGGAGAATGGCATGACACTCGGGCAGATGAGGGGGGAACGGCATGACAATGGGGCAGAGACGGGGGACATGAAACTGTGGGCATTTGAAAGGGGGATAACAGCATGAAACTGGGGACAGATATGGAGGGGGGACATGAAACTGGGGGCAGAGGAAGGGTGTATATGAAACTGGGGGAGAGATGGAGGGGGGTATATAATTTACGGGTGACTGTAGGAGGATTATACTGTCTGGGAGCACATGAAAAATGAATGGGCGGAGTCAACAGAAAAGTGGGTGGGGCTAAATTTGTCACACATTTTCTCCCTCTTTCTACTCTTCAAAAGTTGGGAGGTAATACATAATTGGTATGTGACAAAATAAAGTAGTTTTAAAATGGTGTGTGTGTGGGGGGGCAGACACTTAGGCTGTATAGGGCCCCAAAATTCCTGATGGCGGCCCTGCCTGTGCACACGGAGCACAGCGTTCAGCTGGCTGCAATGCCCACTAAGTGAGGCTCTCCGGCACAACCGCCAGAAGCCTCGCTAATCTCTGCTAAGCCCCGCCAACCACTTCCACCACCGTGACCAACAGCAGCACCAGTGCTGCTATGAAGATGGGGAAGGTAACTAGCATACCTCCCCCACCACCACCACCTCTTGCACCACCTACAACCGGCAGTCATGACGGCACTCCGTTAAGGAAGCGCCGGCATGACTGCCGATTGTCCCCCGCTCCAGCCGCTCCATAAGACATCCCCCGAAAATAAGACAGGTCATATATTTTGGAAGAGAATTTAATATGACACTGTCTTATTTTCGGGGAAACAGGGTAGTAAGAGGAGATGAAGAGGCTTCATCCGGCTTCTAGAGAGTCAGGTTGTGTGCCTGCAGAGCTTGTGTGTAGACACTAGGGTTGAGCCGATCTTGACTTTTCAGGATCGATTTTGAAATCCGATTTCCGATGATTTTTCATTTGAACCCGATCTTGATCCCAATTCCGATGCAAGTCAATGGGATTTTTTTACTGATCGGAGATCGGATTTTAAAAACAATCCTATTCACTATACAACATGGAATCTAACAACTGAACGCTTTAATTGTTAGAATCCACGCGGTGTAGTGAATTTTTTTAATCACTAAGTAGCCAGAGAATTTTTTTAAAATGGTGTCCACTTACTTGCAGAGATTGCTGGTCCGGTGCCAGGTGCTCTCGTTCTTCTTCACCTCGCTGCCCCCGTCTCCCAGGTTTGGAGAGTGTGGGCAGGTTAGGAGAGTGTGGGCGGGTACTGGGAGGGAAGACGTCACATCTCCCCACCCTTTACCCACCGACACTCTCATAAGCCACAAGCCCCGCCTTCTTCCTAGCTCTTTAACACTAACCTGGGAGGCGGGGGCAGCGAAGTGAAGAAGAACGAGAACACCAGACCAGCCATCTCTGCAGGTAGGTAGTTACTAGAGATGATAGCTAGTCTCCCATTAGAATGAATGGATGCAGCCGGCGCACAGCGGGTTAAGGCTGTGTGCCGGCTGCTTCCATTCAATCCTATGGAACCGCAGCGGAGCCTTCACACTGAGTATACACTCCGCTCAGAATGAACACGACCACTCAACCTTAGTCCTGAGATAGTGATGTAAGCTGCCTACAACTCCTGAAAGAAGTCTAGTGTCTAGTTCCATTTCTTGCAGTCTTAGGACGTTTACATCACAGACATGTTGTGCCACCGGACAGTCAGACCAATCCTGGGTAGAGAGAGTTTAAGAAACGGGCACATATATCAAACCTAAGCATAGACTACAGTAAGTCCCATCACCAAGTCCAGACATCCAGGTGGAACCTCAAGAAAGAAATGTTATTCTGTGTTATATAGATAGAATCTGTTGTTTGAATCAATTGCCGGTAAAGTCAAGAAGTGTTTCTCCTGCAGCCCTCTGTCTTCCGAGTCTTTACCTGAATCTATCATCAAGGGCACTTTCAATTTTTACGACTAGGAAGTGCCTCGGAGGAATGCTACCACCACCATTAGATACCCCGTTGACCTCCTCAGCTCTGCACCAATAATATTTTTGATTGTTTTGCAACTTTTACTAATTTAAATGTCTTTATAAAATGAGTAATTTGACTAGGGACTTATAATTTTTACTTGGTATCAATTTATGCTATGTCCAAATTATTTATTTTTCAAACGAGCAAACAAACAAGCAAACTGTGCACTTATTTAGGCATTCTCCATATTGGATAAATAACATATAAAAATGGCTAGTTTTTACGGTCTTCTGTGGCAGAACAGGGATGCTTCCTGCTCCGTCACAGTATTATATTGTATCAGTGTGCACAGCATAGCACATCGATACAGTGGGAGCTCCCGGGAATTCAAGGCATCAGACTAAAAGCCTTATGCTTCGGATCCAGGGGCCCCTTTGGGGATGGGAGCACTGGATAATTTCCCAGTTTGCCCACCCCCCAATGCCAGTCCTGGTGGCGGCAGTAGCTCGAGGAGGCGGAAGAGTGTGTAGGTTGTAGCAGCCTTATGAGGCCATACAGTGACCAAGTGGCAGACTGGGAAGGCAGCAGTAGTGTGAGGAGGCCCTACGGTGATGCAGTGGCAGTCTGGAGATTGCAGTAGCTTTAAGAGGCCATACAGTGACCCAGTGGCAGAGTGTGTAAGTTTCAGTAGCAATGGGAAGGCCGTACAGTTCACAGTAACAGAGTGAGGAAAGGGCAGCAACGTGAGGATGCCATAACATTAAAGTTACAGATGGGATTACGTCTGTCCACTTGGATCATCAAAAATTTGCTTATTGATTTTTCTCAATACATATAGTCAATCCACCATATGGAGGGTGGAATTCCATCGGGTGGAAACATTGTATATCAGTCTTTGTATTGGAAAGCCATTCTCCTGCTGCAGCTCAAGGAGGGTGTGCTTGGTGGTGTATGAGTGGCTATACAGTGACTCAGTGGCAGACTACGGATGTGGCAGCAATGTGTGTAGGCCATATACTGCCAAGTTGATATTATGTGGAGGCAGCAACAGCCTTAGGAGACCATACAGTAACCTAGTGGCAGAGTGAGGAGGTGGAAGCAGCACAAAGAGCCCAGTCACCTAGTGGCAGAGTGCAGAGGTGACAGCAGTGTGAGTAGGCCACAGAATGGCAGGTCGATATATTGCGTAGGCAGCAGCAGCCTTAGGAGATCATACAGAGAAACAGTAGCAGTGGAGGTTGCAGCAGTGTGCGGAGCCCTTACAGTCAACCAGTGACAGAGTACAGAGGTGGCAGCAGGAGGAATAGGCCAGAGAGTGGCAAGTCTATATATTGTGTGACAGTCAGCAGCTAGTGCCCAGCTAATATCTGGAGGAGACATCCACTGCTTCCTGTGATGAGGAGAGTGGGGTGGCAGCTGGTGTTGTGAGTGGTCAGGCTTTCTTTCCCCACTATTAAACGTCTTTAAAAAGGCATCAAAACATGTGTGCAGGTATGCCTGGATGATAATTCACAGTTTATTTTTTGCTGTAATGCATTGTAAAAGGCTTGTTGTGTTCCACCTTGAACACACAGGTATGAATAATGAGCAGCAATATAGCGGCAGTGAGCACTGTAATGTATATTAGGTTTATTTCAGTTAACAAAGTTTCAACCACCCCAAATTCCTCTCTGATTTCCTCCCTATACTTTCCCTTCACTAGCAATCCTTTTCCCCGAACTTCTATCTTTTTTCTATCCCTGTCCCGAGCTCCTGCTGATGTCTGTCCCTGCAGTAAGAGCGATGTGAAATGACTGCACCTAAAATTGCCGCTGGTTTTTATAGGGCTGTGACTGCTGATTGGCTGCATGCTTGGCATTGTGGGTGATCCGGCATTCCCAGAGTTCTCCACATTCCCAGAGTTCCCTGCCCTTTGTCCTAACATGTGCAGCGGCCATTTTATTATTATGAGGACATTAATATATCAAATTCTTCATCTCTGACCCTCTGCTAGGAGTCAGGACATGGAATTTCTTCATATATAACTATATTATTATACAATGTATTACATTATTTTACATGATATTTCTAAATAAAAAAATATCTGGCTCATAAAAGATGTTTATGACTAAGAATCATTTTATATTCCCCCATTGACCAGAACTCTGGAGACTCATCAGACACAGCAGAGACATCTCCTGAGATATATTCTACCTGGTACCTCATATCCATTTTATATATAAATATCACCAGGTTTTCCTCACATTCGTGTGTTGTGGTGGAGGCCGACACCGCCGCTATCTCATATTATCCTCCATCGATCCAGAGAGTAACAAGAAATATTATCCTGAACATGAATGTCAAGAACAAAGAAATATCTGATGTGATTCACAATAACATATTAATAATATTCATCGATCTGCCATGTCATTAAAACATTGTGTCAGTCCTTTCACGTCTCCTAAGCAGCTGTACCTTAGAGGAATGGACTCCGCAAGACGTCTGAAGGTACCAAGAAAAGTGAGAATAATATTTGCTGCCCTGTTGTGTGTCTGGCAGGATTAGGTGAACCTTCTATTTCTACACATTGGCTTCACCATATTCCTCGGTGTTCATTGATTTATTCCAAACCCTTTCAGATGAATAGAACGGATGCAGATATTTCTACAGAAATGTTCCGAATGTAGATACAGCCCTGCTCCGGGGGTTAGACATGATTCACACACACACAACTAGTCGCACACATGTCCACATTTGTACATTGTTATAAAGGGATATTCCCATCAGAACACATCTGGCTATATTGATAAGGATGTGACATTATTTCTTGACTACATGAATCTGTCTCTGGGAACCTTTGGGGCTCCCGGACACCCATATTCTGACCACAGTGAAGGGAACAATGTGCAGTCTATGGATTCCCTTATACAGGAGATCTGACAATAGCCCAGGATGTCAGTGTGGAAATGTATGGATCTTCAGTACAAGAAAATGTAGATACCAGATCATATCCGACCATCTCACTCCTCACTGTTGCTTTAAGCCTATACATCTAATCCTGGAAACTTACTGTATACATCATTCCTTAGGTTGCTTTAGTAAATTTTATACTATACATCTTTAATATAGATGACAAGCAGAATCTACTTGATCACTCAGCACATAGATAATATACTGAGCCTTCATATATTTGTCAATTTGTATTATAATATATATATATATATATATATATATATATATATATATATATATATTTTCTGTTACATACATATAGTACCGAAATACTTCACAGTGCTGTACAGGAAGTTACATCTCCTAGGAATTCAGATATCTGGGACAATAACAAACTATGATATAGGGGTTCTACCATTTTTATGGGTTATACATTGAGACTACTCCAGCATGTTATCCAAATGTCGGCAAATCATTCAGATGTCAGTAATTTCCATGTCCATCATAGATGAAATGTTTTGTCCATGATTGATCATTTATCAAATGTCCATTAAAAAAACACTATAATGTTCAAAGTTTTAGGCTGCATTCACACAGAGTAACGTTGGCGTTTTTGTGCTTATTTTGGCACATAGCACCGTGTTAACACCACGTATACACCGCGTATATGCCGCGTTTGCGCTGTTCAACGCGATCGCAAAATAGCGCGGCGCAAACGCAGCGTTAATGCGGCGCTATGTGCCAAAATAAGCACAAAAAATGCCAACGTTACTCTGTGTGAATGCAGCCTTACAATAGTCGTGTGTGAACCAAAATGTAACAAAATTGTATATATTGTTTTTGTTTCAATTGGTTACCAGCATAGGGTAAAAAATTGATGTCTTTATTAAAACCAATGAATGAATTTTATTCATATAGCGCCAACATGTTCGGCAGCGCTGTACAATTAGTAGGGTTCAGCTACAGACAGAAAGTTACATTACAAAGAAAGTCATATCACACAATGGGACTGAGGGCCCTGCTCACAAGAGCTTACAATCTATGAGGTAGAGGGGGTGACACAAGAGGTAGCAGGGGCGGCATTGCTTATACAGAGGTCAGACAATTCTGTAATAGAGGTGACTGTCATTACATAAACATAAAACTTTATGAGCCGTCACCAGTCGTGTCCTGTAACATGTGGATGGAGCTTGGACCTATGAAGTTATCCTGAGATGACATCATATCATGTGGGGAAATGTGGGAGCGGGGACAAAGGAGGGTTAATTTTGGGGGATTCTAATGACGGTACAGAAGAGTTGACATTAGGACATGTGATCGGCCTGTCTGATAAGATGTGTCTTTAGTTTGCGTTTGAAGCTGTATCAATTGGGAGTTAATCTGATTGTCCGGGGTAGAGCATTCCAGAGAAGTGATGCAGCTCGGGAGAAGTCTTGTATACGAGCGGGGGAGGTTCTGATAATAGAGGATGTAAGTGTTAGGTCATTCTGTAAATGGAGAGGATTGTGCTGTCCTTGGATAACATGAACATTTGCAGATGTCTGAATGAGGTCTCAATGTGGTATCTTATAATAGGAGTAATTATATTTTTTTGGTCTAATTACAGCAGAACAACAAAACGGAGGTCACAGAGTTCTTTCTCTTAGGATTCCAAGGTAGTCAAGATTTAAGACTTTTACTGTTCTGTCTGTTTGTTGTGGTTTACTTTGGGACAATATGTGGGAACCTCCTGATCATCACCCTGGTGTCCACCAGCAAGATCCTCCACACTCCAATGTACTTCTTCATCTCACAACTCTCCACCTGTGACATCTTGTTACCTACAGATATTGTCCCCAACCTGCTCCACATCCTACTGAATAATGGGGGGGTGATTACATTTATAGGGTGTATTATACAGCTTTATTTTTTCTGCACCTCAGATGCATTTGAGTGTTTTCTTCTGGCTTTGATGTCCTATGACAGATATGTGGCCATCTGTAACCCCCTCCGATACTCCACCATCATGACAAGTAGACATTGTGTGATATTGATCGTCATCTGTTGGGTCTTTGGATTTTGTATTAATTTGGTTTTCAGCATAACAACAGCAACAAAACTAGACTTTTGTGGCCAAAATATCATTGACCATTTATTCTGCGATGTTCTCCCCTTACTAGAACTTGCCTGTTCTGATACATTTATTATTCACTTGGAGATGTATCTAATAGTCATTTTTACTATCTTCATCCCAACCACTATCATAGTAGTGTGTTATTACTGTATAGTTCGGGCAGTTTTAAGGATCCCATCCAGTACTGGTAGACAGAAAGCCTTCTCCACCTGTAGCTCCCACCTCATTGTGGTCTCCATATTCTATGGGACTATATTCAGTGTTTATATTGTTCCAACAAAAGGACAAACCATCACCATGAGTAAGATCCTCTCCCTGCTATATACTGTGCTTACTCCATTGGTCAACCCCATTATATACAGTCTGAGGAATAAAGATATTAAGAAAGCCATAAAGGAAACCATTGATAAACATTTGATTTGGTAATCTTTATTGTTTGTATTGTATTTCTATATATCTGCCAATGTGCTTATAGTTTATATATGTAACTGTTTTCCAATTTGATGGCCTGTTTTGCAGAGGAGTGTACAGAGTAGATTGTTAATTTCAGCCAACAAATCACCTCTTATGCTACTGTGTTGCAGCCCTGAGATAGTGATGTAAGCTGCCTACAACTGCTGAAAGAAATTTGGAGATGTCTAGTGCCATTTCTTGCAGTCTGAGAATGGTTACAGACCTGTTGTGCCACAGGACAGACAGACCAGTCCTGGGTAGAGGGCGTGCTTAAGAAACTGGCACATATACCAAACCTAAGCATTTGCTGCACAAAGTCCCATCACCAAGTCCTCGACATCCAAGTAGAACCTCAAATAAGAAATGTTGTTCCATTTTATGTGGAATCTGTGGTTTGCATCAGTTGCCAGTAAAGTTGAGAAGTTGCAGCCCTCTGTCTCTTGAGTCTTTATCTGTAACTACTAGAGATGAGCGAACAGTGTTTGATCGAGTAGCTATTCGATCGAATATCAGGCTGTTCGAGATATTCGATTCCAATCGAATACTATGCGACAAACACAGTAAAAATTTGGATCCCCTCCCACCTTCCCTGGCGCTTTTTTTGCACTAAGTGTGCAGGGAGGTGGGACAGGAACTACGACTACTTAAGCATTGAAAAAAAAAAATAGGAGAAAGGCATTGGCTGCCAAAATCAGGTGACCTCGGATTCATAAGAATAGTGGCCGCCATGTTCGTCTCATTTGCAGCTTGGAGAAATAAGGGACAGAGATCAGCCGTTGGGCAACCAGGTCATACATCACTTGTACCTTCTTCTGATGGTCTCCCATCCAAGTCTCAGGGGTCCACCCCTCACCTTCTTCACTGACAGGCATCATCATATTCAGAGGGCACCTTCCATTTTTCATGAACATGAGCAAGAAGGGTGAATAACCGGTGGCTGAATGCTCTGTGTTGTTGTACACCCACACTATTCTGCAATAAAGTCTGGCCATCTCTCCTTTTTCTGTTCCTCCAATGTTCGCAACAGCTGTAGTAGTGTTCTGTTCAGGTGCTCACATGCACCATTTCCCTTTGGATGGTAGGGTGTTGTGTGCGTTTTTCGAATCTGGTACAGCCGACATAGCTCTTCAATCACTCTGCCTTCAAAGCAAGCCCCTTGGTTAGAGTGCAGTTGAGTAGGACAGCCATAAGGCAGGATGAAATTCTTCCACAGGCTTTGTGCTGCTGATTCTGCAGTTTGGTCCCGGGTCGGGACTGCTACTGCAAACTTAGTAAAGTGGTCCACCATGACTAGCAGATACTTGTATCTACGCAGGGACTCTCCTACCGACAGATAGTCCATCATCAGAAGCTGTAGTGGGTAACCAGTCTGTATAATGCCAATTGGGGCCTGTTGATCCCCAGCTCTTGCTAGGTTGCAGGTTCGGCAGTTTCTGCAAATGTTGTGGGCCACTCTTTGTAAATTGGGATGATAGTAGAATCTCTGCAACCATGAATATGTCTTGGCCGGTCCAAAATGCCCTTTCCTTTCATGCATCCGCTCTGTTATTTTCCTTATTTCACTATCTGGCTCTACTACTTGCCAGGTGGGACCAATCTCTGTAGGGACCTGTACTCTTCTGCATAGGACTCCCTCACAGAAGGTCAGACGGTCTCTCTGCTGCCACAACTTCCTCTCAAATGGTGTCAAGGTCTCCCACACAGTGTATGCTGGCTGGTAATCATTAAGGAGCCATTCCCCTACTCTGGCAATCTGTGAGTTTTGCTGCTCACAGTCCTTCCAGTCTTCCAATGACCCTCCAGCAGTGACCTCAACTACAGGTTCCCTCTCCTGGACTGGAGCACTCTTCGGTGGTTGAGGTGCTTTACCGAAATCAGGGGTCTCGACCTCCTCTTGCTCTTCATCTGTGGGACCACTGGGATTCTCCAACGGGTTACGAGACAAGGCGTCTGCATTATCATTACTCCGTCCTGGCCTGTATTGCGTCTTAAAGTTAAATTTACTGAGGCGAGCTGCCCACCGCTGCTCTAAGGCTCCTAGTTTGGCGGTATTCAGGTAAGCGAAGGGTAGAAAAAAAGAGGATAATGGTCCGCAACACTCCAGTCTTTAAAACTCGTAACTTTAATTCATCTTCTTAAAAAAATAGATACATAACACAAACGAAGTGGTAGAAAGAAAACATATAGAGTGAAGTAAAAACCGCTAACGCGTTTCGAGGTAGGTAGACCTCTTAATCATAGCGTATTAACTCTCTGAACTAAGCACACATTTATATGTTCTTTAACATCCGGTGTATTGGTGTCACCTGAGGCTAGCTGCCATTTGACCTCTGCTCTCGCCTATCAGTAGTTTTTTAAAATTTCCACAATTAGTTATTCTCAATAATACATATAGATAAACTGTCTATATGATATGTAATATTCTCTTACAATAGGCGAATATTCCTTAATAAAGAGTAAAAGATATACCCAATAGCATCCCAGTCACAAATACATAGATGCCGTATGTATAACAAAAACAGAAAAAAAGAAAAGAAGAAAGAAGAAAAAAAAAAAAAAAAAAAAAAAGAAAAAAGAAGAAAGAAAAACCTATGGATGTACTCTAATAGGATCATCCGAGTTTACAATATGTAAGGGAAACCTGCATTACCTCCAATAATAGACTTCTGTATTTCTCTAAGCATAGGTGAATAATCCAAGCGTCACAATAATCCATTCACGTGATATCACCGATCATGTGATACAGAGAGGATCACATGATATGGGGAAAGGCTACGTCTGCCAAAAAAGAAAGAAAGAAAGAAATCCCGCCCCTCTATGAATATCCTTATTAATCAATGGAACGTAAAGTACCTCCCATTCTATGTCACATGGTACCTCTCTCTCCAATAAGATTACAGCATATAAATAACTACAGATGGATAGCCGCAACAGCGCCCTCTAGTTCAATCATACACCGTATATTGAAATTCAAGGATAACGGAAATCAGAAGTTTTGACAGAAAAGAGGAAAAGAAACCCGAAAAGGCATGTATTGGATATATTAAACACAGTAAGTACCAAAAGATTATATTCATATTGCAAATGGAACCAGAAAAACGGGGGGGGGGGGGGGGGGGATGAGAAAAGGGAAAGGATGGCCCCTATCAGTATATATATGATAAGTCTGATTTAATATTCATCCCATAAGGGGCTCTACTATTAAATTGATGAATGTGCCAAGCTTCCCTCTTCAATAATAAAGCTTTCATGTTTCCACCTCTAAGCGGTTTGTCTATTTTTTCTACTCCAAAAAACCGCATCGTGTGTACTCCACCCTGATGTTGAACAGAAAAGTGCCTGGATACCCCCGACATACTATCATTTATGTCTTTGCCACTGTCCCTAACATGTTCTCCTATTCGAATTTTTAAGGCTCTGGTTGTACACCCTATATAATCAACATTGCACGAAGTGCATTTTATACAGTAAATAACATATTCACTATTACAGTCCATATAGGTTTCAATTTTACGTGAAAAAGGAGAAGCATAACTAGAGACAATGGCACAGTCATTTGTAAGTTTGCACACATTGCATTTTGGAGATTTACATTTAAAGAAACCCATTTTTTCGGATGAGAGAACATCATATCTAGGAGGAAGACAACTCGGGGATAAAATATTACCCAGGGTTTTAGCTCTTCTTGGAATGCATTGAACTCCATTTTTTAGGATCTCTTTTGAGATCACATCCGTCTCTAATATAGGTAGATTTTTCATTATTAATTTCCTGATTTCATTAAACTGGGGACTATAAGGAGTTGAAAATACAACCCCTTTTTTGTTGTAATTGCCGCCATTTCTCCTATAATTCTCCCCCTTAGAACAAAGTAGATCTTTTCTGTCCCTCCTTTCCACCTTACTACTAGCACTTTTCAGCATCCAATTAGGGTACTTCCTACATTGGAGTCGTGATAGAGTATTGCTTTCTAGTTCCAAAAATTTAGATTCCTCACTGCATGCTCTCTTTGTTCTTACAAGCTCACCTATAGGTACACTTTTGATGGTATGTGAGGGGTGACAACTGTCCGCTCTAAGTATCTAATTACCCGCCACCTCCTTCCTATATAGAGAAGTACTGACCCTGTTTGTAGTCGCTGAGCCCACAAGTGAGATATCCAGAAAATTAACCTCCACTAAATTATGGGAAAAAGTAAACTTGAGATTAAAAGGATTGTGATGCAAATAGGAAATGAAGTCTGGTATGGGCGCTATATCTCCATCCCACACAATGAGGATATCATCGATATAGCGCCCATACCAGAACAAATGATGCAAAAAAGGATTGGAATATGAAAAAATACATCTTTCTTCCCAAAAGGCCAATAGAATATTGGCCAGAGACGGAGAGAATGGGGCACCCATCGGTGCCCCACAGATCTGCAAATAATAATTTTCCTGGAACATAAAAAAATTGTGAGATAACAGAAAAGAGGTGACACTAATGATAAACTCACATGTGGGCTCAGTCAACTTGCTATATTTATACAGGTGGAACGCAAGTGCCTCCAATGCGGCAGAGTGGGGTATACTCGGGTAGAGCGCACAGATATCACAGCTAAGCCAGCTATAACTATCCTTCCAACAGAATTTATCAAAACTATTGAGGATCTCCTTACTGTCTCTAATAAAGCCTGTAGTTCTCTCGACAAGAGGCTGTAATATACTGTCGAGCCAAATACCGAACGGCTCGTTCAAACAATTGTTGCTAGCAATAATTGGTCTTAAGGGAGGAGGCAAGACATTCTTATGCAGCTTTGGTAAGCCATAAAAAACTGGTGTACAAGGAAAGTCATTACACAAAAAATCTGCTTCAATTTTATTAAATAGACCCAAAGCTATGCCCTCCTCTATTAATACTTTTAGTTCTACTTTAAATTTTTCGGTAGGATTAAACGTAAGCCTTTTGTATGTATTACAATCCTCAAGAATTTCCAGACAACCATTCTCATAGTCTTTCCGGTCCATAACAACAATTTTTCCCCCTTTGTCAGACTTTTTGATTACGATCGATTCGATCTTCTTAAGTTGGTTTAAGGCAATTGTTTCTCGGGGGGAAAAATTGCTGCAATGACTATCAGAAATAAGACATTTATCTTTAAGTGATAATAGGTCTTCCTCCATTTTATGTTGGAAAAGCGGATAACTATAGCCTCTCGACTTAATAGGATAGAAACTACTATTTGAACGATTCACAAGGACTGTGTTTAATATATCCAATACATGCCTTTTCGGGTTTCTTTTCCTCTTTTCTGTCAAAACTTCTGATTTCCGTTATCCTTGAATTTCAATATACGGTGTATGATTGAACTAGAGGGCGCTGTTGCGGCTATCCATCTGTAGTTATTTATATGCTGTAATCTTATTGGAGAGAGAGGTACCATGTGACATAGAATGGGAGGTATTCATAGAGGGGCGGGATTTCTTTCTTTCTTTCTTTCTTTTTTGGCAGACGTAGCCTTTCCCCATATCATGTGATCCTCTCTGTATCACATGATCGGTGATATCACGTGAATGGATTATTGTGACGCTTGGATTATTCACCTATGCTTAGAGAAATACAGAAGTCTATTATTGGAGGTAATGCAGGTTTCTCTTACATATTGTAAACTCGGATGATCCTATTAGAGTACATCCATAGGTTTTTCTTTCTTCTTTTTTCTTTTTTTTTTCTTCTTTTCTTTTTTCTGTTTTTGTTATACATACGGCATCTATGTATTTGTGACTGGGATGCTATTGGGTATATCTTTTACTCTTTATTAAGGAATATTCGCCTATTGTAAGAGAATATTACATATCATATAGACAGTTTATCTATATGTATTATTGAGAATAACTAATTGTGGAAATTTTAAAAAACTACTGATAGGCGAGAGCAGAGGTCAAATGGCAGCTAGCCTCAGGTGACACCAATACACCGGATGTTAAAGAACATATAAATGTGTGCTTAGTTCAGAGAGTTAATACGCTATGATTAAGAGGTCTACCTACCTCGAAACGCGTTAGCGGTTTTTACTTCACTCTATATGTTTTCTTTCTACCACTTCGTTTGTGTTATGTATCTATTTTTTTAAGAAGATGAATTAAAGTTACGAGTTTTAAAGACTGGAGTGTTGCGGACCATTATCCTCTTTTTTTCTACCCTTTGCATGGCTGATTGTCCTCCCTAGTCCAGAGGCAAGGTTCGGCACCTCATTCAAATACTCTTATGGTGAGTCACAGTCTAACTCCTTTTTTTCTTTGTGAGGTATTCAGGTAAACCAGTGGGTTATTATCAGTCATCAGCACAAAGTCTGCTCCGGTCAGGATGTCTGCAAACTTCTCAGTCACTGCCCACACCACTGCCAACAGCTCAAGTTTAAACGAGCTGTAATTGTCAGGGTTCTTCTCACTCTCCCGCAGACTTCTACTGGCATAGGCTATCACTCGTTCTTGGCCTTCTTGTTTTTGGGCCAGTACAGCTCCCAGTCCCTTCAGGCTTCCATCTGTTTGCAACATAAAGGTCCTTGTGATATCTGCATAGGCGAGAATGGGAGTACTGGTCAATAACTTTTTGAGCTCTCTAAAAGCCAGTTCTGCCTCCTCATTCCAGTTGAAAAGCTTCCTCTTTGCTTCTCCAGGTGGGCATCCACGGAGGAGGGTGTATAAGGGTGCTGCTACCTGGGCAAAATCCTTGATGAATCGCCAGTAATACCCTACCAGGCCCAGGAAGGCCCGCAGTTCACTGACGCTACTGAGTACAGGCCATTGTTGTACAGTCTGAATATTTGAGTTCATGGGCTGGACTCCTTCCCTTGTCACTACATGGCCTAGATACTCAATGCTCTTCTGGAATAAGTGGCATTTACTGGGTTTCAACTTCAACCCATGCTTCTCTAAGTGGCTGAGGACCACATCCAGCCACTCCAAATGTTCTGCAAAGCTGGATGAGAAGATGATTATATCATCTAAGTAGATCAGTAGGCATTCATAGTTCAGGTCACCCAAACACAACTCCATTAGTCTCTGGAAAGTAGCTGGGGCATTGTTCAGTCCAAAGGGCATCCAGAGAAACTCATACAGCCCCATGGTCATAACAAAGGCTGTCTTTTCTCTATCTTTTGCTGCCACTGGTACCTGCCAGTATCCACTTGCCAGGTCCAGAGTAGAGAAGAATTTGGCACGGCCCAGGGCCGCCAAGGATTCTTCTATACGAGGGAGTGGGTATGCATCCTGGACTGTACATGCATTCAGGTGTCTGTAGTCCACACAGAATCGCAGAGTCCCATCCTTTTTCTTTACAAGTACAATGGGTGAGGCCCACGGGCTCTTGCCAGGCTGGACAATGCAATTTTCCTGCATTTGCTTTAGCAGGGTCTTGACCTCTTGGTACAGTGCTGGTGGTATTTGTCGGTAGCGTTCCCTCACTGGTCGAGCATCTCCAGTAGGAATTTCATGTTCCACTGTGTGTGTCATTCCAAAGTCTGCTTCATGACGGGAGAAAGCACTTAGGTGAGACCCCAGGACCCTGGCCAACTACTCCCTTTCCTCTTAGACATCTTGGCACCTTCCAAATGTACCTCTTTAAGGAGCTGTGTCTCTGTTGTCTCTCTGATTCATTCTCGCCTTGACTACTGTAATTCCTTACTAATCGGTCTTCCCCTCACTAAACTCTCTCCTCTACAATCTATTCTGAATGCAGCGGCCAGGCTCATCTATCAGGCTAGACGCTACAGCGATGCCTCCGGTCTGTGCCAGTCACTACATTGGCTGCCTATTCATTATAGAATAAAATATAAAGTTATTACTCTCATCCACAAGGCTCTCCATAATGCCGCACCTCCCTACATTTCTTCCCTCATCTCTGTCTACCGCCCAACCCGTGCTCTCCGCTCACTCAATGACCTAACACTTACATCCTCTATTATCAGAACCTCCCATGCTCGTATACAAGACTTCTCCCGAGCTGCACCACTTCTCTGGAATGCTCTACCCCGGACAATAAGATTAACTCCCAACTTCTACAGTTTCAAACGCAAACTAAAGACACATCTTATCAGACAAGCCGATCACAATTCCTAATGCACAAAATTGTCTGAACACTGTATAAGCAATGCCGCCCCTGCTACCTCTTGTGTCACCCCCTCTACCTCATAGATTGTAAGCTCTTTTGAGCAGGGCCCTCAGTCCCATTGTGTGAAATGACGTTCTTTGTTATGTATGTCTGTATCTGAACCCTATAAATTGTACAGCGCTGCGGAATATGTTGGCGCTATATAAATAAAATGTATTATTATTATTATTATTATTATTATTATTATTATTAGCTGTGCTTGTGTTGTCCCAACAGATTTAGTCATTACTTGACACAAGGTGAGGGTGGTAGTGGTCATGTCAGTCGAGTTGATGTGCCAGCTAGGTTCCTGTAGAGCTTGAACCTCCTGGATGGGAAACACATCTGCCACCAGTTCCCTGGGTGCCAGAACAACACTGTGGCTATTAATCTCATCAGTACTTGGCCATCCTGGACTGTGCACAAGGTTCGTCCCACAGCTATCCCTTCTCTCTGTAGTACAGGCTCTATCATCACTGTAGCCCCAAGCAATCTGTGGCTGGTGCCCACTGGCAGGGGCAGCAACACCTCATGGCCAGCTGACACTTCCAAGGTAGTTGAACAGGGTACTCTCACACATCCCACTTTTCCTACTAAGCTGGATAAGGTCGCTTGCATCCGGCACTGTTTTAGTGATCTCTGTAGTGCCACTTGTGGTGTTTTCAAGTTTGGGACATTCTTCTAATATTTGGCACCCAACTCTCAAGCCATCAGTCCATCTAGTTCTCGCAATACATTCATTCCTAGTATCACAGGGACTTCTGAGTCCATTGCACTCTGTACCACCACCACTCCTTTCTTCTTCATGGTCCAGCCCCAAAGCTCAATCTCGACCTGCATGACTCCAACTGTTGGAATAGGAAGACTATTGGCAGCTTTCAGATTCACCCAGTCTGCACTGTCCCGGTGTAGGGAGGAGGGAAAGTGAGCCTCAAAGATTTCCCTGGCCATTGTTGTCACTTGTGACTGCGTGTCCAGTAGACAGGACAGTTCTATTCCATTGAACTTGGCTGTAACGACTGGGCTCTCTCCCACTAAGTCCATAGCTTCAAGAAAGGGGCACAATTCTGTGCTTCCTCCTGCGATTTGCCCCTCAATCGCAGGTGGGACTAGTTTAAATCCCTCTGGTTGCTGCTAAAGCCATGGTTGGGGCAGTTCCTTGCTAAGTGTCCCTCCTGGTTAGATGTCCAGCATCTTCTTGCAGGTCGGGCCCCTCTGTAGGACTGTTTGGGAACAGGGTAGGACTGCCCTCTATCATGGGTCTGAGGTGCCACTCTCTCCTCTCTCACAGTCAGTGCCTGTTTCAGTTCTCTAATCACCTCTTCTAATGATGACAGCCGGGCCTCCATACCCTTCTCCTTGGATGGTGTCACCTCTGCTTGGTGGGCTATTGGATTCATAGTACCCAGTTCCTCTTTTTCCAAGACAATGGCTTCCTTTAGCACCTGGCATAAGGTTAAGTGGGGCTCCGACTTGAATCTCTCACGTAGGATTCTCCCTAATGGCTGGCTCCTCAGGCCGAGGAGAAACTGCTCTCGCAGGACCACTTCTGCATTAGTGATGGATGTGACTGCCTGTCCTTCTTTTCTTTGTAATGTGGCCATAAGTTCTTGCAAGCCTTTCACATATTGGGGTAGTGTTTCATCTTCCCCATGGTATCTGGTGAAGAGTCTCTTCCTCAGCATAGCTTCAGATGTCGTATCCCCATATACATCTTCCAGGATGCTTGAGATCTCTTCAAACGTCTGTCTTGACCTTGCCGGCTGCAGCAGTACTGTCTTTCTGGCTTCGCCTTCCAATGTATTCAAGGCAAGCTCTGCTTTCAGATGTGAGACAATATTACATAGACGTGTAGCTCCCTCCAGCCTCTCTTTCCAGTCCTCTAGTAACACATTAGATCCATTAAACTTGGGCAGATGGCTCAGTAGCGCCCCCACTGGAATCATGGGCTGTGTCCCACTCACTGAGGATGTTGCCCCTTCTGTCACCATATTTGTTTCCATCCTGCCGACTACGCCATGTGTAAGAGGTGCAGGTGACTGGCAACAAACTTACTCAGATAATGGAATAAAACAGGAACAGCTTTACTTGTTATGATTCTTGAACACAGCAACAGGCTCTTCAACTATTGCAACAGGTAAATCATATACAGGAGGGACATGGTCTCTATAAGAACTTGGTACATAAAGGAGGGGTATAGCTACAGCTTTAGTGGCACTGTGTGGTTGGTTACAGTCTCTCAATGGGCTTTGCTTACTGATCCTGCTGGAGGGCACTGGACTCCTCTGGGGCTCATGCTCTGTCTCTCCAAGGTAGTACCTTCCTCCTGTTTGCAGTGGGGAAGCTGACTGCACACTCCTGTGTCCTTGCTGCACTTCTATCACATGTGCTCTGCACTTCAGTTACTTACTTACTGCCCTGTGTTGCTCTCTTTCTTCATTGCTTGCTTCAACACGTCTGTGCTTCACTGGGCTGTTCTGCTTGGCTCTGGTCACTATATGACAGCACTCTTGTTTTCTGTTGGCAGACACTGCTTCTGCTCTCCAGCACTGCAGTCTTCTTCCCCTGGAAACACTGTGTGTCCTAGACTTCCTGTGCCCCCGGCTTCTACTTTCCCAGGTAACTCTATTGTCTCTAGCTGGGAACTGGCTCTCCCTGCTGGATTGGGATGATAGCAGTAAGCCTCCATATTCTAACATTGCAACCGTACCTCCTGACATTACAACATGAGGACCATGTGAGAGCTCATTTTCAGCTGGATGAGCTATAGTTTATACTGGCATTTTATGATGTGTACAACTAATTCTTTAGGACCTCTGCAAATGAAGCATGGCACCTACAAACCATTCTAGTAAAATCTGCTTATCTAACCCCCAGTGTCGCTCTTCTGTGCGCTGCCGTGTGCCCAAACATCAGTTGACTGCCACATGTGAGGGACTTCTGTGCTCTGCATAGATTGTGCAACAAACGGTGAGATGTATTTTCTCCTTTTATACTCTTGTGAATGTGATAATTTTAGGGCTAAATTGAGGTATTAAAAAAATAAAAAAAACATGAAGTGTCTAACTTTCATCTCCATATTGTTTTAATTTCTGGGAACACTTAAAGGGTCAATAAATTACCCAAATTCTCTTTTGCATTATTTGAGGGATAAATGGGGGGATTCATGGGGATCTCACATTGATAACTGCATGCTAAATTATTATCCACATTGGAATATGCTCTTAAATGGGGATTGCGATTGGAAATGCACCACTCTCCTCATCCCTACTTGCCCGCCTCCCAGAGGAATCAGAAGATGTCTCCTCCAGATCTTGGCTGGGCACTAGTTGCTGATTGTCCAGTAGTAGCTTATCCTCACTATATAGTTGCTCTGAGCCTACAGATGAGAGGACTTCTCTAGCTGAAACAACAGAAAAGGACAGAGGCAGGTTCAGGACACCTGAAGGTGCAGGGCCTGCTCCTGGGCCATGCCAACTAAGGGTTGTGTCTGACGAACCCTCCAACTCTAGGTTGGGGGAGTCTGCTGATGTGACTTGAGATGAAGTGGATGACTGAGTCAACCAGTCTACAACCGTTGAGATGCTGGTCAAGACACGACCAAGACTTGACACAGGGAGCTCGGGCCTCTCTGAGTGACCCTTACTACCATGCCCCCTTACTCTGCTGTGAACTGTACCTGCACCAGAAACATTTAGGCCTGTGTCCCTCCCCTGTACATGGCCTGCCTGACATACTGTTAGATGAAAAAACGCAATTGCAAAGCAAAAAAAATACAGGGCAAAAAGGCTTGGCATTGTGGGTGATCCTGAATTCCCAGAGTTCCCTGCCTCTTGTCCTAACATGTGCAGCAGCCATTTTATTTATAAAAATGTGATTCGATACATTGAAGCCTGAAGAAATCCGGATTCTTGGCGATTCAAAGATTTCCAGAAATTTGGATAGAATTCCACTTCTGTAGCTTTGATTCGCTCATCTCTAACTATAATACATAAATTCTTCATCTCGGACCCTCTGCTAGGAGTCAGGACATGGAACTTCTTCTATTATTATACAATACATTATATTATTTTACATGGTATTACTAAAAAAAATAAATATCTGGCTCGTAGAAGATGTTTATGACTTAGAAATTTACTTTTATGTTTCTTCATTGACCAGAACTCTGGAGACCCATCAGACACAGCAGAGACATCTCCTGAGATATATTCTACCTGGTACCTTACCTCCATTATATACATAAATATCACCAGGTTTTCCTCCCATTCATGTGTCTGCTGGTCATGGTGGAGGCCGACACTGCCGCTGTCTCATATTCTCCTCAATCCCCGCAGAGAGCAACAAGAAGAAGAAGAAGAAATATTATCAAGAACAAAGAAATATCTCATTCAAGTTACGATACATATTTCTAATATTCACCGATCTGCCATATCATTAAAACCTTCTGCCTAACATTGTGTTAGTCCTCATCCTATTTCCAAAGCAGCTGCATCTTAGAGGAATGGACTCCGCAAGACGTCTGAAGGTACCAAGTAAAGAGTGTTTCCTATTCTGGCAGGTTTAGGTGAATCCTCTATTTCTACATCGGCTTCACCATATTCATGTATTATATGTAATAGCAGAAGATTCCATCAGATTAATGAATTTTTCATTTTTAATATAGATGACAAGCAGAATTTACATGATCACTGTAACAAGATACAGTATATTATCCTATTGATCATGTAAATTCTGCTTGTCACCGATATTAAAAATGGATACTGAAGAATTCATGAACCTAATATATAATGGTCAAGTTGTACAAAAAAATTCTAATTGCACCAACATATCTCACAGTGCTGTACAGGTACGTTATATTTCCTAGGAATTCGGATGCCTAAGACAATGATATCAAATTAGAGTATAGGGGTTAGACATTGAGGCTACTCTAGAACCTCACTTAGATGTTGTCAAATCATTTAGATATCAGAAATGTCCATGTTTATGATAGGTGACACGTTTCTGTTGATTTAAGGAAATGTTTTGTCCATCATGGATCATTTTTGTATCCATGTTCAGTATTGTCAGTCTGTGATTTTCACAGATCCATGGAATTCAATGGGCACGTGTGGACCTAAATGTAACAAAATAGTGAATGATTTTATTGCCACTGGTTAACAATTTGGTGTAAAAAAAACCCCCAAAAAACAAAAATAAATAATATCTCTATTAAAACCAATGGGACTGTGTGCTGTCCTTGGATAACAGTTGCAGATTTGCCGATGTGAGTTGCATATGTCTGGATGAGATCTTATAATACGAGTAATTACATTTTTTTTTGTGCCAATCATAGGAGAACAACAAGACGTTAGTTGGATTCTTTCTCTTAGGGTTTAAAGGTAGTCAAGGTTTAAGACTTTTCCTGTTTTGTCTGTTCCTTGTGGTTTATTGCCTGACAATATGTGGGAACCTCCTGATCATCACCCTGGTGTCCACCAGTAAGATCCTCCACACCCCAATGTACTTCTTCATCTCACAACTCTCCATCAGTGACATCTTATTGACCATCTCTATACTTCCCAACATTCTCCACATTTTACTGAATAATGGGGCGATGATTATATTTATAAGGTGTATTATACAACTCTATTTTTTCGGCACTTCAGATGTGTTTGAGTGTTTCCTCCTCGCTGTGATGTCCTATGACAGATATGTGGCCATCTGTAATCCCCTCCACTATACCTCCATAATGACAAGTAAATATTGTTTGATATTGATCGTCATCTGTTGGGTTTCTGGATTTTCCATTATTTTGATATACAGCATATCAGCAACAAAACTAGACTTTTGTGGCTCCAATGTCATTGAGCATTTATTCTGTGACATCGTCCCCTTACTAGAACTTGCCTGTTCTGATACATTTATTATACACTTTGAGACATATGTGATAGGTGTTTTAACTGTCTTCATCCCAACCATTATCATTGTATTATCTTATACTTCTATTGTTCGGGCAGTCTTAAGGATCCCATCCAGCACTGGTAGACAGAAAGCCTTCTCCACCTGTAGCTCCCACCTCATTGTGGTCTCCATCGTCTACTGGACTATATTCGGTGTTTATGTTGTGCCAACAAAAGGAAAAGGACAAACTTCAGCAATAAGATCCTCTCCCTGCTATATACTGTGTTTACTCCCTTAGTCAACCACCTTATATACAGTCTAAGGAATAAAGACATTAAGAAAGCCATAAAAGAAACCATTGATAAACTTTTGCTCCGGTAAGTTGTATTGTTTGTATTGTATCTCTATATATCTGCCACTGTGTATATTTTACATAATTGTTATTGCTCTTTATTGTTCTGTTTCACTGGGGGTAATGGAATACAGAATAGATGGTTGAGTTCAGGCAGCAGATCACTGGATAGTAAGAAGAGTTGAGGAGTCTTCGTCCATATTCCAGAGAGTCAGGTTGTATGCTTGTAGATCATCTACTTAGCACCTTTACACTACTGTGATGCAGACCTGAGACAAAGCTGATATGGAGAGGTTTAGTGTAATATCTTGGAGTCCGAGGACAATTACATCACAGATCTGTTGTGCCACAACACAGACAGAGCAATCCTGGGTAAGGAGAGAATTTAAGAATCTGGGACACACATGTGGACAACATTGTTGTTCTTCCTCATTTAATGAAAGAAAGCCCCACAATGGTCACAGAAATAACCGGAATCTGACAAAAGTAATAATAAATAGAAATTCTATGAAAATGAACAAATGAAAGTCAGACTTTGCTTTTCGCTTCAACATTTTTAAAAAATAAACCTGATGACACGGTCTGGACAGAAATGATGGTTCCTGTAACCTAATATTTTGTTGCACAAACTTTTGGGGCAATCACTGCGATCAGACAATTCCTGTAACGGTCAATGAGACTTCTGCCCCTCTCAGCAGGGATTTTGGCCCCTCTTCATGAGCAAACTGCTCCAGTTGTCTCGGAGGTGAAGGGGCCTTTTCCAGGCGACATGTTTCACCTCCTTCCAAAGATGCTCAATAGGATTTAGTTGCGGCCCATAGAAGCCACTTCAGAATAGTCCAATGTTCTCCTCTTAGCCATTCTTGGGGTTTTTTAGTTGTGTGTTTTGGGTCATTATCCTGTTACAAGACCCAGGACCTGCGACTGAGCACAAGCTTTCTGACACTGGGCAGCACATTTCTCTCTAGAATGCCTTGATAGTCTTGAGATTTCATTGTACCCTGCACAGATTCAAGACACCCTGTGCCAGATGCAGCAAAGCAGCCCCAGAATATAACAGAGCTTCCTCCATGTTTCATGGTAGGGTGTCCTTTTCAGGATAGACTTCATTTTTCCATCTGTGAACATAGAGCTGATGTGCCTTACCAAAAATTTCTCACAGAAGCTGGGGCAACATGGTGGCTGAGTGGTTAGCACTGCAGCCTTGCAGCACTGGAGTCCTGGGTTCAAATCCTGCCACGGACAACATCTGCAAGGAGTTTGTATGTTCTGCCCATATTTGCATGGATTTCCTCCCATACTCTAAAGACATACTGATAGGGAAAAACCCCTATATGGGGCTCCCAATCTACATTAAAATACATTCTCCCAGAAGTTTTGTGGTTTGTCAACATATAGTTATACTATTATCACTGTTGTCAGATTCCTGTTATTTCTGTGACCATTGGATTTTTCTTTCATTAAACGAGGGGACCATCAATTTTGTCCACGTGTGTATATCATACATAAGTACGGACTAGTGGAAGTACCATCATCAAGCATCCTCCTTCTTTGTGGAATCTCAAGTAGGAAGTATACCTCAATTTTATGTGGAATCTGTTTGCCTAAATTGCTAGAAAAGTTGAGAACTGTTTCATGAGCAACCACCATAAAGAGCACTTCCAATTTTAAGCTGGCTCAGAAAGATTGAAGACCATTATGAAGTGCCCCAGGAGAAGACTGTCATTAGGCCCCCACAGGCCCCTTCAGCTCTGCACCAGTCCAGGAGGTGAGTTTCAGGATTCAATTGAGATTAATCGCCAATGTGAAAAGTTTCTTCTACTACAACTTCTACTACTCCTTTCCCCAAAGTTTACTCCATCAGGTTGCTGCACAGATAATCCACAACAATTAAAGAGGTTGTCAAAGCAAAAATTTATTTTTTAAATAGTCCAAGGGATGTGAAAAAAAATGAAGAAAAAATCATACTGAACTGTCCTTGGTGCTCCTGTGTCCTCTAAGCATGGTCAGGTCCTGTTGTCTTGCAGTGAAATTCCTCAATGGCTGTGACATCCCGGGGTCCCTTCCACTGGGGCAGCTGAGGCCAAATCATTGGCTTGAGGAAGGGACCCGGATATCACAGGTAAGACGTCCCGTGTCCTCAGCAGTCAACAGAAGTCAAAAAGGGACCAGCAGGACCAGACCATGCTGATAGGCAAAAAAAAGCATGTTATACTGATTGCAACAAAGATAAATAAAATAATAAGGTTGAGTATGAGAGTAAATGGATGTCTGATCACTCACCAGTTTCTTTGTCAATAGAGCTAAAAGAATGTAAAAGGGGATGGGGCTTATATTACATCCAACATGGCTGGGGAATCATTGATTATGTAGATAATCTGTTTTCCCTTAGCCCTAACAGCAGCACAATACGAGGAATTTCTGCCCCTGTTGCTGGTAGGACAGATGGAATTTTTAATCTGCAAAATTTAAATATGCATGACTAGGCCCCATAAGAGGGCACAGAGACCCCAACTCCCCCCCCCCCACACACACCTCCCCGCAGGTAGATACAAGAGTAATATAATGGCAATGGGGAAGGAAGCCTTGTGCTGCTGTTAGGACTAAGGGAACACAGATTATATACATAATCAACAATTCCCTGTCATTCTACAGCAGCATAATATAGGGAAATGACAAGTAATCCCCTTAGGGAGGGTTTTCTTGCCTTACCAAACTTAGAACTGATCTCCCAAAAGTGGTAGCTTCTGAAGCCCGAGAATTTAACCTGTAATGCTTCACAAAGGTTAATTCGGAAGACCAGGAGGCTGCATCACAGAACTGATACAAGGGCATAGCTCTATTTTCTGCCCAGGACATCGAGCTTGCCCGAGGGAGAAAGCCTCAGGGCTGAAAAAGAAGTTTAAATAGCCTCCCTCACCCATCTAGAGATGGAGGCTTTTGAGGCCCCTTTGTCTTCCTAGGAAGTTTATGAGGAGATTTTAGGATCTCCTAAAAGAACATGTACGCTCTAAATAAATCTTTAGACACCTCACTAGGTCCAAAGTTTGGAGCCTCATCCCCTCCAGTGAGGAAGGTGCAGAGTAAAATATCGGCAAAGACATCAGCTGGTTAATGTTGGACATGGAAGACACTTTAGGCCTGAACCCTAGGAGGAACCTCAGTTGGATTCTGTCTTCAAAGAAGGAGATGAAGGCTTCTTCCGAGGAGCCTGAAGTTCGCCAACCCTCTTGGCAGATGTGATGGCCAAGAAGAATGTGGTCCAAAAAGTTAGAAATTTTAATTCTGCATCTTCTAGAGTCTAAAAAATGGTGAATCACAAAGTGCCGACAGGACCATGCCTAGGTCCCACTGGTGGATGGGAGCTGCAACTGAGAGTCTCAACCTCGTGGCTCCTTTAATAAAAACACTCACCAGAGCGTGTTGAGATAAACTCCTCCCCAGACCAGTGGACAAAGCGGCTACATATACCCTCTGGGTAGCAGCAGAAAGCCCTTTTTCTAGACCATCCTGAAGAAAATCCAGGATTATCCTCTCTGGGGGATCAGAGGAGTCCACATCATGATTCAGACACCAGGAATTTAATATGTTACCAATCCTACGGTAACAGTTTTGTAGGCGGACCGCCCCCCTCAAAGGGAGAAACAGAAGAACAGCGCTCGCCCAGATGGATACAACAAACTGTATTCACACAATGCGTTTCGAGCCAATGTCGCTCTTTTTCAAGTGCATACAAGTCACCATAAAAATTAATCAGGCACAAAGATAAAATTTACAAAAATAATAATAATTAAACTCAAAAATAGTGCACCAAGAGGCATGGAGTAATTACATACAAACAAATAGGGACCTATGTCCAAAAATCAGATCAAACCAACTGGGTTGTAAAAGCGTGGGTCACAGATATTCAAATAAAAATATATGTGTATACATATGTATGGAAATTCAATGTGGCACTGACAGGCTTGGTAAAGCTAGCCAAGCTTTATATATATATATATATATATATATATATATATATATATATATATATATATATATATAGCACGACCAGCTCTGCTTCATCTCGGCATAGGAATGCATTGACCAGCGTTGATTGGCCGAAAGCCATACAGAGTACAGCATTTGGCCAATCAACACTGGTTCTGCTGGAGGATGCGGGATCTAAGATCGGTCCACAGCAGCCTCCATTGTGGTTCGATCTTAGACTCCGCCTCCTTACAGACAAGCCTCTGGCAGAACCAGCATTCGGCCAATCAACACTGGTCAATGCATTCCTATGGGTAAAAGTCAGGTCCCGCATATCGCAAGCTGACAGGGATCCCGACCAGATAGAGCCCCAAAGAGCTGTTCAGTAACATTCCCACCTAAATGAAGGTAATCTCTAGCTAACCCTGCCAACCTCCGGGAGACCCCATCTTTGGACGATCTGTTGAAACACCTCTGGACTGAGGGACCATTCTCCTGATATGGTAATACCCCGACTCAGCTGATCCGCTACTATGTTGGGGGAGCTCTTGATGTGAAGAGCGAATAAGTGGGTCAGATTCCTCTCTTCCAATGAGAATATTAGCTTTGCCTGCCTCAGAAGAGCTGGAGACCTGGTACCTTCTTGCTTGTTGATGTATATGACTGTGGTCATATTTTTCAATCAGACTTTGACTGCTTTCCCCTTGAGGACTGGGAAGAAGTGGCACAATGCCAGATACACAGCCCTGAGTTTTTTCAGGTTGGATGTTTCCACTTCCGGTCTGCTCCAATGACCTTGTATGGTATTGTTGTCCAGATGAACCCCCCATCCCCAATGGGATGCATATGTTGTCAACAGGATCTAATGAGGTTGGACTGAGGACCTTCCACCTTTCAGGTGTATCCACCATCTGAGGGAAAGACGGGTACTGGGAGAAAGGCAGATCATTTTGTGGAGTCCTCGTGGAGACCTGTTCCAGGCACTCAACACTTCCATCTGGAGGGGATGCAAATGCCATAAAGTCCAAGGGATCGCCCTGGTCGAGGATGACATCAAGTCAAGGACTCTCATGGCGGTTCTGATGGACACACGCCGGGACCTGAGGAGAAACTAGGTGGCCACCTCTACCCTTAACTTCCTTGGACTGGTCAGAGAGATCTGCAGTTTTTCTGAATCCAGGATGAAACCCGGGAATTTCTTCTGGGTGTACGGCACTATTTCTGGCTTCTCCCAAATGATTATCCTTCCTAACCTCTGTAGGAAGGAAATGGCAGCTTGAAGATGATGTTGGAGGACTGGAATTGACTGTGCTTTTATGAGCCAGTCGTTGACATAGGGAACTAAAATAGGCCTTGAAGTATGAGGGCTGCGGCAACTGCGGCAACCACTTTGGTAAAGGCATATAGGGCGGAAGAAATGCTGAACAGGAGTGCAGCAAATTAATAGTGCTCTCTGTGACCGGAAATCTCGATGGCAATCCTGAAATATTTCTTGTGTGGAGGAAAGATAAGGACGTGTAGATATGCGTCCTTTGGATCCAGGGTAACCATGAATTCGCCTTGATGAAGAAAAAATGTCACAGAATCTACGGACTCTGTCCTGAAAGGTTTTCTTTTAATCAACTGGTTGAGGAATCTTAGGTCTATTATCATCCTCCAGTCTCCCGAAGGTTTTTGGTTCAGGAAGACTGGGAATAGACCCCCAGACCCAGCTATGAGGGGGGGAACCCTTTCTAGGGCCCCCTTCTTGATGTACTCGATGACAGATTCTTCCAGAATTGCTTGTTGTGGAGCAGAAATGGAATGTGTTGTGACAAACCGGTCGCAGGAAGACTGGTTGAACTCTATGGCATAGCCTTGTTCCTTGTTCAACCTGCAGGACCCAGGGATCCTGGATAACAGTTTGCCACACAACAGCAAAATGAGATAGGCGATCTCCCACAGGGACGTCGATCACAGAGAGTGGCATCATATCAAAAATTGGGTCTCTTCTTCAGCACATCTCTTTGGAGGCAACGCCCAGATCCTCGAGAATTGTATCTAGACCGCCTTTGTGGATGGGATCTATACTGGGAGGTTGAACCTCGACCCCTAACAGGGGGAGCTCTTCTGCCTCTAAATGTTTGAGGTAGAGATCTTCCTTTATCATCATCCCAGGCCTTCCATCAGGTCATCCAGTGTGGCACCTTTTTTATTTACATCACACCCAATGTTTACTATTGTCCCTTGAAATGGAACAATTGAAAGTCCAATTCTTCATCACTTTTCAACCAGGTTCACTACCACTTTTTCTCCCAAATAACAAAATTTGCACATATTAGAGAAAGTTCTGGAATCTAATGGAGTGGGGCCCGGCCAGGCCCTTTTCCACTAACAATAGGTATGGCATTCAAGGAACCAGGCTTTTCCCGACCACTATTGTAGTGGGCTGGGGCCCCGGCCACTTCCATCTGGCTGTGGACCCTGTACCCCCCTTCCCCGAGGGCTTGGTGCAACCACGATTATTATGCCACTGTTGATCATTACTATTGTCCCCAATAGGCTCCATATTTTACTGTATAATTGGGGAATTATTTATTAATGAGTGTATTATTCAACTTTATTTTTTCTGCACCTCAGAAGCAATTGCGTGTTTTCTTTTATCAGATATGTGGCCAACTGTAATCCCCTCCAATTTGCCATTATAATGACAAATACATATTGTGTGATATTATCTATAAGTTGTTGGCTTCTTGGATTTTATTGTATTTTTATTTCCATCCTAACAATAAAAAAAAAAAAAAAAAAAACTTTTGTGGCTCAAATATTATTGACCATTTCTTCTGTGAACTTCTCCTCTTACAAGAATGTTCCTGCTCTTATACCTTCAGTAGTCACTTGGAGATTTATGTACTAGGTATTCCAATTGTCTTTATTTCAGTCACAATCATTTTAAGGAAGTTGTATACACTACAGAAGAACATCAGCCATTGTGTATTGGGTGTTTCCTCCCCTCCCGATGTGTACGCCGCTCCTCGGAGCTCCGGGCCTTTGTTCTCTGTCCGTTTCTCTCCTCTCTCATTCAGACGCCGGCAGAATGCCGTAAGTGCCTCCGCCCCCCAAGTGAATAATTCACGTCTCCCCACCCTGTACCCGCCCACAACAATCCCTACCTACTCTCAGCATCAGTAACACTAGTCTAGGGAGGCGGGGGCATGCACGGAACTCTGCCGGCGTGTGAATGAGAGAGGAGAGAAACGGACAGAGAACAAAGTCCCTCAGCTCCGGGGAGTGGTATCAGTTCTGTCTAGGTAACGGGTTGAGCGATCGGGATCGGAATTATGTTCCTGATCTTTTTTAGGCAGGATCGGAACCCGAACACGGTTGTGAAACTTACTCGATCACCGATCGGGATCCAATCTTTTCAGATCCCGATCGCTCAACCCTAATTACCACCACAGTTGAATTCTCCTGGAAAGTGTTGGGGTGGAAAAGGAAGGGTAACGACAGGAAAAAAAAAAAAAAAAAAAAACGCCTGTGCCAAGTATCCCACCACTGCCAGTAAATTGGGGAATGGTGTCTCTCTGGCAAATATTAGTATTAGCAGGGAACAGTTGTCCTGTGCCAGAAACAGGGAATGACATAAGCTCTATGCTGTCAGGTAGGTGGCCCTTGGCTGGAGTAGACAGAATGAGACCATCCATTGGACTACAGTCACTAAGTACACAAATCCACAGAACGCCCCACACTGTATTAGCTGTGTATTATTGTCCATATTCTACTTCAACCTTTATGAAGACCAATATATTCCCAATAAATGTAAGTATTGGTGTGAGCAGGGAGCAACTCCATCCTAGTCATACCTCCTGTGTAACATCTCCCTTGCACAACAGGGACTGAGGGGACTGTAAGTGACCGATCAGTCACATTGAGGTGATTTGTATGGGGGGTGGCATGACTAGGCTGAAACTGCTCCTTGCCCCCCCAGTGACTACTTAATTTGCATAAAACTTTTTAGACAAAGGCCCAACATAGCAAAAAAGTGCAGCTGGAAAAAATGGCGTTTCCATAGGTATAATTGACACGCTGTGATTTCCAAAATGGCCATGTTTTTGGAAATTGCAGAGTGTCCCCAGCGCATATTTTTACACTAGATTCTCATCTACGATACATGTGGCGTTTCTGCCACCTGCGTTTTTTTCTTTAAATCGCCTCATTCTGAATTTTTTTCCCGCTTCCCAGTACATTGTACAGAGTAATAAATTATGTCATTTTGAAGTAGAACTTGTCATGTAAAAAAATTATCCTCCTATGACTATGTAAATTAGAAAGTTATGGCTTTTGGAATGCCGGAAGTAAAGATGAAAAAAACATAAAAACTAAAAATGTCTGCGTCAGGTAAGGGTTAAAGATGAAATACATAAAGATGATAATGACGTCTTATACGATACGATGCAAAAAGTTTTAGGCAGGTGTGGGAAAATGTAGCAAAGTAGAAGTGTTATCAGTTTAATTTGTAAATGAACTAAATGCATGAATTAAGTAAATGAACAAAAATAAATCTAAATCAAATCAATATTTATTGTCACTGCCCTTTGGAGGAGGAGTCCTGGAAGTCATGAGATGGACCCTAAAGAGCCCTGAGCTCATCATAAAAGCCACAGAAGATCTGTGCTTCGTACTCCAAGATGGCGGGAATAATTTGTTTACCAAGCTCCTTCAAAAACTGTACTATAAAACTAAAAATCTAAATCCCATCAATACTCAGTGTTACCTTTACCCTTTACCTTTCATTAGTTATTTTTGGACCACTTTGTCCTTTGGTTACTAAAGGACTATAAGCAGTGGCATAACTAGGAATGGTGGGGCCCCATGGCGAATTTTTGATATGGGCCCCACCCCCCCAACCGACACCGATGCCGAAGACCTCGACCGACCCCCTCCTATGCATGCCTGTGCATTCTATTATGCCCCATAGTGGCCCCTTCACACAGTATTATCCCCCACGGGTCCGAAAAGACCCCCGAGTATAATGATAGCAGCAGTAGTGGCTGTAGCCGGGCCCCTAATGTCCCGGGCCCTGTGGCAGCTGCCTCTGCTGTTATGGCGGTAGTTACGCCACTGAGTATAAGGGTTATCCATAGTAAATATCATTATGATTTGATTTTACCATAAGATCTTTTGAGGAAATAAATAAATGTGGGTTATAACGTCTTAAATGAGAACACACTGATAGTTAAAGAGGACCTTTCATCAGATCGGGCACAGGCAGTTCTATGTAGTGCTGGAAAGCTGACAGTGCGCTGAATTCAGTGCACTGTTGGCTTTCCTGATTTGTGCCCGGTGTAAAGCGCTATCGGTCCCGGTACCATAGCGCTTTAGTGTTAGAAGGGCGTTTCTGATAGTTAGCCAGGGACGTCCTTCTGCCCAGCAGCGCCTATCGCTCTGTACTGTGGAGCCGGGAGGAAGGCCCCCTCCCTCTGCTCACACAGCTCATCCATAGACAAGTATGATCAGGAGGGGAGGGAGCGTTCCTCCCCGCTCCACAGTACAGCGCGATAGGCGCTGCTGGGCAGAAGGACGTCCCTGGCTAACTGTCAGAAACGCCCTTCTAACACTAAAGCGCTATGGTACCGGGACCGATAGCGCTTTACACCGGGCACAGATCGGGAAAGCCGACAGTGCACTGAATTCAGCGCACTGTCAGCTTTCCAGCAGTATATAAAACTGCCTGTGCCCGATCTGAAGAAAGGTCCTCTTTAATAAAGTAATATTGGTTTATTATTAGAGATGAGCGAGTAGTGTTCAATTGAGTAGGTGTTCGATCGATTACTACGGTATTCCAAATACTCGTACTCGATCGAACACTACTAGCTGTTCGAAGTTTAAGGTTTGATGCAGAACCAGCGTTGATTGGCCGAATGCTATACATTCTGCCAATCAACGCTGGTTCTTCTCTTACCTTTAGAAGTCTTCTCCGTGCGGCGTCTTCCGGCTGGAATTCACTCTGCCTAGGCATCCGGCGTAGGCAGAGCCGACTGCGCATGTGCGGGCATGCCCTCGCATGCACAGTCGGCTCTGCTCAGGCATCAGGCCGGGCAGAGCCGACCGCGCGTGCGCAGTTGGCTCTGCCTAGGCCCTGATGCCTAGGCAGAGTGAATTCCAGCCGGAAGACGCTACGGGGGTGCTGCGCCGGGAGAAGACTTCAAGGAGAATCCAGCCCGACCGTCACTCGTGGACTTGGTAAGTATAATTTTATCGAATTTTGCGTACCCCTGAAACAAGCATTTCCCCCCCATAGACTATAATGGGGTTTGAAATCCGTTCGATCAGTCGAACAGTGTGCGGCTCTTCGAATCGGATTTCGAACCTCGGACATTTTAGTGTTCGCTCATTTCTATTTATTATAATAAGTAATTGGTCTCAATAGATTATGCATATTACAACGTATTACAAGGAACTACATTGGGGTTAAGCGATCGGGATCGGAAAAGATTGGATTCTGAGCGGAGATGGAGTAAGTTTCACAATCTCGATTGGAATTTTGATCACGATCTTTTCCGGCGGGATCGAGGTCGGAGGTTATCTCAAGATAGGCTCAACCCTATTCATGTATATATCATTAATAGGGTTGAGCGATCGAGATCGGCTGGGAAATGATCAGAAATCGGATTTTAAAATCGATCCTGAAATCTCATTTGGCTCAACCCTAAACTACATGCTTGTAAGGAAGAGCAGACACCAGGAAAGCAGATTGCATGCTGCAGCAGGGTCCTGGAGAGATAAGTAAGAAGTAGAGATGAGCGAACAGTGTTCTATCGAACTCATGTTCGATTGGATATTAGGCTGTTCGGCATGTTCGAATCGAATCGAACACCGAGTGGTAAAGTGCGCCATTACTCGATTCCCCTCCCACCTTCCCTGGCGCCTTTTTTGCTCCAATAACAGCGCAGGGTAGGTGGGACAGGAACTACGACACCGGTGACGTTGAAAAAAGTAGGCAAAACCCATTGGCTGCCGAAAACATGTGACCTCTGATTTAAAAGAACAGCGACGCCCAGGTTCGCGTCATTCTGAGCTTGCAATTCACCGAGGACGGAGGTTTCCGTCCAGCTAGCTAGGGCTTAGATTCTGGGTAGGCAGGGACAGGCTAGGATAGGAAGGAGAAGACAACCAACAGCTCTTATAAGAGCTAAATTCCAGGGAGAAGCTTGTCAGTGTAACGTGGCACTGACGGGCTCAATCGCCGCAACCCAGCTTTCCCAGGATCCTGAATGGAATACACTGTCAGTGTATTCCCGTATACCCGATATATACACCCCAAATCCCCGTTCCAACGGTGTGCCCCCCCCCCCACCTTCACCCCAGAAATACCCTGCAAGTCCCCTAGCAATAGGATTGGGGCTATATACACCCACAATTTTTGCTACTGGTATATAGTGCCATTGTCTGACTGGGAATTCAAAGAATATATTGGGCTTACATATAACTTCAATTCCAGGGAGAAGCTTGTCAGTGTAACGTGGCACTGACGGGCTCAATCGCCGCAACCCAGCTTTCCCAGGATCCTGAATGGAACACACTGACAGTGTATTCCCGTATACCCCATATATACACCCCAAATCCCCGTTCCAACGGTGTGCCCCCCCACCTTCACCTCAGAAATACCCTGCAAGTCCCCTAGCAATAGAATTGGGGCTATATACACCCACAATTTTTGCTACTGGTATATAGTGCCATTGTCTGACTGGGAATTCAAAGAATATATTGGGGTGACGTGCACCCACAATTTTTACTACTGGTATATAGTGCCATTGTCTGACTGGGAATTCAAAGAATATATGGGGGTTACGTGCACCCACAATTTTTGCTACTGCTATACAGTTCCATTGTCTCACTGGGAATTCAAAGAATATATGGGGGTTATGTGCACCCACAATTTTTAATACTGGTATATAGTGCCATTGTCTGACTGGGAATTCAAAGAATATATGGGGGTTACGTGCACCCACAATTTTTGCTACTGCTATACAGTTCCATTGTCTCACTGGGAATTCAAAGAATATATGGGGGTTATGTGCACCCACAATTTTTAATACTGGTATACAGTGCCATTGTCTGACTGGGAATTCAAAGAATATATGGGGGTTATGTGCACCCACAATTTTTAATACTGGTATACAGTGCCATTGTCTGACTGGGAATTCAAAGAATATATTGGGGTTATGTGCACCCACAATTTTTACTACTGGTATACAGTGCCATTGTCTCACTGGGAATTCAAAGAATATATTGGGGTTATGTGCACCCACAATTTTTGCTACTGGTATATAGTGCCATTGTCTGACTGGGAATTCAAAGAATATATGGGGGTTACGTGCACCCACAATTTTTGCTACTGCTATACAGTTCCATTGTCTCACTGGGAATTCAAAGAATATATGGGGGTTATGTGCACCCACAATTTTTAATACTGGTATACAGTGCCATTGTCTCTCTGGGAATTCCACAAATAATTTGGGGATTCATTCACCCTACATCTCAGGCTCTTGCCATATTCACCCAGGTTGTCAGTGCTGCACCAGCTCGTTCCCAGACAGCTCGGCCCGAAAAACACGTTACCTATATAGAGGATTTGGACAATGAAGACAACATGTTCTAAATCTAATGTCTGCACCTTCTCCAGAATTAAAATAAAGGCAGCGTTTAACTTTCAAATAGCACTGCACAAAGGAAGAGCTTATCAGCTTGTCTCATGACATGCTACTGAAAAGTTTCATTTGTGTATCTTAATGTAAATATAGTTGTATAAGCTTTTTGGGTTTTAGGCACTGCCAAGTTATTTATTACCACCCGTTCCCTTATAATGATGATGACGCCAAAGTCACTGTGGGTGTTCAGAGCTCACAGCTTTGGGTGACATTTGTCTTGCTCTCTGTCGGTACCAGCTGTCTTTTTGGATACCGTAAAGTTATGTTGACTTTATTAACAGCTATAGAAGCTTTAGCCAGGTTGTGACGGTGTGTAACCCTAACAACACTAAGTGGGATACACATTAATAGTCAGTCTATGTACGCTAAACGTATCACTGAAGTAATTTTTTTTCCCTCTCCCCTAATATAAGAAAGGAACAGACATTAGACCTAGACCGGGGTTCGAGGCTTGAAAAAATCCAGTATTATTTGTTCTTCATGATGTGAAATATGTGTTGAAAAGCAACCCAAGATGAAGTCAGCCATGTGTGCCAGTGTGTTACTTGGCATGCCTTTGCTGGCCCCAACTGTAAGGGTCACTCTCCATTTCCTCCATTTTCCACTCCCCTTCACACCATTTGTGGTGAAGCAATGGGATGCACTGAAGTGCACCCTCTAGCCTCGTGTGGGATAGGGACATCAGATGCCACTCCAACCCCCTCGTCTTCCTCCGCCAGCCAACGGTGCGAAGATTAGAGGAGTGTGCTCTGAATGTTTTCTGCCTAGCAGAGGCTAGTTCTCACTTACGAAAATGGCCCCACTTTGACCTGTATATCAGGCACAATGGTGTAGGTTTCAAAGAAACATGGCACCAACAAGTTGGAAAACGTGGGCCATGCGTGGACCGTGTTTGAGTCTGGCAAGCTCCAGATCTGCTACCAGGTTCCAGCCATTATCACAGGCGCAAAAATGCCAGGCCCCAGGTGTAGCAGGGAAAAAAAAATGCCATCTCAGCCAGGATGGCATCCCTGACCTCGGAGGCACTGTGCTGTCTGTCCCCCAAGCTGATCAGTTTCAGCACGGCCTACTGACATCTCCCCATGCCAGTGTTACAGTGTTTTCCGCTAGTAGCTGGGGTGGAGGTTGCAGCTTCGTAGGGTTTCAGTCTACTCCTGCCATGAATTTTGGCCTGGGAGAGGAGATAGGCCACCCCAGTTTGCACCCGGGGAACAGACTCCACCACATTCACCCTGCCTGTCATTAAAGATAAGCACTGCAGCATCCCTGACCACAGGCGCTTGTCCAAGTGTCAGTGGTCAAGTGGACCTTGCAGCAAAGCGCAGAGCTCTGGGCCCGACTGATGTTATGGGACACATGCAGGCGCAAGGCAGAGACAGCACACCAAGAGAAGTAGTAACGGCTAGGCCCAGCATAGGGAGGTGCCCCAGCTGCCATCTGCTGACGGAAGGCCTGGGTCTCCAGAAGCATAAACAAACACCAACATTTCCAGGGCCAGCAGTTTATCGATGAGGCTGTTACAGGCTTGGGCATGGGGGTGGGTTGTATTGTACTTCTGCCTGCAATGAAAAGCTTGGGAAATGTGGAGTGGCTGGGAAGAGGCGCATGATGGTGCAGGCCAAAAGGGCGCATGAGGGTGAACTCCCCAATGTGTCAGAGATAGGTGTGTAGGTGTCCTTGCATCATATACTTGCACCATATTTGGCTTTGGAAGTTAATTTTGTGCCAAAAAGTGGTTAAGACAGCGATCCCTCAGCTACTCCCGTTACACTGTCTATTGAAGTTACCATCTGTGGAAGTGGACCACCATTTCTAAGATCCCAAAGGAAGCAGGCAAGAGATGTGCAGTTCAGAAAAAAAGATGAGAAAATAAGTTTAGGCTGTAGAGCACAGAGGGATCGGAGAGGACAGAGCTGGTGTCGGCCAGGTATTCCCACAACATGCGCCTATACTTGTCCCTCCTGGTGACACTAGGCCCCTGAGTGGCAGTAATTTGTCCAGGGGGGCCATTAACGTGTTCCAGACCTAGGAATAAGTCTTCCAACAGGGTAGAGTTTTGCATGCCTTTGCTTCTACCCACTGTTTTTGCTGCTTAGCTTCCCTCCACATCTACTCTGCTTTCACCCCTAAACATCACCCCAGTTTATGCCTTTGCTTCTACCCAGGTTTTTTGTTGATTTAGCTTCCCTCTACATCTACACTGCTTTAGCCCCTAGACATCACCCCTGTCCATGTGGGGTCGGTGGCCTCGTCATCCACCAACTCCTCTTCCAATTGCGCACTGCCCCCTTACTGCAAACCGCACATGACCACAGCTTGCCTTGATGGCAACTGTGTCTCATGATCCCCACTTAGGTCCAGACAAGTCGGTGGCGGGTCCAAAACCCCAAAATTGGAAGGAAATGGCAGATGCTGCAGTATTTCTAACACCTGTTCCTGGTGCTCGGGCCTGGTCTGTGTTGTACCCTGCACCCTGCTTAACGCATCTGCCATATCCGAAGTTGTGCTGAGCGCATGCTAATGTTTCGTGTCCAGTGCAATGGATGGGATGGGATTTCACATAAGTCTGCCACCCATGGCCACTCATGGTTGAGCAACTGAGGGAGTTGACTTTGACGAACCCGAGGGTTTTGGAGTTGGAACTACATCAAAGGTCTGTGCTGCTCACACACTCTGCTCAACACATGATATGTTTAGTGCCAGCAGTGTGGAGACGTCGCACAACAGCCGTTGTTCCAGCAGGTACAGGCGTTGTAGGAGTGCATAGAGGCTAGCAGCGGCAACTATACACTTTAAAAACTATCCGCACAAGCACCACACTTTCACCAGTAGCTCAGGAACATTGGGGTACCTTTTTCAAAAGATTAGCAGCAATGAGTTAAAAACGTGGCCCAGGCATGGAATATGTTGCAGGCTGCCAAGCTACAGAGCCAATCCCAGGTTACGGCCATTATCACACATGACAACATGCCTGGGCCCAGGTGCAGTGGCAAAAACCACATTGCCGTCTCATCGAGGATGGCATGACTCACTTTGTAGGCAGTGTGCTGTCTGGCCCCCAAGCTGATGAGCTTCAGCACGGCCCGCTGACGCCTCCCCACACCAGTGTTGCAGCGTTTCCAGCTCGTAGCTGGGGTCAATTTAACAGCGGAGGAGGGTGGTGTTTCAGCCCTCCTCCCAGGAATGTTGTGTGGGGAGACAAGTCAGGCCACCACATTTTGCGACCCGGTCCACGCCTCAACTACATTCAACCACTGTGCCCAAATTGAAAGGTAGCGTCCCTGTCCGCATGCACTTGTCCATTCGTAACTGGTCACATGGAACTTTAGGGCTAAGCGCTGAATTTAGGGACCGCCTCATGTTTGGGGGAAAGTGCTGGTGTGGACGGCACAGTGCGGTGGCGCAGTAGACACTCTGCCCAAAAAGGGCAGAGTGTCCCCCAGCCGGGATTCCAACATCTCCTGGGCCAGATTTCTTGAGATGAGGCCGTTGAAGCCTTGGGCATGTGGGTGGGTTGCGCTGTACTTTAGCATGAAATGAAAGGCTTGGGAGATGGGGAGTTGCTGGGAAGAGGCGCATGATGGCGCGGGCAAAAGGAGAAATGGCAGGAAAAGGTGAGGATAAGGGTGAACTCCCCAAAGTGTCAGAGGCAGATGTGGAGGTGTCCTGGCTCCTGGTCTGGACTGCAGCGCCAGCCCTGTCAACAGTGGAAGAGGCAGTGGCCGCCAGGCCAAACGACGATTATCCTGCGCTTGCTCTCACCCACTGAGCCCAGGGCTTGCCTTCCAAATGATGGCACCCGCAAGAGGTGGTGAAATTCCTCTCCGCAGATCTCCAAACCATCTTGGACTTGCAAATTGCACTAAATTTGTCATGCAACTGACATGTATATGATGAGTCTATCCATTGTCTGTTCATTTTGGTGAAAGTCAGCCTGTCAGCTGACAGACAGCTGTGCTTGTCAGTGATGATGTCACCGGCTGCTTGTACCCCCAGTTTTTGCTGCTTAGCTTGCCTCCACATCCACACTGCTTTTGCCCCTACACATCACCCCTATCCATGCCTGTGCCTCTAGCCATAAGTCTGCCACCCATGGAAACTCATGGTGCAGAAAGTGAGGGAGCTGACTCTGAGGAACCCTTGGGTTTTGTAGCTGGTACTCCATCAAAGGTCTCTGCTGCTCACACACCCTGCTGAACATACGGTATCTAGGGTTAGAGCGTGTGGTGACCTCGCACAACAGTAGGTGCTTCAGGCAGATGTAGGCCTTGCTGGAGTGTATTGCGGCTAGCTCCAGGTACTGTAGACTTGGGAAAGTGGATGTCCAAGTGCCGCACTTTCACCCTTAGCTCAGCTAATTTGGGGTATGTTTTTAAAAATCATTGCACCACTACATTGAACATGTGGGCCAGGCATGGAACGTGTTGGAGGCTGGCAAGCTCCAGAGCCCTCCAACAAGCTAAAAAACCTGGCCCCAGGGGCAGCGGGGATAAACAAATTGCCATCTCATCCAGGATGGCATCCCTGACCTCAGAGGCAGTGTGCTGTCCGTCTCCCAAGCTGATGAGCTTCAGCCCAGCCTGCTGACGTCTCCCCACACCAGTGTTGCAGCGTTTTCAGCTTGTAGCTGGGGTAAATCTAACAGCGGAGGAGGAGGAGGGTGGTGTTTCAGCCCTCCTCCCAGGAATGTTTTGTGGGGAAACAAGTCAGGAAAATTCTTGAAACGGGAGAGTTTTGCATCTTTGCCCTTGCTGCCTATGGACATCCCTTTGCCTCTAGCCACCATTTTCCCTGCTTTGCTTGCCTCCACATCCACACTGCTTTTGCCCCTAGACATCACCCCAGTCCATGCCTTAGCTTGTACCCCCAGTTTTTCCTGCTTAGCTTGCCTCCACATCCACACTGCTTTTGCCCCTAGACATCACCCCAGTCCATGCCTTAGCTTGTACCCCCAGTTTTTCCTGCTTAGCTTGCCTCCACATCCACACTGCTTTTGCCCCTAGACATCACCCCAGTCCATGCCTTAGCTTGTACCCCCAGTTTTTCCTGCTTAGCTTGCCTCCACATCCACACTGCTTTTGCCCCTAGACATCACCCCAGTCCATGCCTTAGCTTGTATCCCCAGTTTTTCCTGCTTAGCTTGCCTCCACATCCACACTGCTTTTGCCCCTAGACATCACCCCAGTCCATGCCTTAGCTTGTACCCCCAGTTTTTCCTGCTTAGCTTGCCTCCACATCCACACTGCTTTTGCCCCTAGACATCACCCCAGTCCATGCCTTAGCTTGTACCCCCAGTTTTTCCTGCTTAGCTTGCCTCCACATCCACACTGCTTTTGCCCCTAGACATCATCCCTATCCATGCCTCTTCCCCTAGCCATAACTCTGCCACCCCTGGAAACTCATGGTGCAGAAACTTTGGTTGCTGACTTTGAGGAACCCTTGGGTTTTGTAGATGGAACTCCATCAAAGGTCTGTGCAGCTCACACACCCTGCTCAAGATATGGTATTGTAGGGTTTCAGCGTGTGTGAATGACGGACAACAGCCTGTGTTTGGACAGATGCAGGCCTTGCTAGAGTGTTTTTAGGCTAGCAGCGACTCCTGTGCACTTGCAAAAGTGGGCGCACAAGCGCCGCATTTTCAACAGTAGCTTCGGTACATTTGGGTATGTTTTTAAAAAACTTTGCACCACTAGGTTAGACGTGGGCCAAACATGGAACGTGTTGGAGGCTGGCAAGCTCCAGAGCCGCTACCAGGTTCCAGCCATTATCACAGGCGTAAAAATGCCAGGCCCCAGGTGTAGCAGGGAAAAAAAAATGCCATCTCAGCCAGGATGGCATCCCTGACCTCGGAGGCACTGTGCTGTCTGTCCCCCAAGCTGATGAGCTTCAGCACCGCCTGCTGACGTCTCCCCACACCAGTGTTTTAGCGTTTGCCGCTAGTAGCTGTGGTGGAGGTTGCAGCGTCGTAGGGTTTCAGTCTACTCCTGCCATGAATTTTGGCCTGGGAGAGGAGATAGGCCACCCCAGTTTGCACCCGGGGAACAGACTCCACCACATTCACCCTGCCTGTCATTAAAGATAAGCACTGCAGCATCCCTGACCACAGGCGCTTGTCCAAGTGTCGGTGGTCAAGTGGACCTTGCAGCAAAGCGCGGAACTAAGGGCCCACCTGATGTTGAGTGACACGTGCTGGTGCAAGGCAGGGACGCCACACCGGGAGAAGTTGAGACGGCTAGGGACGGCATAGTGAGGTGCCACAGTTGCTATCAGGTCCGGGAAGGCGGGAGTTTCAACAAGCCGGAACGCCAACCTCTCCTGGGCCAGCAGTTTAGCGATGTTGGCGTTCTAGGCTTGCGTGGGTGGGTGGTTAGCGGTGTATTTCTGCCGGCGCTCCAATGTCTGAGAGATGGTGGGTTGTTGTAAAGAAGCGCCTGATGGTGCCTTTGATGGTGCAGGAGAAGGAGATAAGACAGAAACAGGGGAGGATGAGGGAGAAGTCAACAAAGTGGCGGAGGCAGATGAAGTGATGTCCTGGCTCGTCCTCTGGAGTGCATCGCCAGCACTGTGAGCAGAGGCAGTGGCATGAACGGCGGGCGACGTTTGTCCTGCTGTTGCTGCCTGCCACTGATTCCATTGCTTGGATTCCAAATGACGGTGCATTGAAGTGGTGGACAGGTTGCTCTTCTCAGGGCCCCTACTCGATTTCGAGAGGCAAATTGTGTAGACGACACTATATCTGTCCTCGGCGCATTCCTTGAAAAAACTCTACACCTTCAAGAAACGTGCCCTCGATGGGGGAGTTTTTCTGGGCTGGGTACAAAAGGGAACATCTTCGGACATTCCGGGTCTGGCCTGGCTTCGGCAAAGCAGCTGACCTCTGCCTCTGGACATGTCTCTGCCTCTAGCTACCCTTTTTGGTGCTGCACCTGCCTCAACATCCACACTACTTTCCCAGCTTGACATCTGCCTTGTCCAGGTGGGGTCGGTGTCCTCGTCGTCCACCACCTCCTCTTCCAACTCCTGTCTCGCCTCCTCCTCCTGCACAATGCGCATGTCAACTGGCTGCCCTGACAGCAACTGCGTCTCATCGTCGTCGATGAGGGTGGGTTGCTGGTCATCCGCCACCAAATCGACCGGAGATGGAATGGAGGAGACTCTAGTGTTTGAGCATCTGGACACAGATACTCGTCTGTTAGGTCCGTGGAATCGCGAAATGGAGGGGCAGGTTGCGGTACAGTCAAAGGAAGGGAGAACAGCTCTGGGGAGCAGGGACAGTTGGGGTTATTGTTCTGGGAAGATTGGGAATTTTGGGTGGAAGGAGGACAAGACTGTTGGGTAAGAGGAGGTAGAGGCTGACTGGCTGGTGGACAATGTGCTTTAAGCGTTATCCGACAGCCATTGCAAGACTTGTTCCTGGTTCTCGGGCCTACTAATCTTTGTACCATTCAGCCTAGTTAATGTGGAACTTTTGTGCAAAGCGCAGAACTTAGGGCCCGCCTGATGTTAAGGGACACACGCTGGTACAAGGCTCAACTCACCCTAAGTGCCAAAAACACTGCTGGTGCAAGGCTCTACTCATGCCAAGGGCCTCAATCTCTGCTGGTAGCTCAGCTTAAGGTCATGTAACTTTGTTTGGAAGGGCTCATGTTAAGGGCTAGAAAAGTGAATTTTGGAAGGTCTTACCACATCACACACACACACACACACACACACACACACACACACACACACACACACACACACACACACACACACACTCAAAATGACAGTTAAGGGTGAGGGCTTTTGGAATTCCCATTGCCTATTCCATTTGTGGTTGTCATGGGGAACGTGATTTAAAGGGGTGGTTGTTACTGTTTGTTGAGCTTAAATTGGGGTTTGTGTCCATCCATTTGGGGAGTAAAGAAGGTTTCCAGGTATTTTCCCACTTTGATAGAGGTTTTTTTGAATGTGGAAAGTGTGTAGTTGTTAGGCAGTGATGTTGGGGTAATAGAGGGTCTTTGGTGTGTTAGATGCCCCCAGACATGCTTCCCCTGCTGTCCCAGTGTCATTCCAGAGGTGTTGGCATCATTTCCTGGGGTGTCATAGTGGACTTGGTGACCCTCCAGACACGGATTTGGGTTTCCCCCTTAACGAGTATCTGTTCCCCATAGACTATAATGGGGTTCGAAACCCGTTCGAACACACGAACATTGAGCGGCTGTTCGAATCGAATTTCGAACCTCGAACATTTTAGTGTTCGCTCATCTCTAGTAAAAAGACTACAAGATTCTCTTAAAGAACTTTCTAGAAAGAAAAAACTTTCTAAAAAAATGCAAAAAGACCCCTCTGTGTGGTCTAAAAAATATCCAGAACATAATAATAATAATAATAATAATAATAATAATAATAATAATAATAATAATAATAATAATAATAATTTGTGGGTCACAAACTCCAAAAATTTGTAACAAACAGACTTAAACAACTATAAACTGGTTTGCTCATTTATAGTCATATAGAATCTACAGGAGTAACAGAGAAGATTGATATACATACAGTAACCTTCTGTATACTCTTTTATAGCTTTACTTTTCTTAATCATATAGTGACACTGTGACAGCCCAGAAAGAGTCACTATTAGGGTTGAGCCGATTTTGAGATTTCAGGATCGATTTTAAAATCCGATTTCCGATCATTTTCCAGCCAATTCCGATCGTGATATTTGCTTGATCGCCGAATCCGATCTCTTCCGATTCCGATCGCTCAACCCTAGTCAATGCTTCTCTATGGGAAAAGTCACTTTTAGGGTTGAGTCGATCTTGAGATTTCAAAATCCGATTTCCGATTTTCCCGATCGCTCAACACTAGTCACTGTCAATATTCTTAACCACAATGTCAGAGTAGAACATGGCAATGTTTTCATTATGTCTTGAACAATGTATGCACATTAGCCCAGAGATTAAGGCATAGCAATGGTATATGCAGTATTGAGCTGTACATAATTATTCTGATTTATTGTACATTATTACATGGCTTTATTAAGAATTTGACCCTCCCCTTTGGCTTATTGCTTTGTCCATAGATTTGTACCATATTTACAAGTGACATATTTCTTGATTTTATCTTGTAAAGAGTTGCTGATGTCCTTATTCCTCAGACTGTATATCATGGGATTGATGCATGGAATAAACACAGTATATAGCAGGGAGAGGATCTTATGGATATTCATGTTCTTTCCTCCAGTGGGGAAAACATAAACAATCATTGGAGTAATGAAGAATATGGAGACCACAATGAGGTGGGAGCTGCAGGTGGAGAAGGCTTTCTGTCTACTGATACTGGACTGAAAGCGTAAGATGGTGACAATGATATTAATATAAGATATGATAATTATTGTGAGGGGGATGAAGAGTAGAAGACAGCCCAGAACATTGACCTCTAATTCAATAATGTAAGTATCAGAACAGGAGACTTCTATTAAGGGGACAACATCACAGTAGAAATGCTCAATAGTATTAGGCCCACAATACGTCAGCATCAATAGTGTAGAGGTTTGAAGCAATGCAGCTAAAAAGCCAAAAAAACAAGATATGACGCTCAACTTCACACACTGGGCACGTGTCATGATGACAGTGTAATGGAGGGGATTACAGATGGCCACATATCTGTCATAAGACATCACAGTGAGGAGGAGACATCCAAATCCTCCAGCAACAACGAAGAAACAGAATTGGGTGAGGCAAGCAACAAAAGTAACGGTCGCCCCATTATTCAATATTATATGAAGAGCATTGGGGACTATTTCTGTGGTCAACATGATGTCATTAACGGAGAGTTGTGAGATGAAGAAGTACATTGGGGTGTGGAGGTTCTTACTGGAGGACACCAGGGTGATGATCAGGAGGTTCCCACATATTGTCCCCCAATAATCCACCAGGAGAAGACAGAACAATAAATTCATTGAAAGTTGGTTGCTGTGAAATCCAACAAGGAAGAAATGGGAAACCTCCGTCACATTGCTTACCTGTAGGGGAAAGTGAAGGAAATATAACTGTACAGTTGACTATAGATAAGCGAGAAGAGCAACAAAATATGATGATGATGATGATGATGATGATGAAGAAGAAGAAGAACAGGTATAGGATGAAGCTCCTCAGCCCTTATGCAAAATCTCTAATGGAGCCCCACTATATCTTGTTCATTCCCATTTTGAATACTGGAATATCTTGTGTAATATGACACATTGTACAATCCTGCATGTGATACAATTGTTAATGTTGGTGAAATGGTGCTAATGTAGGATACAATGTGCAAACAGATTGTAGCATTGCTGAAACTTGTCCTAGCATTGCCCGCCATGCTAAAAAAGAAAAATGATAGATTACCAGAACATCATACTGAAACAAAGAATACAGACATGATAATTGTATCATTGAATCTCATCCCAATGGTTTAACCCCCTAGACACTGAGATCAGTACTAACCATGGCATATAAGTGGTTAGAGAAGGGTAAAGGACCTTTCTCACACCCTCTTCTACTGGGATTTCTTTGGGGTTTTGGAGCAAGTACCCTTCAGGTTGCTAAATGTAGATTGTATATATATATATATATATATATATATATATATATATATATATATATATATATCTGCTAAACTGTACAATGTATCGCAGCGTGTTGTGCAATCAATGAAGTGATGTAACTTCCAATTTCCCTTCTGGGATAGTAATCTTGCTTGTTATGTAAATAAAAGGAAAAAATATATTATATACACTATGTGATCAAAAGTATCCAGACCCCGGCTGAAAATGACTTACAAGTTGGTGGCGCCCTCTATCGGTAAAGGAGGGGGCTTGCACCCCTTGTTGTTTTGCGTGGCACTATCACAGCACAGGCCTACATTGATGTCTTAAACACCTTCTTGCTTCCCATTGTTGAAGAGCAATTCGGGGATGGCGATTGCATCTTACAAGACGATGGAGCACCTGTTCATACTGCATGGCCTGTGGCGGAGTGGTTTCACCACAATAACATCTCTGTAATGGACTGGCCTGCACACAGTCCTGACTTGTATCCTATAGAACACCATTGGGAAGTTTTGGAACGCCGACTTGGTGCCAGGCCTCACCGACCTACATGGATACCTCTCCTCAGTGCAGCACTCCATGAAGAATGGGCTGCCATTCCCCAAGAAACCTTCCAGCACCTGATTGAACGTCTGCCTGTGAGAGTGGAAGCCGTCATCAAGGCTAAGGGTGGCCCAACACCATATTGTATCCAGCATTACCGATGGAGGCACCACCAACTTGTAAGTCATTGTCAGCCCGGTGATACTTTTGATCACATAGTGTATGTTAAATATTCTAAAAAAATAAAAAAAGAAGAAAGAAAAATATGTCTGCAAAGACGGAACTGCAACCTTGTGGCCAAATCATAAAACTCTCTCCTCTGCCCCCAAAGAAAAGCAGAAAAAAATATGCCATACAACGTTATATATTATAAAATAGCAGAATAATAATAATAATAATAATAATAATAATAATAATAATAATAATAATAATAATAATAATAATAATAATAATAAATCAATAGAAACTAAAAGAAAAAGAAATAAAAACAAGTTAACAACTTACAACACTAGAATTACAGAATCCACTTTTATATCTAGAAGTTGGTTTTCTACTTCCTTCTATGATAAATCTATTATGTTTTTTTGGCACTTACATCAGATGTTTTCATGTTGCTGCAGATATTTGTCCGAATGATGAAAATCAATCCCAAGCTGAGAAGAAGTAAATTGTCTTCTGAACACTATGGGGAGTAGAGATAAGTAGCTTTTACTGCTGCCTGCCAAAATCAATTCAGCAGATCCAAACAACCGCATATATATATAGTTATACACAGAAAGATACAGACAATACACACGCGAAAGGCAAGTCTATGGAGACTCCGGCCTCATTAGTGAGAAAATAACAAGGAATACTAAAATAAAACTAATAGTGTGTCCAAATAACAGGGGAATATAGTCAGGGAAAAATATCAATCAGTCAAATCTCTGATCAACTACATATTCCTGAGACAATGATGATGGCAACAAATAATAATAATAATAATAATAATAATAATAATAATAATACCCACCCTTAACTGTCATTGTGGATGTGTGTGTATGTGTGTGTGTGTATGTGTGTGTGTGATGTGGTAAGACCACCCAAAATTCACTTTTCTGGCCCTTAACGTGAGCCCTTCCAAATTAAGTTAGAGGCCCTGAGTTACCAGCAGAGTTTTAGGCCCTTTGACTTAGTTGAGCCTTGCACCAGCAGAGTTTTTGGCCCTTGGAGTGAGTTGAGCCTCTAACCAGCAGAGTTTGGTGAAATCAGGGTGGAGGGAGCCTAGAAGGGTCAGAATTGTGCAACGCAGATGGTGGAGGAATATAAGGAGGAATTGTAGAGGTTGAGCGCAGACATGACAATTCATGTTGGGGTGCTTGACGCTGGTGGGCACGAAAATGATGGGTCTATCCAGTGGCTGTTCATTTTGATGAAAGTCAGCCGGTCGGCACGCTCAACTGACAGCCGGCTGCGCTTATCCGTGATTATACCACCGGCTGCACTGAACACCCTCTCAGATAGCACGCTGGCGGCAGGACAGGACAGCACCTCCAAGGCATATAGGGCAAGTTCAAGCCACAGGTCCAACTTTGACACCCAATACATGTAGGGCGCAGAGGGATCGGAGAGGACAGGGCTGTGGTCAGACAGGTATTCCCGCAACATGCGCCTATACTTTTGGCGGGAGTTTGGCGAGGGGGTGCGATTAACGTGTCCCAGAGCTTAGACACCTTGTAGGTGTGGACCGGACGGCACTTGTTCGCCTCATGGAGGAGCTGCCCTCTCTGCCACCAACGAAACTTGATGGAAACATCTCCATCATGTTCTGCACCAGTTGCTTGTGGCAGTCATTAATGCGATTGGCCCTCTCCTCTACCGGAATAAAAGACGAGATGTTATTTTTATACCTGGGGTCAAGGATTGCAAATATCCAGTATTGGTTGCTCTCCATTATTTTGTCTACGCGCTTGTCACTTGAAAACCCCAACATGAAGTCAGCCATGTGTGCCAGAGTGTTACTTGGCATGACTTTGCTGCCCCCACCGGAAAGGTCACTCTCCATTTCCTCCTCTTCCTCCTCCTCCTCCCTTTTGCCCCATCCGCACTGCAAGAATGGAATGCACTGAACTTCCCCAGTAGCCTCCTGTGTCACAATCATATCATCTGCCACATCTTCATCCTCCTCCTCCTCCGTCATTAAACGCTGTGAAGCGGACAGGTGTGTGGAACTACTCTCATGCTGTGATGGTTCTGCTGCTATCCCTGACTCCTCAGTGTGATCTGTGTTATCCCTGATGGCGATGAGGGATTCTCGCATCACACACAAGAGAGGGATTGTTATGCTTACTAGTGCGTTGTCACAGCTGACCCTCTCGGTGGACTCCTCAAACACCCGTAGGACCACCCGTGGCCACTCATGGTTGAGAAACTGAGGGAGTTGACTTTGTGGTACCCTAGGGTTTTGAAGATGGTACTCCATCCAAGGTCTCTGTTGCTCAACCACTCTGCTCAACATATGATATGTTAAGGTCCAGCGTGTGGGGACGTCACACAACAGCCGGTGTTCAGGCAGATGTAGGTGTTGCTGAAGTTTTTTGAGGCTAGCAGAGGCTACTGTAGACTTTTGAAAGTGGGCACATAATCACCGCACTTTCACCAGTAGCTCGTGCACATTTGGGTATTTCTTTAAAAAAACGTTGCCCTACTAGGTTAAAGACGTGGGCCAGGCACGGAACATGTTGGAGGCTGACAAGCTCCAGGGCTGCTACCAGGTTCCTGCCGTTATCAGACATGACCATGCCTGGGCCCAGGTGCAGCGGCTCAAACCATATTGCTGTCTCATCGAGGAGGGCATCCCTCACCTCGGACGCAGTCTGCTGTCTGTCCCCCAAACTGATGAGCTTCAGCATGGCCTGCTGATTTCTACCCATATCAGTGCAGCAACGTTTTCAGCTTGTAGCTGGAGTCAATTTAATGGCGGTGGAGAAGGAGGAGGAGGAGGAGGAGGAGGAGAAGGAGGAGGAAGAGCAGGGTGTTGTTTCAGAGCCCCTGCCAGGAATGATAAGTGGGAAGACGAGGTACACCGGCCCAGTTTGTGACCCAGTCCCAGCCTCAACTACATTCACCCAGTGTGCCATCAGTGAAATGTAGCATCCCTGTCCGCATGCACTTGTCCATGCATCGGTGATCAAGTGGACCTTTTTGCAAAGCGCGGAACTTAGGGTCCGCCTGATGATGAGTGACACATGCTGGTGCAAGGCGAAGTAGTGACGCCTAGGGACGGCATAGCGAGGTGCCGCACTTGCCATCAGGTCCCGGAAGGCCAGAGTTTCCACAAGCTGGAACGCCAACATCTCCTGGGCCAGAAGTTTGGAGATGTGCACGTTCAAGGCTTGCGCATGTGGTTGTTTAGCACTGTATTTTTGCCTGCGCTCAAATGTCTGAGAGATGGTGGGTTGCTGGGAGGAGGGGCATGATGGTGCAGGAGAAGGAGCTGAGACAGGAATAGGGGAGGATGAGGGAGAAGTCCCCAAAGTGGCGGAGCCAAATGTTGCGGTGTCCTGGCTGGTGCCCTGGACTGCAGCGCCAGCACTGGCAACAGTGGGAGAGGCAGTGGGGGCAACGCCGGAAGACGATTGTCCTGTGTTTGCTCTCTCCCACTGAACCCAGTGCTTGGATCCCAAATGACTGCGCATGGAAGTGGTCAAAATGTTGCTCTTTTCAGAGCCCCTACTCAGTTTCGAGTGGCAAATTGCGCATTCCTTGAAAAAACCCAACACCATCGAGGAACGTGCCTTCAATGGGGGAGTTTTTCTGGGCTGGCTATAATAGGGAACATCTTGGGCCATAGTGGGTGTGACCTTCCTTCGGCGAAGCAGCTGACCTCTGCCTCTGGACATGCCTCTGCCTCTAGCTATCCTCTTTGGTGCTGCACCTCCCTCAACATTGACACTGCTTTCCCCTCTTGACTTCCCCCCGTCCAGGTGGGGTCAGTGTCCTCGTCGTCCACCACCTCCTCTGCCAATTCCTCTCTTGCCTCCTCCTCCTGCACACCGCCCTGATGGCAACTGTGTCTCGTTATCGTCACTGAGGGTGGGTTGCTGATCAACAACAACAACAGGAGATGGAGGAGACTCCAGTGCTTGGGCATCTAGACACAGAAAGTCATCTGGTAGAAAAGAAAAACAGTAGACGACACAGCTTCTACTTTCCCAATGAAACTTATAGCTTAGACAGAAATTGACCATACAGCTTATATCCTTGGAGTGTAGATTCTTGTTTAAAGAGCAAAAGAGAATGATGGAGGTGCACAACTACCCAGAAAAAAAGCATACGGCAAAAAGAGGCAACAGCCGTTTCACGTTCAAAGTCACACTTCTTCAAGCCTAAAATGCAATTGCATTTTAGGCTTGAAGAAGCGTGACTTTGAATGCGAAACGGCTGTTGCCTCTTTTTGCCAAAAAGTGCTATTACTCCCTCCCTTTGGATTTCTTTTGTTTATGTACCTAATAAAGGATATGTTTTAAGGAAAAGAGAAGACAAATGTCGTCCCTCGCAGTATGATTGGTGAGTGCCCACCCATTTTTACTTTCTCACAAGTCATCTGGTAGCTCTGTGGAATCGGGAAATAAAGGGACAGGGAGAGGGACAGTTAAAGGACCAGAGAACCTTAAGAAAGGCTATTCGTCTCTTACCTTTAGACGTGATCTCTGCGGCGCCTTTCCTTAGAAATACCAGTTTTAAACGGTATGCAAATGAGTTCTCCGCAGCAATGAGGGTGGGCCCCAGCTAAAGCATCAGAAGTTGGATCGACAGAAGAAGACAGAAGAGGCGGGGTTGCAGATGAAGATGGAGGCATCACTGGAGAGAGCTCTAGGGCAGCAGTGGGAACGCCCCCATCACTGCTTGAGCGCTGGGGCCCGCCCTCATTGCTGCATAGAACTCATTTGCATATCGGTTAAAACTGGTATTTCAAAGGAACGGCGCCACAGAGACCACGTCTAAAGGTAAGAGACAAATAGCCTTTCCTAAGGCTATTCCAACGTGGTAATTAGAAAAAATGTTGGTTTAGTGGTAGAATCCCTTTAACATGTTTGAAATAATGCAAAACTACGGATCCTGACTCAGGGAAAAATAGGAACTTATCATCATTACTCCAATCCACCAGAAGCATTGCCAAGAACTTGTGATGTCTTATAAGACAACTGCTGGTGTATCTGTTCACTAAGCCCATCCCAACCTGCCTGGTAGAAGTTAGGGACATAGACACTGGCAAAGGAGACCTTGACAACCCCTAATTTCCCATTCATAAAGAAATAACGACCCCCAGGTCACTAAGTATGAGAAAGGAATATGTTGAATCAATATACTGACACCTCCGGAAGTGGAGTATGTACTATGAAAGTCATATTTATAATAACCGCTATTAATAGATGGGGCATGACCATGTTTAAAGTGGGTTTCCTGTAGAAAACAAATTCTGGCCATGTCCCTTTTAAACTGCAATCACAGAGGATAGTGTTAAGTGCAAGCGTAGCCATAGGCATGTGATAGAATTAAGTATATATATATATATATATATATATATATATATATATATATATATATATACCTTCCCCAGGCTGAACATATTCACTCACTCCAGTATAAACTCCAGCAAAAACTAAACCCAGGTAATATAGTGAGAACAGTAATAGCCACTCTGATCCCTAGGTTGAGAGTCCACACACACCCAGAGGCGTGAACCCTGGCACAGGTAACATATGGGGGTGGTGAGATAATAGTTCATGGCGCCTAATCGAGTGGTGACCCGGGTTCTGTCTGAATGAAAAAGGACATACATCAGTCAAGAGTTATTTTGGTGCTGGCTCTCAAAGTGGCGTAGAAGTCCTCGACCCCCTGCAGGTATTCACAGGAGGACGATGCAGAGATCCGCCTGCTGGGGTGAGGAGTGCAGACACTAGGTTGGAATCTGATTCTTTTCATTGGGGGAGCAGAGTTTCTTGAATATTCCAAAGCCAGATGTACAGTGACATTGTGGAATACTGTTGGGAAACCAGGAGCCAAGGTGATATGTCCAATTGTCCAGTGGAGGGGGTATTCAATAAGAACCAAACCTGATGAAATTCCTCCAGGAAACAAACGGTGCAGCATTCATTTCCAACTTGCAAGCCAGCCTAAAGGGAAGGAACCTTTTGTATAAGACTTTCTCCTGCTTGTGGCGATGTATCAGGGTATATAGCATTTACCTCACAGAGTGGATGATGTCAGGTCTTGGTAAAAAGACATTGCAATCCACTTCATACTCTCTTGTTCTGGCCAACTTTTCTGCCTGCAAAGGGTCTGTATCTTCTTAAGACATTATCGACAGTATCTCTCAGTGGGCCACATCTTTCAAGGATGGTCGGGTGGAGCGATGCTATATGAACGGCAGTAGCCCTCTCCTCACCCAAGATGAAGTACAAATCCAGAGAGACATCTCCGGTAGAGCAGTGTTGGAGATGATTTCAGGTAAACCTTTTACTGTGACATGTTTCCTCTGTTCTCTATTTTCTTCATCCTCTATCATGAAGAGTGCAGTGCTTGATGCCCGCACGTGTATAGCAGAGCCTTGTCTAGTGGCCTTGATGGAGGTAATTATGTCCATCAGTGCAGATTCAATGGCATCAGTTCTGCCTTCTAGATGACTCACCTCCATCTTGATATCTGATAGTTCCTTAAGTACAGAAGCCTTGGCTGGCAAAAGGGCTTGGATAAGGAAGATCCATGATTGGGGTTCAGTAACCCTCGCAATGCTGGTTTCAGGGCTGATATCTGCCTCGGACTCTCCCTGAATCTCCTTGTGTGTTCAGGGCCATTTTGCACAGCTGGGCTGGAGGAGAAGCTATTTTTTGTGAAGGTATTTCTCCATGTCCCCATGGTTCTTCTTAGGCCGGGGGTGTTGGGAAGCATGTTCTGTCTATCCTAAGCTGATTTGACCATACTTCAGAAGATGGTCCGCTGAATGAAATACAAGCCAGGATGGCAGGAGCTCACAGAGAAGTGTTTGCCAAGGAACGTGGTCAGGCTCGGCTCCGGCTGCTGATTGTTTGTACAATTTTCCCATAAAGCATATATTACAGACTTAGGCCTCTTTCACATCTGCATTGGTAATCCATTTGAGGGAGTCTGCATGGTGACCCCTCCAAATAGACTACCAAATGCATTAGCAAGTGGTGTGCAGTGAAAGCACACGGCTCCCCATAGACTATAATGAGGTCCATGTTCTTGCCGTGAGATCTGGGAACATGCAGACAGGAAAGTACTTCACAATCTACTTTTCCGGCCGCATGACTCATGTGGGCAGCACACGGAGAGCACATGGACCCCATTATAGTCTATGGGGTCCGTGTGCTTTCACTGCACACCACTTGCAAATGCTTTTGGTAGTCCGTTCAGATGGTCCCCATGAGAACTCCCCTAATGGATTCCCAAACCCAGATGTGAATCAAGGGTTAGTTTACAAAAAACAGTTGTCAGAGATGTTCATATGTTTTTGTATTCAAGGTATATGTTGAAGTGTTTTCTGTACGGCCTTCTTAATGTCTTTATTCCTCAGACTGTATATAATGGTGTTGACCAATGGAGTAAACACCGTATATAGCATGGATAAGATCTTACTGATGATCGACGATTGTCCCTTTGTTGGGAAAACATAAACACTGAATAAAGTCCAGTAGAATATGGAGACCACAATGAGGTGGGAGCTACAGGTGGAGAAGGCTTTCTGTCTACCAGTACTGGATGGGATCCTTAAGATGTTACCAATAATAGTCACATAACATTGTATAATTATTAGAGTAGGAACAATCACTAGAGGAACGCTCAGTAAATACATCTCTAGGTGAACAATGGAGGCGTCAGAACAGGCAATGTCTGCTAAAGGGAGAGTATCACAGAAGAAATGGTCAATGATATTTGGTCCACAGAAATTCAGCCTTGATAATGTTATGGCAACAGTGACTGAAACAATAAAACACAAAATCCAACTTACGACAACCAACTTTACACAATATTCAGTCGCCATAATAGAACTATAGCGGAGAGGATTACAGATGGCCACATATCTGTCGTAAGACATCACTGTGAGGAAAAGACACTCAAATTCTTCTGAGACACTAAAAAAATAAAACTGAGTGATACAACCAATAAAACTGATGGTTCCCCCATTCACCAGAAGAATATGGAGCAGGTTGGGGACAATAACTGTGGTCAGTAAGATGTCACTGATGGAGAGTTGTGAGATGAAGAAGTACATTGGGGTGTGGAGGATCTTACTGGTGGACACCAGGGTGATGATCAGGAGGTTCCCACATATTGTTGCAGCAAAAACAAGAAGGGAAAGAAGGAATAGGATGTTTCTTAAAAGTTGGCTGCCTTGAAATCCTAAAAGTAAAAACTCTGTGACCACAGTCAGATTTGTCTGCAAACAGAAAGAGAAAGTGGTTAAACCTAAGTATACTGGAAATGAGATTATCCCATGACACTGTACAAGGCTAATATTACCCTATATCTCTCACCCTACTCTATATATCTCACCCTACTAAGTGATTAAGCCTTAGGCAATCAGTGGTATAATAGTACAAGGTGGCCACCTTGTTCTAGAGGACAGCCGCATTGTAGTATGGCGGAAGCCTCCTGCCCACTCTTATTGGCGTGCATTGGGAACAGGTGTAAGTGTAAGTGACAGCTAGCACCCTGATCCATTAAAATTTGTCTGTGGCATGAAACACACTGCATCAAACAAGACCACGGCATTTGAAGGGTTCCAAGGTAGTAATGCACCCCTCCCTCCATGGCGAGTTCAGAGGATGCAATATATATTTTTGATGGCCCCGAGGGGTGGTCAGGTCTCCTAGTGTGACATCAATGGGAGCTAGTTATTTCCTTTTTCCATAAGCGGCTTGTTCCCACCCTTTCTTCAGGCAGATTCCAAGGCTGATTCAGCCATGGAAGTCTGCCTTGCGTCACTCCCTCTCGACTAGGCCCATTCATTTGGGCCTAATCTGGATCAGAATGCCACAAGTGGCTAGCCATTTTTTGGTCTGAATCTGAGGTGGCCTCCATGTCAAATTCTGGACCAAAAAACCTCTTCTGAACCCGGCCTAAATCTACACTCCAAAAGCTGAAAAGCTTCTGAGCCCTGGTGCATGCCCAAGCAGCAGTTTACGCCAACATGTACAACTTCCTTATACTTGTGTGTCCGGGATCACATAAAGTGGGCACATGTTGGGCACTGTAATTGCAAATTTCTTTAAAAATATAAATTTCAATTTGTATAATAATTTTTTAATACCCGTTGAGAAATTCCTTGAGGGGTGTAGCTTCCAAAATGCTTCACTTTGGGGGTTTCCATTGTGCAGGTGCTTTAGGGGCTCTGCAAATGTGAATTGGCACCTGAAGACCATTCAAGCAAAATCTGCCCCCCAAAACCCAAATAGCACTCTTTCCATTCTGAGTCCCACCATGTGTCCATACAGCAGATTACGACCACATATGGGGTATTGCTATGTTCAGGAACAATTGTTTAATCAACTGTGGGGGCTTTTTCTTATTTAACCCCTTGTGAAAATAAAAACTTTGGGGATAAAGTCAAATTTTAGTAATTTTTCATTTACGCAAACCCCTTCATAAACTCTGTGAAAGGTGTAATTTCTAAAATGGGGTCACTTTTGGAGGATTTCCATTGTTTTCGTTTTCAAACACCCAGTGTCACTCCGTCTCTTCCATGCATTGCCCAAATTTCATTTTCCATCCGCATGTAGGATATTTCTAATGTCCAAAATAAATTAAAGGGTGATTAAAAGATGATTCAATACAAAGCAGATATACGTTGGATAATATTATATTATTAATGTATCTGAGTGATAGGACTATCTGTTTAAAATGCAGAGTATTTCACATTTTGAAAATTGCATTTTTTTTCCAAATTCCCATCAAATTTCCTATTTTTTTTTTATAAATAAATACAAAAATATAGATCAATGTTTACCACTAACATGTATAAGTTTTTATTAAGGTTCATCAACAATCTAATAAAGAAAAAACAAAAACAATGCTATCTGGGTTGAGGTGCAGGGATTAGCGGAAGGCTAGAAGGGAGACAATACTCAGGGAAGGCACCAGAGAAGGGTGGCAGAGGGAGGCAGAAAGCTCCGACACAGTTGCACTAATAGGAACACAATATGGTGCTGTTGAGAAGAAAGCCTCCTAGAGCAGAATAAAGTACAAATAAACTTTCAGTAGATGAGCTACATGGTATAAGATGGAGGAGAGGCAGGTTTTAGAGAGTACATAGAAGTCAATACAGTAGGGGGAGGATAATTTCAGAAAGCAGAGGTCAAAAGGTTTGGAATAAAAGTTGTTCCACACGAGCCACACCTATTGATGTGCATTAACATTTGACCTACATTCTGCAATCAAGTCCTTCATGCATTGAATGTATAGGATCTCCTGAAGTCAGGCGGACATAGATGGAAGTAGATTTCCACAATCTGGGTATGATGGACGTGGCTGCCACCAACAGACAGCCAACCAATTTGTGGGAAGAGGTGCAAAGAGGCTGGGTCATCTGCCAGGTAACACCAGTAACGTGTTGGATTATTCTGCAAACCTCATGCCAGAAGGAGTGTAGGGGATGGCAGTTCCACCAGATTAGAAGCATCGTATCACATGCAGTATCATGTCTTCAACGATGTTCAGTGGTTGAGGCAAAGATCTCATGGAGGACAGAGGGAGCTCTATACCAACCAGAGAAAATGTTGTAGTTCGTTTATTGAGCTCTGCAAGAGATAGAGAAATGTTGGCACAGCTGGGAAGCAAAGAGCCAAACATCTGCTGGAAAAAAGTTCCCAACTGGTGACAAAGGCCGGAAAGGAGTTGCATCCATTTACAAAAACAGGCCACAGATAACTGAAATAGGATGGGGGATCATGAATGAGGAGGTGCAGAGGAGTTTACATAACGTTAGTGGTCTGAGCAGATTCTGCAATTTTTTTTCGAGGATGTGTAGAAATAATGGAGCTGTTGGTTGTGTTAAGATTACTGAGGGGTACCAATTGTGTCTAGGAGGTTATAGAGGTCCTAGAAAGCATGTGTGAAATTCGGAGAGGAATCTGATGAGTGGGACAGGAGAGAATAGGATAATTATGGGCTATGGGAAGGTCTAGGTTGTCCATGACAGGCGTCAGTGGTCCATCACTGGTAAAGAGTCGTGAAACATCACGGTATAATCGACACTTGCTCAGGACTTGACAAGCAACATAAGGAAGGGTAACAAGAGCTTTATCTGACCAATGGTGTTTATGAAGCCAAAGGAGAGACATGAGTGGAAGAGGGCACTGAAATCTCTCTAAAGAGCGCAGAGGGTTCTCTGAAAGTGGTCAGTTATGCTCATGAACCTCACGGTGTGAACAAGGTAGTTGTAGGACAGACTGTTAAAGGCTATTTCAATATCTAAAGCTAGTAATGAGATTATGAGAGGCCTGTCTACCTGGAATATACCCCACCTGGTCGGAGTGTATAAGGGATGGGAGGAAGCGGTGGGGTGACAAGGTTAGAGGAAATGAATGTTTATATGTAAGTTTAAAAAGTGAAATGGTTCTATAATTATTAGGGGGTGGAGGCATCTTTATCTGGTTTAGGAATGACTGTTACGGATATGTAAGCATGTCCTGGGGAAATGTGCTCCTTGCAGAACATCTGAAGAAGATGAGGTGAAAGGTTGCTTCTAAATTTTTTATAGTATAGCTCCAACCCATGAGTTTTCCTATTCTTAAGGGCATCAATAGTTGAGTTTACTTCTTCTCTAGTTATAGGGTCATTCAGAGCAGTAGTCTGGGAGGTGGAGGCAGTAGGTAGCTGCAGGGAGAAGAGAAAGGAGACAATCTATGAGGAACAGTTGTGGTAGGGGCAGAATTGGTGGAATTGAACATATAAAGAGTTAGGGTAAGCTCACATGGAGATATTTGGTCAGGATTTTGAAGCTGTATTTGCCTCAAAATCCTGACCAAAAAGATTGCTCAATGGGAGCCATTCAGATGGTGAGGTGCTCATTCTTCAGGCCATTTCGCAATTTGGCCTCCTCCCGACTAGACCCATTCATTGGGCCTATTCCGGAGCGAAATACTGGTGAAGCGCACTGGCATTCAGTCGTGGCTTCCCATTTTTTGGAACGGAACCTGAGCCGGCCTCCACCTCAGGTTCGGGTACAAAAAACCCCTGTCTGAACTTACCCTTAGGGTTGGAGGTCATGGTCTCTGGTGCCTCTAACTTTGAGGCTAACAGTTTGTTAGGTTTATTTGCATATTTGTAAAATCTTGCCTGGGTTCAACTCACAGCATTTTCAGTTTTATGCATCGAAATAGAGCTTAATACCTTGTAAGGGTCATTGATATTGAGTGTAATGTAACAGGCTGAGAAAATAATTGATAATAAGGAAACCAAATCTCCTGATCCCTGTGTAAAAGAATTGTGAAAATCAAAGACAATGTAAGAGAAGGGAATCTGGAGAAACTTCACTAAGAGAATAGAAGATGAATATGTTTAATTTCAGTCTGGTTCTCCTTCCCCAGGGATCGCTGCCGGTACTTACATCAAGTCGTTCCATGTTCTTGGTTTCTTGGAATTACTCTCAGAGTAGACACGGTAAGAAGAACAAAATCTCCAGATGCAAGAGAAGATCTTCATCAGTTTGATCGGCTTCAGTGAGATGACGTGACATCATTGGAGACATTAATACAGTACACGATCAATAACATAACTCCCTGTATATATACACTCACCGGCCACTTTATTAGGTACACCATGCTAGTAACGGGTTGGACCCCCTTTTGCCTTCAGAACTGCCTCAATTCTTCGTGGCATAGATACAACAAGGTGCTGGAAGCATTCCTCAGAGATTTTGGTCCATATTGACATGATGGCATCACACAGTTGCAGTCGCAGATTTGTCGGCTGCACATCCATGATGCGAATCTCCCGTTCCACCACATCCCAAAGATGCTCCTCTATTGGATTGAGATCTGGTGACTGTGGAGGCCATTGGAGTACAGTGAACTCATTGTCATGTTCAAGAAACCAGTCTGAGATGATTCCAGCTTTATGACATGGCATTGCATTATCCTGCTGAAAGTAGCCATCAGATGTTGGGTACATTGTGGTCATAAAGGGATGGACATGGTCAGCAACAATACTCAGGTAGGCTTTGGCGTTGCAACGATGCTCAATTGGTACCAAGGGGCCCAAAGAGTGCCAAGAAAATATTCCCCACACCATGACACCACCACCACCAGCCTGAACCGTTACCGATACAAGGCAGGATGGATCCATGCTTTCATGTTGTTGACGCCAAATTCTGACCCTACCATCCGAATGTCGCAGCAGAAATCGAGACTCATCAGACCAGGCAACGTTTTTCCAATCTTCAATTGTCCAATTTCGATGAGCTTGTGCAAATTGTAGCCTCAGTTTCCTGTTCTTAGCTGAAAGGAGTGGCACCCGGTGTGGTCTTCTGCTGCTGTAGCCCATCTGTAGCCTCAAAGTTCGATGTACTGTGCATTCAGAGATGCTCTTCTGGCTACCTTGGGTGTAACGGGTGGCTATTTGAGTCACTGTTGCCTTTCTATCAGCTCGAACCAGTCTGGCCATTCTCCTCTGACCTCTGGCATCAACAACGCATTTCCGCCCCCCACAGAACTGCCGCTCACTGGATGTTTTTTCTTTTTCAGACCATTCTCTGTAAACCCTAGAGATGGTTGTGCGTGAAAATCCCAGTAGATCAGCAGTTTCTGAAATACTCAGACCAGCCCTTCTGGCACCAACAACCATGCCACGTTCAAAGGCACTCAAATCACCTTTCTTCCCCATACTGATGCTCGGTTTGAACTGATGCTCGGTCTTGACCATGTCTACATGCCTAAATGCACTGAGTTGCCGCCATGTGATTGGCTGATTAGAAATTAAGTGTTAACGAGCAGTTGGACAGGTGTACCTAATAAAGTGGCCGGTGAGTGTATATACACTGTATCCTGTGCTATCACTTCTATGAACATGTCTCCTGTGTGTTACAAGTCTCCTGGGCTCAAGTCTTAGCAGGAAACTAAAAATAAAATAATTAGTAATATCTAATTAATTCTCAAGATGATACAAAATAGCAAAGACAAATAAAACAAAAAACAAAGGTTTGTGATAAGACGCATCGGCTTCCTGGACTGAGATGTCTCTCCTGCCAATGTCTTATTCATCTTCTAAAAGAACACTCTAGATAAAACAAATACCCTGAGTAGTGCAAGACAAAAAGGGATGAAGGGGTTAAATGAAGTTAAAGGGGTTGTCCAGGATTCAGGGTTTTTTGGTCTAGCCTTAGGACAGGCCAGATATGTTCATGGAGGGCTGAAGTATGGCTGCTTCCAATACTCATACTATGATGGAAGCAGCTAGAAACATGTTCTTTGTAGTGGCGCGGTATCGGTACAGAGATGAGTTGCAGTACGAGTGCCCAGCCACTATACAGGAACTGAAGATATCGGCTTCTAGGTCCATATTGTGTATAGTACAGGAGTCAGAAGTGGCTCTTTACTGTTGTTTGGTTTCAGGGCTGGCTGTAGACTCGCAACAATCAGATATTTATGGCCTTAAGTTTCTCCAAGGTCTACATATTGATAACCTAGATATAGATTGACAGTATGTGGTATGTGGGGGGGGGGGGCACCCAAGACTCACCCAAGACCCACTCAAGACTTACCCAAGACCCACCCAAGTCTCACCCAAGAGCCACCCAAGTCTCACCCAAGAGCCACCCAACACCCACCCAAGACTCACCCAACACCCACCCAAGACTCACCCAACACCCACCAAAGACTCACCCAACACCCACCAAAGACCCACCCAACAACCACGCAAGACCCACTCAGGCTCAGGGAATAGCATGCAGTGCTCATGAGGACATCAATCTCTTCTAACATTTGATCCATTACAGCGGTGGGTGTCAGACCTCCACAATCTCATTTTAATGACCTAAGAATAAGCGATCAGTATGTAAGACCCAGAATACCCCAATAACTAGAACACCCCTGCATCTAGTTCTGCCTCCTCAGGTCCGGCATTAGGCACAACATGGTAGAGAAGATTTATTAATGTGTTGGCACCCAAAATATAATCCAAAATGCACCAAAATTAGTAAAAAAAAATAAAAAATATTTGGTGCATAATACCTGGAGTTGTGTTGACCAAGTTTGGTCAAAGTATATCAAAAATCATGAATTCAGGAGAATCTGAAGCTTTTCGGACGTGTTTTGGATGAATTATTGAGAACAATGTCATTGACCTACGTATAATAACTAGAGATGATCTAGTACTACTAGTTGTTTGAAGTTAAGATTCGATGCAGAACCAGCATTGATTGGCAGAATGCTATACAGTCGGCCAATCAACGCTGGTTCTTCTCCTACCTTTAGAAGTCTTCTCTGTGCAGCGTTCCCCGTCCTCTATCAGCTCTGCATTCACTCTGCCAGGCATCGGGCCTGGGCAGAGCCGACTGCGCATGTCCGCTTGTAGTGCAGGCATGCACAGTCAGCTCTGCCCAGACCCGATTCCTGGCAGAGTGAATGAAGAGCCGGAAGATGCCACGGGGAAGCTGCACGGAGAAGACTTCTCAGAGGATCCAGCCCGACCCTCACTCATGGACTTGGTAAGTAGAATTTGATCGAATTTTGCCTACCCCTGAAACGAGCATTTCCCCCCATAGACTATAACGGGGTTCGAAACTCGTTCGAACAGTCGAACAGTGTGCGGCTGTTCGAATCGGATTTCGAACCCTGAACATTTCAGTGTTCAGTGTTCTCATCTCTAATAATAAACAAATCCAGAGGTGTCAGACCCTCGCCCATCAAATATTATTAAACTATCTTAAGAAATGACAAAGGATGTGAATCACAGAAATGGAACAGGAATAGAATTTAATTTAATAAATTTGCTACGGAAGCAACAAGATATGCTATAAGGCTAAATGCAGATGACAGATGGGCAAAACGGATGTGAAAGTCATCAGTGTATACAGTGTATGGAGGGATCCGTGAAAATGGACAGAAGCAGAACATGACCCATATTTTAATGGTCTGTTACAATGGACTGTAAATATAATGCTCATGTGACTAGCCCCCATTTACTGACATTGAATGTAATGCTGCTATGTGAGGTCGGGATAAAAGAAAAAAATTGCATCTGTTCTGTTTCTCCATTTTTCACAGCCTACTGTCATCCATTTTCCATCAGTTTTTAACTGAAAAGAATCGGATGGACTTCATTGGAATTGGTTTTTGACCCCACCCAGTGATACGTTTTAATGGATGTAAAACAGACTGACCTCCATTTTACATCAGTTAAAAATGGATCCATGAGTCTATGAAAATAAACAAAGAGAAAGTGTGTCAGTTTTTTGATGGCCATTAACCCCTTCCCGACATCTGCCATAAAATTTTGGCAGATGCCAGGTGTTTAAAGATGGTAGACTACTGTTTTATACATTAGACACCCAGCGCTAATGACCACGGTTCAGTGCCCGCACCGATCGTGGGCATTAACCCCTCCGGCGCCTTGGTCAAAGCTGACCCACTTGTGGGGGAGCAATTTTATATTAAATATTTTAGCGGGTATTAATAAAAGCTTTTGAGTTTTAATTTGCTACCCTATATTTTTGGATACTCACTTTATCCCCTGTTTTTTTTCTAAAAATATTAGTTTATAGGGAAAGTCTCATGCAATATTTCTTGTTATACCCAAGGTACCATTTTCCTGGCGATCGTTAGCAACTGGAGCAAGCTCCAGGGTCGGGATCTCATTGTTATGACATTGGCTAGCCTTGTGAAGGCTCCCCGGCCTGTCAATCATTGGATTCTATTGCTGACTACTCTATGTAGCTTGCAATGGAATCCCTGGTATTTTGCAATGCAGAGTTCCAGAGCCCTAGGGAGTCTAATAAATGCATAAAAAAAATAAAAAAAAAAAAGTAAAAAAAAATATAAAAAGTAATAATAATAATAATAATAATAATAATAATAATAATAATAATAATAATAATAATAATAATAAATAAATTAAAATTCAAATCACCCCCTTTCCCTAAAACACATATAAAAGTACTTAAATACTGTAAAACACCTACACATGAGGTATCGCTGTATCCGAAATCGCCCGCACTACAAATCTATAAAAAATATTTTTCCTGGAGGAAAAATAATAAAAAGTGATCAAAGCAATAATAATTCCCCAACATGATAGAACTAAAATTTACACCTGGCCCCACAAAAAAGACGCCCTATGCATCCCCGTACACAGAAGTATAAAAAAATTACAGGTGTCAGAATATGGCGACTTTTAGGGGGAAAAAAAAAATTGGCACAGTTTTGGATTTTTGTTAAGGGGTTAAAATGTAAATAAAAGCATAGAAATCTGGTATCCCCGGAATTGTACTGAAACACAGAATACAGGGGACAGGTCATTGTGGCTGCAAAGTGAACGACATAAAAACAAACTACATAAGAAAATAGCACAAATGCAGTTTTTCTCCAAATCCACCCCATTCTGATTTTTTTTCCAGCTTCCCAGTACATTAGACAGAATAATTAATGGTGGCATCATGAAGAAAAATTTGTCTTGCAAACATTAAGACCTCATATGGTTCTCAGAGCGGAGAAATAAAAAAGTGATGGGCTTTGGAAGGAGGGGAGTCAAACATGGAAAACGAAAATCAAAAAATGCCTTTGTTGGGAAAGGGGTTAAAAAACACTGTAAAAAATAAATAAATAGACACAATAGATTCAGGACGTGTGATAGAAAGTGGAGACATCTGACTATATATTTAGTAAACGGGACTTGAAAAGAAAATTAACCAGAATGAATATACATTTACAGCCAAGTGATGTACGTAACTGTATACTGCACGGCTTTCCTAATGTCTTTATTCCTCAGACTGTATATAATGGGATTTATGAAAGGCGTAAACACAGTATATAGCAGGGAGAGGATCTTACTGATGGCTGATGATTGTCCTCTTGTTGGAAAAACATAAACTCCGAACATAGACCAGTAGAATATGGAGACCACAATGAGGTGGGAGCTACAGGTGGAGAAGGCTTTCTGTCTACCAGTACTGGATGGGATCCTTAAGATGTTACCAGTAATATTAATATAACATACTATAATGATTATACTAGGTGCAATTACTAAAGGAAAGCTCAGTAAATACATCTCAAGCTGGACAACAAAGGTGTCAGAACAAGCAATTTCCATGATAGGGACAAGATCACAGAAGAAATGGTCAATGATATTCGGTCCACAGAAGATCAGCATTGATGGTGTTGTAGTATCAACAAATGAAACTATAATAGATATTAGCCAACACATGGCAGCCAACCTCATACAATATGTGCCTGTCATTATAGAGGTGTAACGGAGGGGATTACAGATGGCCACATATCTGTCATAAGACATCACAGTGAGGAGAAGACATTCAAATACTTCTGAGACGCTGAAAAAATACAACTGAGTCATACAACCGATAAAACTGATGGTTCCTCCATTATTCAGTAGGATGTGGAGCAGGTTGGGGACAATATCTGTGGGTAACAAGATGTCACTGATGGAGAGTTGTGAGATGAAGAAGTACATTGGGGTGTGGAGGATCTTACTGGTGGACACCAGAGTGATGATCAGGAGGTTCCCACATATTGTCCCCGAAAAAATAACTAGAAACAAGAAAAAGTAGAATATCCTTAAAAGTTGGTTGTCTGAAAATCCTAAGAGGAAAAACTCTGTGAGCACAGTCAGATTTGTCTGCAAGTAGAGTAATAAAGTAGGCTTACGGTAAATGGTCACTAATGTTTCACTTGTTACATAAGACAATAGCCCAGACAAACATACAATACGAAGGCTTGAGTGATCAGGATCGGAAAAGATCGGATTCCGATCAGTGATCGAGCAAATTTCATAATCGGGATTGGCTGTAAAATGATCGGAAATCGGATTTTAAAATCGATCCTGAAATCTCAAGATCGGCTCAACCCTATGTGAAACATACCAGAGAAAAATGCCGTCTGCCACTTACCAACATGAATCTCCTTGAAAATCTCTAAAGACGGACTACAGCTCACAGAGGTGTTGTATACATGGTGATGTGTCCAGTACGTGTATTGCCAGATGTGACCCATCACCTTCTCCTAGGCCACATATGCACACACAACTGTGAGCCCCGCTCATGTGGCTGGGAGAACAACAAACAATACCCCAGCCACACATATATCAAGGCTCAGTGGACTGTAGTATAGGACTGTTATGGTCTCTATGAAACTTGGATCACTGATGTTCTGGTCTCAGCAGCTGATACACAGAGAATGGAGACACTTACTGCCAATCAAGGTAGTCTAAAGGTGTATGATGATGTGGAATATAACATCTCCATATCAGATGATAATAATAATAATAATAATAATAATAATAATAATAATAATAATAATAATAATAATAATAATAATAATATCATTTGTAACCATCAGTGAAATTACTTTTTAAAATATTTGAGATTTATTACAATGAATCACATACTTACATTGGATGTATCCATTTTTTTTCTGCCCTATTATCTCTTATAATATCAGTGATTTTCTTGTAAATAGTTGTGAATCTCTCTGAACGAACACATTAATAATGAAATACCAATAAATCATGGATATATATATATATATATATATATATATATATATACACTAAACAGACTGAGCCCTGGGAAATAACTCTATGAAAGTGTTTGCCAAGACCTCGTGCGTCTCCTGAGTCCTACAAGTTCACTGACAAACTTCTGATAAAACTATTATACAGTAAAAAGAAAAAACTGTAAAACTTTATTAAAGTTTCAAGACTTTAAGCAACAATAACTAAAAAATAAGTCTGAGGAGTCCTAGGTATCACTCAAGTATCAGAACCAGCCGGACATAGGAAGGACTCACCACTCCGGAGGGAGCAAAACAGACCCAAAATCTGACTCCTTTCTGAGAGATGAGACCAGAAATGAACAAACTGTTTTGTAACAAACCAGGTTCTTTATGAATTAATTCTACAATATTGGGTTCAGTTAAACATGACATTTTGGACTTCACCACTCAACAATCATTATCCCTTCAGATTCCAGAATTTCATAATCAGGGGCCATTAAGATATGGAAAAAAATAAAAACCCATACTCACCTTTCCTCGCTTTCCTGGGGCTCCACCATCCAGTATTCTTTTCTCGGGGAACCTTTGACTTCTGGCCTCCTCCGAGATGTCAGTAGTCACCAGTCCTCACTGAGTCCTTGACTCAGTTTTGTCAAAGCATGATGATGTTTGGTTTTTAACAATTATAGGCCTAAGTGGTGCCTGATGTTTCAGAAGATCAGCAAACGCCCTGAAGAGGACAACAACCAAGTGTCGGAAGTAATGTCGCAGGCACAGCTCCTGGGCCCATGATATTATAGCGCCATACTATTATGGTTAACTAAACGCTCAGCAAGATCTAATAGTATGGTGCAGAGAGGGAAAGGGTTAAGCAAGGTTCATACTTAGTGGCCCAAAGGGCTGAAGTCTAATCCGCTTAAAAAGTGATTGCCCCCTTATTATAGACTATAATGGCGTTCGCCATGTAGAAAAATGCGGAGAGAAAAGTTCTGCTTGTAGGACTTTTCTCTCCACGTTTCTCAAACAGAGGTGGTGAGAATCCAGCCTAAGAAATAATATATGGTATCAGACACACAATACATATTGCGGATATTCATGTCAAGCAATGTTTATTGCGAACAGTGAAATATTCGAGATTTGAGATTCTTTTCGAGTAGAACCTCAATATTCGACTACTCCATCGAATATTGAATCCCATTATAGTCTATGGGAGAAAATACTTGCAGGGGGGGGGGGCACAGGCCTAAATGTTTCAGGCGCAGGCAAATGTCGCAGCAGAGTAAGGGGCCTTTGCAGCAGAGGTCACTCACAGAGGCCTTAGCTCCCAGTGTCAAGTAGCAGTTGTGTCTTGACCAGTAACCCAACGGTTGTAGACTGGTTGACTCAGCCATTCACTTCATCCTAAGTCACATCAGACACCCCCAGTCCTTATTTGGCATGGCCTTGGAGCTGGTCCTGTACCCTCATGTGTCACCAACCTGATCTGTACTTTTCTGCTCCCTCAGCTAGGGAAATACTCTATGCTGTGGCTCAGAACCACTATTCAGAGAGGACTAGAAATGACCGAACAATGAAATATTCGAGATTTGATATTCCTTTCAAGTAGAGCCTCAATATTCGACTACTCAATCGAATATCGAATCCCATTATAGTCTATGGGGAAAAATGCTTGTTTCAGGGGAAACCACTATTCGACTAAAGGAGAGTCACCAAGTCCACGAATAGCAGGAGGAGGAGGAGCGCCGTGCAGTTAAAGCGCACGGACCCCATTATAGTCTATGGGGTCCGTGTACTTTAACTGCACAGTGCTTGCAGTTGCACTGATATTCCGTTCGGGGGGGTCCTCCTGCGGACTCCTTCCGGATGGGAGGCAAGTGCTGATGTGATCCGGCCCTTACTCGTCCTGCAGATCCAGCATCAATTGGCCGAATGCTATACACTGTAAAGCATTTGGCCAATCAACGCTGGTTCTGCAGCAGGCTCGTCCTCGCTAGTCGGGAGAGCTGGCAGCTTGCGGTTATGCGAGAGCTGACTTTTTCTCATAGGAATGCATTGACCAGCATTGATTGGCCGAATGCTATACAGTGTACAACATTCGGCCAATCAACGCTGGTTCTCCCGGAGGCTCGTCTGTGAGGAGGCGGAGTCTAAGATCGGACCATAGCAGTCTCCATTGTGGTCCGATCTTAGACTCCGCCTCTTCACAGACGAGCCTCTGGCAGAACCAGCGTTGATTGGCCGAATACTGTACACTGTATAGCTTTCGGCAAATCAACGCTGTTTCTGAATCGAACCTTTACTGTGAATAGGAGTAGTATTCGAACAAGTATGAGTATTTCAAATACTGTAGTATTCTTTTGAATACCTACTCGCTCATCTCTATTTATTACATGATATGCACAGCCTGTACGGCTTTCTTAATGTCTTTATTTCTTAAACTGTATATAATGGGATTAATCAGTGGAGTAAATACAGTATATAGCAGGGAGAGGACTTTATTAACAACCCATGTCTGTCCACTTTTTGGAATAATATAAACACTGAACAGAGTCCCATAGAATATGGAGACCACAATGAGGTGGGAGCTACAGGTGGAGAAGGCTTTCTGTCTACCAGTACTGGATGGGATCCTTAAGACTGCCCGAACAATAGAAGTATAAGACACTACAATGATGGTGGTTGGAATTATTAAAACTGGTATTCCCATCATATAAATTTCCAAGTGAACAATAAAAGGATCTGAACAGGAGAGTTCTAGTAAGGGAAAAATATCACAAAATACATGGCCAATGGTATTGGGTCCACAAAATTTTAGCTTTGATGATGTCATGGTAGCAATGAATGAAATAACATTACTGAATAACCAACACACACCAATCAATTTAATACAAAATACATTTGTCATGATAGAAGAGTAACAGAGAGGATTACAGATGGCCACGTATCGGTCATAGGACATCACTGTCAGGAGAAGACATTCAAATGACTCTGAGACTATAAAAATATAATACTGGGACATACAGCCAATAAAACTGATGATTCCTCCATTTGTTAGTAAAATGTAGAGCAGGTTGGGGACAATATTTGTGGTCAATAAGATGTCACTGATAGAGAGTTGTGAGATGAAGAAGTACATTGGGGTGTGGAGGATCTTACTGGTGGACACCAGGGTGATGATCAGGAGGTTCCCACATATTGTTGCATCATAAACAACAAGGAAAAGAAGGAAGAGGAAATTTCGTAAGATTTGACTTCCTTGAAAACCTAAGAGGAAAAACTCTGTGACCACAGTCAGATTGGTCTGAAAGAAACATATAAAAATAAAGGTGAAATCAGTAGAAAACACTACTTTACTATACTATACTATACTATACTATACTACTTTGCATTACTTTACTATAAAAGACAATACAGTTTTCACAGAGATTCCAGTTACAAAGAAAACCCAAACATGTGCTCCACCTGATACTGAAATATCTGGATGTCTCCTACACCTTTGTGATACTCTATAATAGGTCCCTAAGGCAGCCAGTTTTACAGGCCTACGCAAATGCACACACAGCTGAAAGCTATCAGTGTAGATCGCGGTCCATATGACCATGGCCTAAAATGACTGCGGAGTGTGACCTCTGCCCAAGTGCAGGTGCAATGACAATCATCAGCGCCCACATTCAAAAGGTGAAGGAAGCCTGGCGGCTCCTGATAGGACTTCAGGTAAGTATAACTGTGTGGGGGGAGGGGGACTACTGTGGAGCATTTAATATTGTGTGCGGAGGGGAATCTACTGTGGATCATTTCATACTGTGTAGGGAAGGGGGCTATTGTGGAGCATATAATACTGGGTGGGGGAGGTCTGCTGTGGAGCATATAAAACTGTGCGGAATTACTGTGAAGCATATAATACTGTGGGGCATTACTGTGAAGCATATCATACTGTGTGGTCGCCACTGCGGGGCTGTCACAATTATATGGATGTTTGACAACCGTGGTACTGAATTGTTTGCACTGCTAGGGAAATGGGCAAGGCGATCTGTCCTTAGCACTACAACAGATAACTAGGCCTTGCCTGAGGGTGTTGGTCGGCTGTTCCCGAGCTAAACTCGGCCCCTGACAACTACTGGCTCTCTAAACGCAAAGACCTGCAGACAGGTAGGATGAGAGCTGAAAGAGGCTAGGGACTGGGAAACTAGAGGTGGTCACCCCTAGCGAAAGGATAAGTGCAGCTGAAAACAGTAATAACTAGGATGGGACATGTTGAAGAACTAACAGGTGCAGCACAACCACAAAACACACAACAGGGATTGAGGAGAGGAAGAGTAGAGTAGTGAGGAAAGGGTATCACAGGACAGGGGCAAAACAAACCTAAAACCCAAAACAGAAACTCACTCATACTAAACAGTGACAGGCAGCCAGAAATGCAGGACAGGGGTTGAGTAGAAATGTATGAGGGTAAAAAAGACTCTCACACAGAACGAAACTCACACCCCTTCCAATCCAGTACCAGAAACCATACAACTCCAACTAAACTCTCCTTCTAGACTGGGCCAAGAATTCTAGCTGGTAACCATGAAAACCGGCAAGGACTGAAGCCAGCAGTCAGCCGTATACAGACCCTGGAAAGACCTGATAGGTTGATGACAATTATACACGCCTGAAGCCGCATCCACTGAGACACCAAACAAGCTCAAGTAGACACTGAGTCCGAGACCCAACCACTAACCAAACAGCTCAGTGGCAAAGAGAATCGACCACAGGACACCGGCCCAAATCCTTAGACCAACACAACTCAATAGCACAACCATTTTATATATATCTCAGATCCTGACAGGGGCAGATTGTACTGTGGGGGGTCCTGCACTATTTAGATATAATAAATAATAATAATAATAATAATAATAATAATAATAATAATAATAATAATAATAATAATGTATAGGAACTTACATTTGATGTTTTCATGTTCCTGTCAATGTTTTTCAGCTGTGAAAAAAATATGGCACATTAATAAAACACCGCACCAAACATCAATGTGTTATATTGTCACTTGATGTTTCCTCTTAGGGTCATGACTTGAAATAAAGTAATGGGAACCTGAATATAAACACTGTCCTCCACTCCTCTAATCTTTATCTTTATGCTCCTTATCTAATTGAAGTGGGTATGGAAAGTATTCAGACCCCTTTAAATTTTTCATTCTATTTCATTATAGTCATTTGCTAAAAGTAAAAAAGTTCATTTTATTTCTCATTAATGGACACTCAGCCACATCTTGACAGAACCCCCCCCCCCCCCCCCCCGAAATATCACAGTCATAAGTATTCAGAGCCTTTGCTGTGACTCTCATATGTAACTCATGTGTGTCTATTTCCTTCTGATCCTCCTTGAGATGGCTCTTGTCCTTCATTGGAGTCCAGTTGTGTTTAATTAAACTGATTAAACTTGATTAGGAAAGGCTCAATCCTGTCTATATAAGACCTCACAGCTCACAGTGCAGGTCAGAGCAAATGAGAATCATGAGGTCAAAGGAACTGCCCAAGGAGCTCAGAGACAGAATTGTGGCATGGCAGAGATCTGGCCAAGGTTACAGACGAATTTCTGCAGCAGTCAAAGTTCCTAAGAGCACAGTAGCCTCCATAATCATTATATGGAAGAAGTTTGGGATGACCAGAACTTTTCCTAGACCTGGCAGTCCAGCCAAACTGAGCAATCGAAGGAGAAGAGCCTTGGTGTGAGAGGTAAAGAAGAATCCAAAGATCACTGTGGCCAAGCTCCAGAGATGTAGTAGGAAGATGGGAGAAAGTTTCACAAAATCAACTGTTGCTGCATAGAGATGAGCGAACACTAAAATGTTCGAGGTTCGAAATTCGATTCGAACAGCCGCTCAATGTTCGTGTGTTCGAACGGGTTTCGAACCCCATTATAGTCTATGGGGAACATATACTCGTTAAGGGGGAAACCCAAATCCGTGTCTGGAGGGTCACCAAGTCCACTATGACACCCCAGGAAATGATGCCAACACCTCTGGAATGACACTGGGACAGCAGGGGAAGCATGTCTGGGGACATCTAACACACCAAAGACCCTCTATTACCCCAACATCACAGCCTAACAACTACACACTTTACACACTCAATACCACCTCTCTGACAGTAGGAAAACACCTTGAAACATGTGTATTTGGCACTTGCAGTGAGGAGAGCTTGTCACCAGCAGTGAATTTGGCCCTTGTAGTAAGTTGAGGTTGGCACCAACATTTGTTTTGAAAATCAGGGTGGATTGAGCCTCTAACCAGCAGAGTTTGGGCAAATTCATGGTGGAGGGAGCCTCTAAAAACCCCAGTTTGGACCAATTCATGGTGGAGGGAGCCTCTAAAAACCCCAGTTTGGACCAATTCATGGTGGAGGGAGCCTCTAAAAACCCCAGTTTGGGCAAATTCATGGTGGAGGGAGCCTCTAACCAGCCCAGTTTGGACCAATTCATGGTGGAGGGAGCCTCTAAAAACCACAGTTTGGACCAATTCATGGTGGAGGGAGCCTCTAAAAACCCCAGTTTGGACCAATTCATGGTGGAGGGAGCCTCTAAAAACCCCAGTTTGGACCAATTCATGCTAGAGGGAGCCTCTAAACAGCCCAGTTTGGGCAAATTCATGGTGGAGGGAGCCTCTAAAAACCCCAGTTTGGACCAATTCATGGTGGAGGGAGCCTCTAAAAACCCCAGTTTGGACCAATTCATGGTGGAGGGAGCCTCTAAAAACCCCAGTTTGGACCAATTCATGCTGGAGGGAGCCTCTAAACAGCCCAGTTTGGACCAATTCATGCTGGAGGGAGCCTCTAAACAGCCCAGTTTGGGCAAATTCATGGTGGAGGGAGCCTCTAAAAACCCCAGTTTGGACCAATTCATGGTGGAGGGAGCCTCTAAAAACCCCAATTTGGACCAATTCATGGTGGAGGGAGCCTCTAAACAGCCCAGTTTGGGCAAATTCATGGTGGAGGGAGCCTCTAAAAACCCCAGTTTGGACCAATTCATGGTGGAGGGAGCCTCTAAAAACCCCAGTTTGGACCAATTCATGGTGGAGGGAGCCTCTAAAAACCCCAATTTGGACCAATTCATGGTGGAGGGAGCCTCTAAACAGCCCAGTTTGGGCAAATTCATGGTGGAGGGAGCCTCTAAAAACCCCAGTTTGGACCAATTCATGGTGGAGGGAGCTTCTAAAAACCCCAGTTTGGACCAATTCATGGTGGAGGGAGCCTCTAAAAAACCCAGTTTGGACCAATTCATGGTGGAGGGAGCCTCTAAACAGCCCAGTTTGGGCAAATTCATGGTGGAGGGAGCCTCTAAAAACCCCAGTTTGGACCAATTCATGGTGGAGGGAGCCTCTAAAAACCCCAGTTTGGGCAAATTCATGGTGGAGGGAGCCTCTAACCAGCCCAGTTTGGACCAATTCATGGTGGAGGGAGCCTCTAAAAACCCCAGTTTGGACCAATTCATGGTGGAGGGAGCCTCTAAAAACCCCAGTTTGGACCAATTCATGGTGGAGGGAGCCTCTAAAAACCCCAGTTTGGACCAATTCATGCTAGAGGGAGCCTCTAAACAGCCCAGTTTGGGCAAATTCATGGTGGAGGGAGCCTCTAAAAACCCCAGTTTGGACCAATTCATGGTGGAGGGAGCCTCTAAAAACCCCAGTTTGGGCAAATTCATGGTGGAGGGAGCCTCTAACCAGCCCAGTTTGGACCAATTCATGGTGGAGGGAGCCTCTAAAAACCCCAGTTTGGACCAATTCATGGTGGAGGGAGCCTCTAAAAACCCCAGTTTGGACCAATTCATGGTGGAGGGAGCCTCTAAAAACCCCAGTTTGGACCAATTCATGCTAGAGGGAGCCTCTAAACAGCCCAGTTTGGGCAAATTCATGGTGGAGGGAGCCTCTAAAAACCCCAGTTTGGACCAATTCATGGTGGAGGGAGCCTCTAAAAACCCCAATTTGGACCAATTCATGGTGGAGGGAGCCTCTAAACAGCCCAGTTTGGGCAAATTCATGGTGGAGGGAGCCTCTAAAAACCCCAGTTTGGACCAATTCATGGTGGAGGGAGCCTCTAAACAGCCCAGTTTGGACCAATTCATGGTGGAGGGAGCCTCTAAAAACCCCAATTTGGACCAATTCATGGTGGAGGGAGCCTCTAACCAGCCCAGTTTGGACCAATTCATGGTGGAGGGAGCCTCTAACCAGCCCAGTTTGGGCAAATTCATGGTGGAGGGAGCCTCTAAAAACCCCAATTTGGACCAATTCATGGTGGAGGGAGCCTCTAAACAGCCCAGTTTGGGCAAATTCATGGTGGAGGGAGCCTCTAAAAACCCCAGTTTGGACCAATTCATGGTGGAGGGAGCCTCTAAAAACCCCAGTTTGGACCAATTCATGGTGGAGGGAGCCTCTAAAAAACCCAGTTTGGACCAATTCATGGTGGAGGGAGCCTCTAAACAGCCCAGTTTGGGCAAATTCATGGTGGAGGGAGCCTCTAAAAACCCCAGTTTGGACCAATTCATGGTGGAGGGAGCCTCTAAAAACCCCAGTTTGGGCAAATTCATGGTGGAGGGAGCCTCTAAACAGCCCAGTTTGGACCAATTCATGGTGGAGGGAGCCTCTAAAAACCCCAGTTTGGACCAATTCATGGTGGAGGGAGCCTCTAAAAACCCCAGTTTGGACCAATTCATGGTGGAGGGAGCCTCTAAAAACCCCAGTTTGGACCAATTCATGCTGGAGGGAGCCTCTAAACAGCCCAGTTTGGGCAAATTCATGGTGGAGGGAGCCTCTAAAAACCCCAGTTTGGACCAATTCATGGTGGAGGGAGCCTCTAAAAACCCCAATTTGGACCAATTCATGGTGGAGGGAGCCTCTAAACAGCCCAGTTTGGGCAAATTCATGGTGGAGGGAGCCTCTAAAAACCCCAGTTTGGACCAATTCATGGTGGAGGGAGCCTCTAAACAGCCCAGTTTGGACCAATTCATGGTGGAGGGAGCCTCTAAAAACCCCAATTTGGACCAATTCATGGTGGAGGGAGCCTCTAACCAGCCCAGTTTGGACCAATTCATGGTGGAGGGAGCCTCTAACCAGCCCAGTTTGGGCAAATTCATGGTGGAGGGAGCCTCTAAAAACCCCAATTTGGACCAATTCATGGTGGAGGGAGCCTCTAAACAGCCCAGTTTGGGCAAATTCATGGTGGAGGGAGCCTCTAAAAACCCCAGTTTGGACCAATTCATGGTGGAGGGAGCCTCTAAAAACCCCAGTTTGGACCAATTCATGGTGGAGGGAGCCTCTAACCAGCCCAGTTTGGGCAAATTCATGGTGGAGGGAGCCTCTAACCAGCAGAGTTGTGGGAAAGCAGGGTGGAGGGAGCCTCTAACCAGCAGAGTTGGGGGAAATCATGTTGGAGGGAGCCTAGTATTAGCAGAATTGTGCAACGCTTATGGTGGATGAGTATGAGGATGCGGAGGAATTGGAGAGGTTGAGTACAGACATGGAGTTTCATGTTGGGGTGCTTTACACAGGTGGGCACAAAAATGAAGGCTCTATCCAGTGGTGGTTCATTTTTATCAAAGTGAGCCGGTCGGCACTCTCAGCTGACAGACGGGTGCGCTTGTGCTGCACTGAACACCCTCTCAGATAGGACGCTGGCGGCAGGACAGGACAGCACCTCCAAGGCATATAGGGCAAGTTCAAGCCACAGGTCCAACTTCGACACCCAATACGTGTAGGGCGCAGAGGGGTCGGAGAGGACAGGGCTGTGGTCGGAAAGGTATTCCCGCAACATGCGCCTATACTTCTCACGCCTGGTGACACTAGGACCCTCTGTGGCGGCACTTTGGCGAGGGGGTGCCATCAAGGTGTCCCAGACCTTAGACAGTGTGCCCCTCGTTTGTGTGGACCGGTGAGAACTTGGTCGCCTACTGGAGGAACTGTCCTCCCTGCCGCCAACGTCACATGCTGGAAACATCTCCATCATATTCTGCACCAATTGCCTGTGGCAAGCATTGATGCGATTGGCCCTCCCCTCTACCGGAATAAAAGACGAGATGTTGTTTTTATACCGGGGGTCAAGGATAGCAAAGATCCAGTACTGGTTGTCCTCCATGATTTTGACAATACGCTTGTCGGTTGTAAAGCACCCCAACATGAACTCAGCCATGTCTGCCACAGTGTTAGTTGGCATGACTCCTCTGGCCCCACCGGAAAGTTCAATCTCCATTTCCTCCTCATCCTCCATGTCTACCCATCCGCGCTGCAACAATGGGACGATTCGAAGTTGCCCGGAAGCCTCCTGTATCACCATCACATCATCGGACAACTCTTCTTCCTCCTCCTCCTCCTCCTCCTCCTCCTCCTCCATTAAACGCGATGAAGCGGACAGATGTGTGGACCTACTCTCCAGCTGTGACGGATCGGATGCTATCCCTAACTCCTCTGTGTGATCTGAGTTATCCCTGATGTCAATCAGGGATTCTCTCAGAACACACAAGAGCGGGATTGTAAGGCTCACCATCGCATCCTCAGAGCTCACCCTCCTTGTGGACTCCTCAAACACCCGTAGGATGTCACAAAGGTCTCTCATCCATGGCCACTCATGGATGAGAAACTGAGGCAGCTGACTTAGTGGCACCCTAGGGTTTTGTAGCTGGTATTCCATCAAAGGTCTCTGCTGCTCAACCACTCTATTCAACATCTTAAACGTTGAGTTCCAGCGTGTGGGGACGTCGCACAAAAGCCGGTGTTGTGGCACATGCAGGCGTTGCTGGAGAGATTTTAAGCTAGCAGCGGCTACTGTCGACTTGCGAAAGTGGGCGCACATGCGCCGCACTTTCACCAGTAGCTCTGGAACATTGGGGTAGCTCTTTAGGAAACGTTGCACCACTAGGTTGAAGACGTGGGCCAGGCATGGAACATGTTGGAGTCCGGCAAGCTCCAGAGCTGCTACCAGGTTCCGGCCGTTATCACAAACGACCATGCCTGGGCCCAGGTGCAGCGGCTCAAACCATATTGCCGTCTCATCGAGGAGGGCATCCCTCACCTCGGAGGCAGTGTGCTGTCTGTCCCCCAAGCTGATCAGCTTCAGCACAGCCTGCTGACGTCTACCAACGCCAGTACTGCAACGTTTCCAACTCGTAGCTGGGGTCAATCTAACAGCGGAGGAGGAGGCGGTGGCGGAGGAGGAGGCGGTGGCGGAGGAGGAGGCGGTAGAGGAGGAGGAGGAGGGGGGTGTTCTTCTCGTGTCCCTGCCAGGAATGTTAGGCGGGGAGACGAGGTACACCGGGCCAGTTTGGGAAGCAGTCCCAGCCTCAACTACATTCACCCAGTGTGCCGTCAGTGAAATGTAGCGTCCCTGTCCGCATGCACTTGTCCACGCGTCGGTGGTCAAGTGGACCTTTGTGCAAAGTGCGGAACTAAGGGCCCGCCTGATGTTGAGTGACACGTGCTGGTGCAAGGCGGGGACGGCACACCGGGAGAAGTAGTGACGGCTAGGGACGGCATAGCGAGGTGCCGCAGTTGCCATCAGGTCCAGGAAGGCGGGAGTTTCAACAAGCCGGAACGCCAACATCTCCTGGGCCAGCAGTTTAGCGATGTTGGCGTTCAAGGCTTGCGCGTGTGGGTGGTTAGCAGTGTATTTCTGCCGCCGCTCCAATGTCTGAGAGATGGTGGGTTGTTGTAAAGAAGCGCCTGATGGTGCCTTTGATGGTGCAGGAGAAGGAGATAAGACAGGAACAGGGGAGGATGAGGGAGAAGTCAACAAAGTGGCGGAGGCAGATGAAGTGGTGTCCTGGCTCGTCCTCTGGAGTGCATCGCCAGCACAGTCAGCAGTGGCAGTGGCAGAGGCAGTGGCAGAGGCAGTGGCAGTGGCGTGAACGGCAGGCGGCCTTTGTCCTGCCGTTGCTGCCTGCCACTGATTCCAGTGCTTGGATTCCAAATGACGGCGCATTGAAGTGGTGGACAGGTTGCTCTTCTCAGAGCCCCTAATCAATTTCGAGAGGCAAATTGTGCAGACAACACTATATCTGTCCTCGGCGCATTCCTTGAAAAAACTCCACACCTTCGAGAAACGTGCCCTCGAGGTGGGAGTTTTTTGGGGCTGGGTACGAACTGGAACATCTTGGGAGATTCCGGGTGTGGCCTAGCTTCGCCTAAGCTGCTGACCTCTGCCTCTGCCTCTAGCTACCCTTTTTGGTGCTGCACTTGCCTCAACATCCACACTACTTTCCCCGCTTGACATCCCCCCTGTCCAGGTCGGGTCAGTGTCCTCATCATCCACCACTTCCTCTTCCAACTCCTGTCTCATCTCCTCCTCCCGCACAATGCGCCAGTCAACTGGATGCCCTGACGGCAACTGCGTGACATCATCGTCGATGAGGGTGGGTTGCTGGTCATCCACCACCAAATCGAACGGAGATGGAGGAGACTCTAGTGTTTGAGCATCTGGACACAGATGCTCCTCTGTTAGGTTCGTGGAATCGTGACGTGGAGAGGCAGGTTGAGGGACAATGAAAGGAGCGGAGAACAGCTCTGGGGAGCAGGAACAGTTGGGGTTATTGTTCTGTGAAGCTTGGGAATTTTGGGAGGAAGGAGGACAAGACTGTTGGGTAATAGGAGGAGAGGAGGCAGAGTCTGACTGGCTGCTGGACAATGTGCTGTAAGCGTTCTCTGACAGCCATTGCAAGACCTGTTCCTGGTTCTCGGGCCTACTAAGGTTTGTACCCTGCAGTTTAGTTAATGTGGCAAGCAACCCTGGCACTGTGGAGTGGCGCAATGCTTGCTGCCCCACAGGAGTAGGCACGGGACGCCCTGTGGCTTCACTGCTACCTTGCTCCCCAGAACCATTCCCCCGACCTCGCCCACGGCCTCGTCCACGTCCCTTTCCGGGAGCCTTGCGCATTTTGAATTCCCAGTTAGAAATTGGCACTATATACCAGTAGCAAAAATTGTGGGTGCACGTAACCCCAATATATTCTTTGAATTCCCAGTCAGACAATGGCACTATATACCAGTAGCAAGAAATGAGGGTATTTATAACCCCAATATATTCTTTGAATTCCCAGTCAGACAATGGCACTGTATACCAGTAGTAAAAATTGTGGGTGCACGTAACCCCAATATATTCTTTGAATTACCAGTCAGAAACTGGCACTATATGGCAGTAGCAAGAAATGAGGGTATATGTAACCCCAATATATTCTTTGAATTCCCAGTCAGACAATGGCACTATATGGCAGTAGCAAAAATTGTGGGTGTATATAGCCCCAATTCTATTGCTAGGGGACTTGCAGGGTATTTCTGGGGTGAAGGTGGGGGGGCACACCGTTGGAACGGGTATCGGGGGTATATATCGGGTATACGGGAATACACTGACAGTGTATTCCATTCAGGATCCTGGGAAAGCTGGGTTGCGGCGATTGAGCCCGTCAGTGCCACGTTACACTGACAAGCTTCTCCCTGGAATTTAGCTCTTACAAGAGCTGTTGTGGTTGTCTTCTCCTTCCTATCTAGCCTGTCCCTGCCTACCCAGAATCTAAGCCCTAGCTAGCTGGACGGAAACCTCCGTCCTCAGTGAATTGCAAGCTCAGAATGACGCGAACCTGGGCGGCGCTGTTCTTTTAAATTAGAGGTCACATGTTTTCGGCAGCCAATGGGTTTTGCCTACTTTTCTCAACGTCACCGGTGTTGTAGTTCCTGTCCCACCTACCCTGCGCTGTTATTGGAGCAAAAAAGGCGCCAGGGAAGGTGGGAGGGGAATCGAGTAATGGCGCACTTTACCACGCGGTGTTCGATTCGATTCGAACATGCCGAACAGCCTAATATCCGATCGAACATGAGTTCGATAGAACACTGTTCGCTCATCTCTATTGCTGCAGTCTCCACCAGATGGGGCTTCATGGCAGAGGGGCCCAAAGGAATTATATCCTCAGTGCAAGACACATGAAAGCCCACATAATGTTTGCCTTAAAACACACAAGGACTCCCACACTGTGAGAAAGAAGATTCTCTGGTCTGATGAAATGAAGATTGAATTTTTTGGCATTATATCTAAGTGTTATGTGTGGAGAAAACCAGACAAAGTTCATCACCTTCCCAATACAATCCCAACAGTGACACATGGTGGTGGCAGCATCGTGCTGTTGGACAGGGACAGGACAACTGGTAGCAAATGAAGGAAAGATGATGCGGCCAAGTACAGAGATATCCTGGAAAAAACCTCTTCAGAGTGCTCTGGACTTCAGACTGGGCCGAAGGTTCACCTTCCAACAAGACAATGACCCTAAGCACACAGCTAAAATAACAAAGGAGCGGCTTCAGAACAGCTCTGTGACCCTTCATGACTGACACAGCCAGAGCCCTGACCTAAACCCATCCAACATGACGGAACTGGAGAGGTTCTGCAAAGAAAAATGGCAGAGGATCCCCAAATCCAGATATGAAAAACTTGTTACATCATTCCCATGAAGACTCCTGGCTGTACGAGCTCAAAAGGGGCCAACACTCAATACTGAGCAAAGGTTTGGAATACTTATGACCATGTGATATTTCAAGATGGGGCTGAGTGTCCATTAATGAGAAATAAAATGAACTTTTTTGCTTTTAGCAAATGGCTGCAATGAAACAAAGAGTGAAAAAATGTAAAGGGCTCTGGATACTTTCTGTACCTGCTGTATACAACCTCATGCCTATTATACTGTATTCTTAAATATTAAGAACAAAGAACTTTCATTAGACCTAAGTGCTGGATCATTCTTCTACATTGGAGACAAATACAAGTTAAACATTTTGACATATATAAATAATTTCAAATTTTACAGAGTTGTAAGGATTTTATATAATCGTCTCAGTGGTGACATCTAGTGCCTCAATCATTTGCCAATGGATATGACCATGAATGCAGGAACTTTCTCTACTCTGAAACCCAGCCATGATGTATCATTTGGAATTATTTATATTTGCAAAAAATTTTAACTATTAATTGTCTGCAAATCAGAATATGGTTATGTTTATAGAAAAACCCCTTTAGTAGTCCTATTGTACATTCATGTGCATCCTGTTGTATATTTCCTACCATTATGAGGAAGACTAGAGAGAATCCAGGCAGCGAAGACCAAAACTCAATAAAGGGTTGAAGGGGAAGTCAAGGATTCTTTAAGTCTCTGTTCTCTGGGGTAACTTACAAAATTGTGCGGTGATAGAGGATCTAAGACACAGTCACATAACAATAACATAACCTCTTACAGCGAGCGCTACATCACTTTGATATCATTAATCCTCACTTAAAAGCAATTTTATGAGCTCAAGACAAGTTATTTTTTTTGGCAGAATAAAGGTTTCCTATATTATATTCACTCTGAATGTTGTCCATACAGTATTGTGGATTAGAAAAGCAAAACAGATAATATTTCGGATTATATAATAAAATAAATCACACATAATACACGAGCAGTCTGTGAAATTGTGAAATAATTCCATAAAGCGTCAAAGCACGGCCATGTTATACCTTCCTGCGTATAATGGTTGGTAACCAGAGAGTCCAGAGAGCTTCGCCGCTCTCCCCAATGTACAAAGGGAAAGTCAGTCTAATGAATCAGTTGGGAGATAACCTTGAAGGATTTAGAATGACAAACAATGAGAACTGTAATAAAATATTGTGTAATGTATCAAAGAAATGAAATAATCTCTCGCCTTCTAGGTCACCCTTCAAAATATTAGATTATTCAAGTAAAAAGAAAGTTCCCACATTCTATAGTGATCAGATTAGTCCGGACAGACATTTGGCCAGGAAAGACTCCAGCCCGGTTCTATAAACCCAGCTCGGACCTTTAGGGTAAGTTCACACGGAGTAACATGCTGCGTGATGTGGCACGTATATGCCGTGTATGATTTTGAGCGCCGTATACGCTCCCATTGATTTAAATGGGAGCCGGGATCGTATACGCGGCGCTATTTTGCGGCCGTGATTCTGTGGCCGCAAAATAACGCTGCGTATACACGCTGCGTATACGATCCCAGCTCCCATTGAAATCACACTGTGCAACTCAAAACTGAGTAGGGGCTCTGAGGAGAGCATGCACCGCCATTTGGAAGGCAAGCACTGGACTTACTGGGAAAGAGCAGCCCAATTGTCGTCTGGTATTGCCGCCACTGCCTCTTCCACTGTCTCTAGTGTTGCTGCTTGTTACTATCAGCAGGGTTTATTAAAAAAAAACTAAATAAAACAAAACCCTACAGAGCCCATTGGACTCTGACTGCTAAACAACCTGGTATGAACACTGGCTGGCAGTTAATGTCACTGCCAGCTAAACTAAAGTAACCGGGTGTGCTCTTGTTAGCTTCACAGAGCCATCTGTTCAGATCAGAGCAGGCACTACAATAACAAACTGTATAGCCAGAACTCCTGGCCTAGACAGAGACTGCCTAAACCCTGTGTGCTGCAGTTTCACCCAACCACAAGGCAACTACTGCCAAAGCAACTAGCTGTGTGAACACAGACTTAGAAGTACACAGCTAGCTAAGGCCTACAGAGATTTTCCCTACTCAATCACACAAGGCAGTGTGGGCTGACTTCATGGTGGGCTAATTTTCCAGTGACACATGCATTGTACACATTATGGAGTGCAACCAAAACTGGATTTTTGCAATCTTCGACTCGTATAAAAATAACATCTCTGCTTTCTTTCTGGTAGATTGGAGGACCAATCGCATAAATGATTTCCACAAGCAACTGGTGCAGAATATGATGGAAATGTTTCCATCAACCCTTGCTGGTGGCAGAGAGGAGAGTTCCTCCAAGAGGCTAACAACTGCCATCAGGTCCACAACCACCAGGGGCATACTCTCCAAGGTCTGGGACACGTTAATGACACCCCCTTACCACACTACTACCATTGAGGGGCCTAGTGTCACCAGGACGGAAAAGTATAGGCGCATGATGCATGAGTACCCTGCTGACCACAGCCCTGTCCTCTCCGATACACTCTGCGCCCTATGTGTATTGGGTGTCGAAGTTGGACTTGTGGCTGGAACTGGCGTTTTACGCCTTGGAGGTGCTGTCCTGCCCTGCTGCCAGCATTCTATCTTAAAGGGTCTTCAGAGCAGCCGATAAGCGCAGCTGTCCGTCAGCTGACAGTGCTGAATGGCTGACGCTGATCAAAATGAACATCCAATGGATTGACCCCAGATTTGCATCTCCACCAGTGTAAAGCATCCCAACATGAAGTTCCATGTTTCTGCTCCAGCTCACCAGTTCATCCTTGTCCTCCTCCACCATCACCATTGAAAAACAACATTTAAAACCACTCCATTAAGGATCTCCACAAGGGCCTAATAATATTATGTTCCTACAATCCTCAATTCATCCCAAGAGCCTAATACTCTGCTACTAAAATGCTCAATTCACCTTAAGGGCCTCAATCTCTGCTGCTACAAGGCTCAACTCACCTCAAGGGCCTAAAACTCTGCCGGTAGAAAGCTCAACTCATCTCAAGGGCTGCAATCTCAGCTGGTACAAGGCTCACCTCACCCCAAGGGCCTGAAGCTAATAGTCGAATATTGAGGTCTCCTCAAATCGAATTTCAAATATTTCACTACTCGCTCATCTGTAGTGATAATCTCTATAGATGAGCGAGTAGTTAAACACTTGATATTCGATATTCGTTTTGAGTAGCCCCTCGATATTCGATTACTCGAATCGAATATCGAATCCTATTATACTCTATGGGGGAAAAATACTCGTTTCAGGGGTAGGCAACATTCGATCAAATTGGAATTAACAAGTCCACGAGTGAGGGTCAGGCTGGATTCTCCGAGAAGTCTTTTCCACGCAGCGTCCCCGCGGCGTCTTCCGGCAATTAATTCACTCTGCTAGGCATCGGGGCTAGGCAGAGATGACTGTGCATGCCCGCACTACAAGAAAATGGCCGCTTACAGTCACAGAGCAGGCTCGATGCCTAGCAGAATGAATTCAGAGCCGGAAGACGCCATGGGGAAGCTGCGCGGAGAAGACTTCTAAAGGTAGGAGAAGAACCAGCGTTTATTGGCCGATATATAGCATTCGGCCAATCAACACTGGTTCTGCATCAAATTTTTCCATTCAAATAGCAAGTGGTACTCAATCGAGTACAAGTATTTCGAATACCTACTCGATCCAATACTACTCGCTCATCTCTAATAATCTCTACTCTATCCATCTCAAGGTGGACTGCAGGTCACATGACTCAACTGATTCATCTCTGTACAAGTCTATGGAGAGAGGAGAGGAGAAGTGTAAGCAGGATGTGCATTAAGTAAGAAAAGGAAAAGAGGCTTAGACTGATGCTCTAGATTAATTGAAGCATTCTATGACACTCAAAGAACTTCACCCACATCAGTACAGGTCAGTACTTCTCTTCTATGTATATTTCTGTTACCTTCATAGTGGCAACATATTCCACAGATACTGTTTAAGCTTTCCTAAGAGTCAGGGGACCCAAAGGGTGGAGAGCTGCACCACTTCAATGGCTCTTACAGTCACATACTGGTGGACCCCATTGGGTATAATGTGGTTTTCCACTGAAAACAGTGAAATTCAGAGAAAAAAAGTGAAAACAGTGAAATTCAGAGAAAAAAGTGAAAACAGTGAAATTCAGCAGCATTATTTTCAATCTTTGTATTGCAAAGACCGAAACCTGTTGGTGAAACCCACAGCATTGATAAACATGCTTAGATAAATCTCATCCACTATTCTGCTGAAGTACATCCCAGTGGATCAGACACATTGTTTACTATTTGCTCAGAAAATCCTCAAACTCCATTACCAAGTCTTCCAATAGCTTTGGAGGAGATTACATGGCTTTCATGTTTGTAAATAGTCGTGAATAATAATTTTGATCTTATAAGATTTTAAATTCTATGCTTCTTGGAAGATACTACTGAATGTCATCTGGAATGGGGGTCTACTAGACAATGCCCACTCCCAGGGTAACATGGAGACACAAAAAGTTGGGACTTAGTCCACTCTTGGAACAGTGGGAAAATGCAGGGCATGTTTTAGCCATGGATTCCAAGTTTTGTCACTGATGTAGCAGTGGGGATGTTCAGTTACACAAGAAGGCTTTTTTGACGGGCAATGGGGTCCATTGGCAAGGAACTTCCTGTTGTGGCCTATCTACCACTAACTAACCCAGACAGTTAGTTGAGCTGCCCTCAACTGCAGCTAACGAAGGGTTGGTTCACACTAGCATTTGTATTCTGTCTGCAAGGAGTCCGCATGGACACCCCCCGGATGGAGTACAATCGCAATTGCAAGCGGTGTGCTGGCAAAGCAGCATGGACCCCATAGACTATAATGAGCTTGGTGTGCTGGCCGCACACTGGCCAAACTAATGATTCATGCGGGCAGTGCATGGCAAGCACACGGAGCTCATTATAGTCTATGGGGTCCATGCGTACTCCTTCCGAGGGGTGTCCATGCGTACTCCTTCCAGACCAAATACAAATGCTACTGTGAACCAACCCAAAGCACGAATAGCATGTGACAGGTATTTCCTCCCAATTATGGAAACCTCAAAGAAGAAGCCCCCACCATTTACACATCAGGATTGCACAGATGTAGCTCAGTTTACCTTATCATGTTAGCAATGTGGTGGCACAATGTGTTAACTAAAGGCCTGGTTCACACCTGCGTCGGTAATCTGTTTTGGGGAGTCCACATGGACCCCCGCGAATGGACTACCAAACGAATTGGCAAGCAGTGTGCAGTGACCACAGACCACATAGATTATAATGGAGTCATGTGCTTTCCGCGCGGTCTCCGCATGAGTCGTGAAGACAGGAAAGTAGAACGTGATCTACTTTTCTGTCCGCATGTTCCATGCGGAGACCGTGCGGAAAGCACACAACTCCATTATAATCTATGTGGTCTGTGGTCACTGCACACTGCTTGCCAATTCGTTTGGTAGTCCAGGCGGCGAAGGTTTCCATATGTGGACTCCCACAAACGGATTACCGACGCAGATGTGAACCAGGCCTAACTCTTTCAATGTTAAGTTAAACTTTATTATATAGGTCAATCTTAAAGAACTCGATGTTGAATATAATTTTAACAAACTGCACTAAGTAATTCTTAAATTAAATTTAAAAAAAATACTTTTAATAGTGGAAACAATCAGACATTAAGAAATATGGCGGCATCACACTGTAGAGAGTTCATGTCAAAGTCAATGTAAGGTCATGGAGGAGCCGAGCATACATGTCAATAGTTCCAATATTGCCAGGACAATTCAGGGAAGTGGGCAACAAAACATACAGGTTTTATATATACCCCAAACCAAAATGAGCATTCTTAGGGTGTTCCTAGGTGGGCATTCAAGTTCAGACCATGAAATGTCATGTCAGTAATAAAAGAGTAAATGGAATATAAAGGGAATTTAGGAAGGAGAAGGGCACCCTGCAAGCAACCAGAAATGAGAGGGGTAGCCATGCTGGGATCCAAGACATGAACCATGCTGAGGAACAAGATTTAAAAAGATACAATGTTTTGAACTAAGAATGGGAGGGAATGGCAACTGAAAAGTTAAAGACTTCATCAGAATAGATCACATATACATTTACATCCAAGTCATATACATATTAATTATGTCCTGTACGGCTTTCCATATGTCCCTATTCCTCAGACTGTATATAATGGGATTAGCCAAAGGAGTGAACACAGTATATAGCATGGATAATATCTTACTGATGGCCGATACTTGTCCTTTTGTTGGAAATACATAAACACTGAACAGGGTCCCGTAGAATATGGAGACCACAATGAGGTGGGAGCTACAGGTGGAGAAGGCTTTCTGTCTACCAGTACTGGATGGGATCCTTAAGATGTTAACAATAATATTCACATAGCACTGTATAATTATTAGAGTAGGAACAATAACTAGAGGGATACTCAGTAAATACATCTCTAGGTGGACAAAGAAGGTGTCAGAACAGGCAATCTCCATTATAGGGACAAGATCACAGAATAAATGGTCAATGGTATTCGGTCCACAGAAGATCAGCATTGAAGGTGTTGAAGTGTCAATAAATGAAACTATAAAAGATATTAACCAACACATGACAGCCAACCTCATACAATATGTGCCTGTCATGATAGAGGTGTAACGGAGGGGATTACAGATGGCCACATATCGGTCATAAGACATCACAGTAAGAAGAAGACACTCAAACCCTTCTGAGACACTGAAAAAATAAAATTGAGTCATACAACCGATAAAACTGATGGTTCCTCCATTATTCAGTAGTAAGTAGAGCAGGTTGGGGACGACGTTTGTGGTTAACAAGATGTCACTTATGGAGAGTTGTGAGATGAAGAAGTACATTGGGGTGTGGAGGATCTTACTAGTGGACACCAGGGTGATGATCAGGAGGTTCCCACATATTGTAACAGCAAAAATTACAAGAAATAAAAAAAAGTAAATTTTCCTCATAAGTTGACTGCCTTGAAATCCTAAGAGAAAAAACTCTGTGAGCACAGTCCGATTTGTCTACAAATAACAAAGTAGACTTTCAGCAAATTGTCAATAAAGCTTGAACAAATTTTGCATAAGACAATAGTACAGGCAAATATTAGAAACCCAACCATCTACAACGCAGAGTGCATTCATACACTTACCAGGCTTGAAATCTGACTGGGAGATACCCAACATCTACACTTAAGCTCAACCATGGGCCCCACTCACCTTGCCTGGCTGGATAATCTTTGCCACACAGATATCAATCTCCAATACCTGTGAAGCTGAAGTAGGAAGCCAGTGTGGCTTCAATGAAGCTTGGCTCAACCTCAGACTGGTGCAGCAGACTAGTTTTGGGAAGCCACTGGTTTAGTTGGAGTTTCTCAAATTCCAGTCCTAGACTAGGGTTGAGCGATCGGGATAGGAAAAGATCGGATTCCAATCGGGGATCGAGTAAATTTCACGATCGCAATTGGAATTCTGATCCCGATCCTTTCCAGGGGATCGAGGTCAGAGGTTATCTCAAGATCGGCTTAAGCAATCAGGATTGGAAAAGATCAGATTCTGATCGAGCAAATTTCACAATTGCAATCAGCTGAAAAATGATCGGAAATCGGATTTTAAAATCAATCCTGAAATCTCAAGATCGTCTCAACCCTATCCTAGACACCTCACTGGCAGATCTTTAACTGTTGTGTTGCACTGTAGGTATGGATACATTGATGGAGACTGTGGCAGCTCCCTGGGAACCCTCTTATTTCTGTCCTTTGATGGTGGGGTCTGTCTTTTCTTGACTATCAGTAACTACTACCACTTCATTCCTGCCCTAGCCATCCTAGTCAATTTTTCCACAGGTGGGTCCCAATATTCTGCCACTGGACCAGCAAATACCTTATAGTATTAGTGAGGGGATACCTGGGTGCCAGCTCTTTTGTGGTTCCCCGGATTTAGGACTGTGCTGTATCTTCTGGACCCCATTTTAGACTTTAGCCTTCGCAGCAAGCTTAGACTATATTTCATGAGTTAAAGAAGAGCCGGAGGAGCTGTCATGTGGCCAATTTGATGGGGGAAGTAATAATAGTCTCTATAGTTTGTATTGTGGTACATGAAAGTTGTAGAATCCGATCAAAGCTACATTATTATAGTTATTTTACAATGAGAAAAGTGGTTTTAGGCTAGAATACATAAAAATCCATATGTTCTGTTCTCAACAGTCGACACACAGAGAATGGAACAGATTACTTAGGACTATGAAGTACCAGACCCCATGGATCTGATAGTGATGACCTATCCTTATTCCTAGGATACAAATCCCCTTTAACTAATAATTTCCAAATAGAACTTCCCATTCTGATATAATAAATATATCTGTATACATTATAAATATAATTCATTCATAAAAATTATAAAAGTAATAAAATTGTAACAATTACAACAACAGGGAAAGAATAAATTGATACATTTCAATCTATTACTTTATAAAATTACTTTTTCAATCAATGAGATTTATCACAATAAATAATAACTTACATTGGATTGATTCATTTTTCTGCCAAATCTCCTCTTAGAATAATGGCTTTGATGTTCCTGTAAATAGTTGTAAACCTTTCTGAATGAATACATTGGCAAATAATGCAATGGGATTAAGCCATGCAATGTGACACAGAAACAAGAAGACAAGAATTACAGGCTAGTCAACTTGTGTCGTCTTGTGTCAGTAGAGGTGATATATATATATATATATATATATATATACAGTCTAATCAGAATGAACTATGGGGAATACCTCCATGACCTCATGTGTCTCCGGGGTCTTACAAGTTCACCGAGTTAAACTTCTGATTTTATACTTTGCAATTTTCGAAGGATAAATGTAATTGTAGAGTAAAAAGTTACACTTTATTGAAAGTTTAAGACTGTAACAAAAGACAAATAAAAGAACCAAAATATGGGGAGACGTATATATAACTCAGCTATATCCCTCACCATTAAGAAGTAGCTACAAATAGGAGTGTGTGTGTGTGTGTGTGTGTGTGTGTGTGTGTGTGTGTGTGTGTGTGTGTGTGTGTGTGTGTGTGTGGAGGGGGGGGGGGGTGGCACTCATAAACCTTTATTGTACCAGTTACTAAGAGGAGAATTGCTACAAATTTTAGGAAACTTTTGAGATTTTCCCATCATAAATTATTATTCAGATTCTTCAGACCCCAGAAATGTCCCCATGGTGGGACTAGTAAAGGGCTATCTTATCTTATCTTATATTATTTGGTGGAAGGTGTAAAAAATAATAGACAACTTATACTCAACTTTCCAGGATCTGCTGTGGTTTCCCGTCTTATCTCCTTGACATCCCTAAGACTTCTGGCCTTTGTGACATCAGCAGCCCCAGGTCACTGCTGAAACTTTGACCTCATGACACTTTCATAAAAATGTGATGACAGTTACCCCCTGTTTTTTAGGCTGGGAATTTTACTACAGGGTGAGTTTTGTGATATCCGCTGCAGTAAGGCACTGTTAGCTCTGTCCTCACGCTGGGTCTATACAGTGGAGACTCTATGTAATGGGCCCTGGTGTTATGTATTGGCAGCTCTGTTCTGTCCTCTGAAGAATAGCTACTGTGTCTTCCCTTTGTCATGTTGTTGTATTCGGTTGTATTCGGTTCATCTGTGTTTCGAGTCGATCTTCGTGAATTTGCCTCACATGCCATTACCCTTACCTGCTGAGCCACTCGGCCGCCACCAAGAACTTTGATTGAAGTCTGACACAAAGCTTCTAAGTTGTTCCAGCACTTCTGGAGTCTGTTATTCTGATGTCCTTAGGACAGCTGGACTATTATGAGCAGAATGGTCATGAGTTAACTGTTTCATGCATAAGGACCTTGAAGATTCCTTGCATTTTTGAGGGACACTTGTTCTCCTTAACGCTGCTGATACTGAGGTGTACCTGAACATATACAAGTGAACTACCATTTCCCATTGCAACAAGTTTGTAAAAGTGCATTCCCTGGCCAACAAGGGCTCAGTTACATCGGTGTGATATGAATGTCTACATTGTGGGGAAAGGACAAGGGATACCTAGGGGCCCTACACCTAGATTGACATAAGCTGGATTCTGGGAAGCCTGGTTATAGGTGGTATGTAATTATTCAATCTGACTTGGATTTTTAACTTTACTACTCACAGGAGAGCGCATAAATTTATAAGCATATGCATTCAATTTGACAATATGGAATTTTTACTATAAGGTATACATTGAACTAGGAACATGGAAAAAAAAAAAACCTGAAAAATCACCATAAAGCCAGCTTCCATGAATGAACGGCACAGGCGGCACATGGGGACACATGGTTGCAGTACCGCAAAATCGGTCATGTTGCATATTTTTCAGCCTGGACTGTCAGCCCAAATATGACCGTGTCATTCACAGTTATGTGTACGGGCCCAAAGAAATGAAAGGGTCAGTGTGCTATGGACATCTGCAAGGGGCTAAGGCTATGGAAGTCATGTCGTGGAAATGCAGCATTGTTTGTTGCACATTTTGATACGTTTTTTGAGCCAAAGTCAAAATTGAATTAAAAAGGGATGAAAAACACAAAAGGAAGATCTTAGACGTTTCCTTTCTGTTACATCCACTCCTGACTTTGGCTCAAAAAAATGCAGCATGATGATGTGTTTCTGCAACGTAGGGCCTTAGCCTAAATCAGACCATATGCATGATATACAAGAGATCACAAATGTTTACATTTTGGCCGACAATTTAAAAAAAAAAAATTATCACAAATAGGGGAGCAGAGCCTAGCCACTGACCAAGATGGCCACTCTTAGTGATTTACTCCACTCCTCCTGGCTGTGTACTTACTGTCTCTCTCTGCTACCTTGGGATTCTGCTACTGCTTTATCAGACCCTCCTACTGTTCTCCTGACCTCCTTCGGCTCACTCCAGAACCTGCAGATCTGCCACGACCTGCAGCTGCCATTATTCCCTCCCCCTTACGCTGCCATTGCTAAGTGGGAAACTGTGCGGTTTTCCCTACCCCCGCTGAAGATGCCAGGCACCCAGAATACATACTGCTGCTTCTGCAGACTGCCAGAATCCTCCCTGCTTTTCTTCTGGAGTCGATCCCTGTGTTCCTTGGGGCCCGCTCCTACCTGTCGACAAGCAACTGCATGTGCCGCTGCCATTTTACTTCTAGGCCATGCAGTGTTTACAGCAGTACACAGAGACTCCATCCAGGATCTTCAGCCGGCTGAATGCCCAACATTTCACCTGGCCAGCTACTTCACTCCTCCACAGGACTGTGAGTGGGGACAAAGTTGTCCTCATTTCACTCTTGTGATTTTCCTCTTGATTCTGAACTCTCTCTACAACACGTCCTGGAACTCCCTGTGTAGATACCACTCTATTCTTCTACTCAGCCACTCCTGCCCTTACCCCTCACATTGCATACTTTCCTACGTCTGGTGTATCTTCTTCTGTTAGGTCTTCCTGGAATAAACTGCTTGGACCTCAAAATGGGCTCTTTGCTACCTTACTGATGGATATCTGTCCATGCTATACCACTTTCATGATGACTAGATCGAAGACTAAATCTGAGGTTCCCAGGAAATGTACAGCCTCTTTTGGAACTCAAAGCCCATATTCAGTGGACCCTAACGCAAAGAGTTCATAGCTCTCGTCTATGCCTCTTCCTCCCAAAGGGTCCACTCGCACCTCCCCAATGAATCTGACTCTGCCTCTCATCCTTAGTCTCCTGATCATTCTGGTGGCATCTCCGACACTGGCAAATTCTACACACCTCATTCTCTCGATGCCTCACCATCAAACAAAGGTCCAGAGTCCCCCCCAAAAAATGGTACTAGCGAGCATCCGGCCACTCAATCAGATTCTACTGTGAGTCTTGTGAATGCTGATTTTTCAGGGTGCCTTTGATGGTGGGGATGAGTGGAACAAAGGAGACATAGTGGCAGATGAACGGGCAATGATCATGGCATAAATTAATTAGAAGGATTCTTTCAGTCACTAAGTAACATGAAGACACAAAAAGTTGGGATTTAGTCCTTTCTTGAAACAGTGGGAAAACGCAGGGCATGTTTTAGCCATGGATTCCAAGTTTCCTCGCTGATGTAGCATTGGGGACGTTCAGTTACAGAAGAAGGCCTTTATCTCGGGCAATGGGGTCCATTGGCAATGAACTTCCTGTTGTGGCCTATCTACCACTAATTAACCCAGACAGCTGAAGGTGCATGCCCACAACCTACTGCCCTCAACTGCAGCTAGCTAAGCACTAATAGAAAACCATCCTAACCTCACTAGGGCCTGAGGGGATTCTGGGTGACAGAAGAAGCCCCCACCATTTACTCGTCAGTATATGTACGGTTTATTATCTCCTGAGTAGTTATATATGTAAATCTTAAAGAACTTGATTTTGAATATAATTTTAACAAAGAACACTAAGTAATTTGTAAATTTAAAAAAATATATATTTTTATTAGTGGAAATAAGCAGACATTAAGAAATATGGCGGCATCACACTGTACTGTAGAGAGTTCATGTCAAAGTCAATATAAGATCATAGAGGAGCCGAGCATACATGTCAATAGTTCCAATATTGCCAGGACAATTCAGGGAAGTGGGCAACGAAACATACAGGTTTTATATATACCCCAAACCAAAATGAGCATTCTTAGGGTGTTCCTAGGGGGGCATTCAAGTTCAGACCATGAAATGTCATGTCAGCTAGTAATAAAAGGGTAAATGGAATGTAAAGGGAATTTAGGAAGGAGAAGGGAACCAAGCAAGCAACCAGAAATGAGAGGGGTAGCCATGCTGGGATCCAAGACATGAACCATGCTGAGGAACAAGATTTAAAAAGATACAATGTTTTGAACTAAGAATGGGAGGGGAACATGTTGAAGATGACAATTTAAGGGTGCATTCACAATACGGAACGCCAGCGTGTATCACAGCAGTACACGCCGGCGTTATAGCAGGGTATAGCAGGGCTGTCGGACACTTCCCATTCATTTCTATGGGAGCCGGCATGCGAGCGCTCCCCATAGAAATGAATGGAAAGAATTAGCCCATTCATTTCTATGGGGAGCGCTCGCATGCCGGCTCCCATAGAAATGAATGGGAAGTGTCCGGCAGCCCTGCTGTAACGCAGGCGTGTACGGCTGTGATACACGCTGGCGTTCCGTAGTGTGAATGCACCTTAAAGGCGTGGGTACTGTGCCGGGGATCAGATATGAGTATGGAAACCATGCTGGGGACTAAAAGGCATGCTAGGGATCAAGACTGATGGGGCCATCTCGAAATAGAAAATGTGCTAGGCAGGTGTACATGGAAGTAAGAAAGATGTTGATCCCCCTGTGGTTGTGTCTGATTGGCATCAGAATAGATCAAATATACATTTACATCTTAGTTATATATGTATGAATTATATCCTGTACGGCTTTCCATATGTCCCTATTCCTCAGACTGTATATAATGGGATTAGCCAAAGGAGTGAACACAGTATATAGCAGGGAGAGGATCTTACTCGATGATTCTCCTTTTGTTGGAAAAACATAAACACTGAACAGAGTCCAGTAGAATATGGAGACCACAATGAGGTGGGAGCTACAGGTGGAGAAGGCTTTCTGTCTACCAGTACTAGATGGGATTCTTAAGATGGCCACAATAATATTCACATAACATTGTATAATTATTATGCTAGGTGCAATCACTAAAGGAACGCTCAGTAAATACATCTCAAGGTGGACAAAGAAGGTGTCAGAGCAGGCAATCTCCATGATAGGGACAAGATCACAGAATAGATGGTCAATGGTATTGGGTCCACAAAAATGTAGCTTTGCTGGTGTTATAGTAACAATAAAAGAAACAAAACCGTCAATCACCCAACACATAACAGCTAATTCAATAGCAAATGTATTTGTCATGATGGTGGAGTAACGGAGGGGATTACAGATGGCCACATATCGGTCATAAGACATCACAGTAAGAAGAAGACACTCAAATACTTCTGAGACGCTGAAGAAATAAAATTGAGTCATACAACCGATAAAACTGATGGTTCCCCCATTATTCAGTAGGATGTGGAGCATGTTGGGGACAACATTTGTGGTTAACAAGATGTCACTGATGGAGAGTTGTGAGATGAAGAAGTACATTGGAGTGTGGAGGATCTTACTGGTGGACACCAGGGTGATGATCAGGAGGTTCCCACATATTGTAGCAGCAAAAATTACAAGAAACAAAAAAAAGTAACATTTCCTCAAAAGTTGACTGCCTTTAAATCCTAAGAGAAAAAACTCTGTGAGCACAGTCCGATTTGTCTACAAATAATAAAGTAGACTTTCAGAAAATTGTCAATAAAGCTTGAACAAATATTGCATAAGACAATTGTACAGGCAAATATTAGAACACAGAGTGAATTCATACACTTACCAGGCTCGAAATTTGAGCCAGAGATAACCCAACATCTTCACCTAGGTTGCATCTGCCACCATGGACCCCACTCACCTTGCCTGGCTGCATAAACCTTGGTATACAGATACAGTATCAACCTCCAATACGTAGGAGGCTGAAGTAGGAAGCTGGTGTGGCTTCATTGAAACTTGACTCAACCTCAGACTGGTGCAGCAGACTAGTTTTGGGAAGCCACTGGTTTAGTTGGAGTCCCTGATATTCCAGTCCTAGACACCTCACTGGCAGATCTTTAACTGTTGTGTTGCACTGTAGGTATGGATACATTGATGGAGACTGTGGCAGCTCCCTGGGAACCCTCTTATTTCTGCCCTTTGATGGTGGGGTCTGTCTTTTCTTGACTATCAGTAACTACTACCACTTCACTCCTGCCCTAGCCATCCTAGTCAATTTTTCCACAGGTGGGTCCCAATATTCTGCCACTGGCAGGGAGAATACCTAATAGTATTAGTGAGAGGATACCTGGGTGCCAGCTCTTTTGTGGTTCCCCTGATTTAGGACTGTGCTGTCTATCCTCTGAACCCCATTTTAGACTTTAGCCTTCGCAGCAAGCTTAAACTATACTGTATTTCATGAGTTAAAGAAGAGCCGGAGGAGCTGTCATGTGGCCAATTTGATGGGGGAAGTAATACATGGACTCTATAGTTTGTATTGCAGTGCATGAAAGTTGTAGGAGCCGATCAAAGCTACATTATTATAGTTATTTTACAATGAGAAAAGTGGTTTTAGGCTAGAATACATAAAATCAATATGTGCTGTTCTCAACACTTGGCACACAGAGAATGGAACAGATTACTTGGGACTATGAAGTACCAGACCCCATTGATCTGATAGTGATGACCTATCCGTATTCCTAGGATACAAATCCCCTTTAACTAGTTATTACCAAATAGAACTTCCCATTGTGATATAATAAATATACAGTCCTATGAAAAAGTTTGGGCACCCCTCTTAATCTCAATCATTTTTAGTTCTAAATATTTTGGTGTTTATAACAGCCATTTCAGTTTGATATATCTAATAACTGATGGACACAGTAATATTTCAGGATTGAAATGAGGTTTATTGTACTAACAGAAAATGTGCAATATGCATTAAACCAAAATTTGACCAGTGCAAAAGTATGGGCACCACAACAGAAAAGTGACATTAATATTTAGTAGATCCTCCTTTTGCAAAGATAACAGCCTCTAGTCGCTTCCTGTAGCTTTTAATCAGTTCCTGGATCCTGGATAAAGGTATTTTGGACAAACAATTCAAGTTCAGTTAAGTTAGATGGTCGCCGAGCATGGACAGCCCGCTTCAAATCATCCCACAGATGTTCAATGATATTCAGGTCTGGGGACTGGGATGGCCATTCCAGAACATTGTAATTGTTCCTCTGCATGAACGCCTGAGTCGATTTGGAGCGGTGTTTTGGATCATTGTCTTGCTGAAATATCCATCCCCGGCGTAACTTCAACTTCGTCACTGATTCTTGAACATTATTCTCAAGAATCTGCTGATACTGAGTGGAATCCATGCGACCCTCAACTTTAACAAGATTCCCGGTGCCGGCATTGGCCACACAGCCCCAAAGCATGATGGAACCTCCACCAAATTTTACAGTGGGTAGCATGAGTTTTTCTTGGAATGCTGTTTCTTTTTGGACGCCATGCATAATGCCTTTTTTATAACCAAACAACTCAATCTTTGTTTCCAAAATGAAGTTGGCTTCTCCAAATGTGCTTTTTCATACCTCAGGCAACTCTATTTGTGGCGTACGTGCAGAAACGGCTTCTTTCTCATCACTCTCCCATACAGCTTATATTTGTGCAAAGTGCGCTGTATTGTTACCGATGCACAGTGACACCATCTGCAGCAAGATGATGCTGCAGCTCTTTGGAGGTGCCTGTGGATTGTCCTTGACTGTTCTCACCATTCTTCTTCTCTGCCTTTCTGATATTTTTCTTGGCCTGCCACTTCTGGGCTTAACAAGAACTGTCCCTGTGGTCTTCCATTTCCTTACTATGTTCCTCACAGTGGAAACTGACAGGTTAAATCTCTGAGACAACGTTTTGTATCCTTCCCCTGAACAACTATGTTGAACAATCTTTGTTTTCAGATCATTTGAGAGCGGGCTGTCCATGCTCGGCGACCATCAAACTTAACTGAACTTGAATTGTTTTGTAGAAAGAAATGGTCCAAAATACCTTCATCCAGGATCCAGGAACTGATTAAAAGCTACAGGAAGCGACTAGAGGCTGTTATCTTTGCAAAAGGAGGATGTACTAAATATTAATGTCACTTTTCTGTTGAGGTGCCCATACTTTTGCACCGGTCAAATTTTGGTTTAATGCATATTGCGCATTTTCTGTTAGTACAATAAACCTCATTTCAATCCTGAAATATTACTGTGTCCATCAGTTATTAGATATATCAAACTGAAATGGCTGCTGCAAACACCAAAATATTTAGAACTAAAAATGATTAAGATTAATAGGGGTGTCCAAACGTTTTCATAGGACTGTATCTGTATACATTATAAATATAATTCATTCATAAATATAATAAAAGTAATAAAATTGTAACAATTACAACAACAGGGAAAGAATAAATTGATACATTTTGATCTATTTCTTTATAAATTTGCTTTTTCAATCAATAAATCAATAAATAATAACTTACATTGGATTGTTCCATTTTTCTGCCAAATCTCCTCTTAGTATAATGGCTTTGATGTTCCTGTAAATAGTTGTGAACCTTTCTGAATGAAAACATTGCCAAATAATAGGATTAAGCCATACAATGTGATACAGAAACAAGAAGACAAGAATATGCTCCAGGCTAGTCAACTTGTGTCGTCTTGTGTCAGTAGAGGTGATATATATATATATATATATATATATATATATATATATATATATATATATATATATATACAGTCTAATCAGAATGAACTATGGGGAATACCTCCAGGATCTCATGTGTCTCCGGGGTCTTACAAGTTCACTGAGTGAAACTTCTGAAACTGAAACTTTATACTTTGTAATTGTCAAAGAATAAATATAATTGTAGAGTACAAAGTTACACTTTATTGAAAGTTTAAGACTGTAAGAAAAGACAAATACAAGAACCAAAATATGGGGAGACGTATATATAACTCAGCTATATCACTCACCATTAAGAAACAGCCACAAATAGGTGGGGGGAGGGGATGGCATTCATAAATCTTTATTGTACCGGTTATTAAGTGGAGCTTTGTTACAAATTTTACGAAGCAATTGGGATCTGCCAAACCCAACATTTTGGGGATTTTTTACTCATAAATTATTATTCAGATTCTTCAGACCCCAGAAATTTCCCCATCGAGGGACTAGTAAAGGGTTATCTTATCTTATGTGGTGGAAGGTGTAAAAAATAATAGACAACTTATACTCAATTTTCCAGGATCTGTTGTGGCTTCCCATCTTCTCTCCTTGGAATCCCTGAGACTTCTAGCCTTTGTGACATCAGCAGCCCCAGGTCACTGCTGTTATGGGGCCTCAGTGGTCCTGTGGGGAGCATTAATATCATGACATTTTCATCAAATGTGATAGCATTGACTCCCTCCCCCTCCATGACTGCTAAGGCCAAATTACAGCAGTCAGTGTCTGAGGTCACAGTGGAAGTTGGAAGACCTCAGGTACACCTGGGAAAGAAAATGGCATGCACCGGCAGAGCCCTGGAACGGTTAGGATGGGTAAGTATGAGTTGTTTATTATTTTTTGGCACCTTCTCTCAGGTTCCAGTTAATACAAAGTCCAGTCATATTAATGTGACCACCGCCTACTTTTGATATCAATGTTAAATAACCAATCGGAGAAGCCACGTGTCATCAGCCATCTGGGTGCACTCATCATTGTGGAAGGCATGATGGATCAACACCAGTATGCCTCTATCCTTGTGGACCATGTTCACCCCTACATGCGAATTGTTTTTCCTCAGGATGATGGCATCTACCAGCAGGACAATGCGACGTGTCATAAAGCTCGCAGTGTACGTCCGTGGTTAAAGGAGCACCAGGATGAGTTTACCGTACTCCCTTGGCCAGCAAATTCCCCGGACTTGAACCCAATCGAGAATCTGTGGGATCACCTCAATCGGATTGTCTAGCCAATAGAAATGTGGCAGATAGATATCACAGCTGGCCGAGCGCTCGTACACTAACTGTAATCTACCTCTGATGAATCGGCAACGCCGGGGAAAAGCGTTAGGCAGCTTGTGGTGGCCAAGTGTGTACAAGAGCTCAATGCTCTTTAGTTTACATGATAGTGTGCAGTGCTGGATCCTGTTGTTCTGGAGCTCAGTGCGGATAGTTCTATCTTTCTCATTGTGTCCTATGTGTTTGTGGAAGTGTCGAAATCTCAGCCTAGTCCTCCCTGGTCCAATACTAGTGGGGAGGAATAGGGGCATACAGGGGGGCTCCTTTAGCCAGTTTTTTTTCATGGAACTAATGATGTACAGTCTATTCATCCGCAGTTGTGCTGAGGGTGCCACACTCATCGTTTAGCCCTGTTTTTCAACACCCTCTTATCTAGGGTTTTTTTTAGCTTTTAGTACATACCAATAAAAGTTACATTTTAGTGCAATTATTATTATTATTATTATTATTACAGATGAGCAAGTACTGTTCGGATCAGCCGATCCGAACAGCACGCTCGCATAGAAATGAATGGACGTAGCCAGCACACGGGGGGTTAAGCGGCCGGCCGCCATCAAAGCGGAAGTACCAGGTGCATCCATTCATTTCTATGGAGAGTGCTGTTCGGATCGGCTGATCCGAACAGTACTCGCTCATCTCTAATTATTATTAGTATTATTATTGTGATTCTATATGCTAATAGGTGCGTTATTCAACATTTTCATATTAGGTGTTGAGAAAGCTAGTAGAGCCAATCTTTCAGCAGTGAGGGCTCCCTTTCACCTGGGTAACTAGATGTTTATCTGGGCAACTTTGATCAGACAATTTCTCTCCTCGTTGGTGTTAGATTGTATTATGCCCCGACCTGTACATTGATTTGTACTGAATTAGTCCACAATTGGACTGTGTGTTTCTTGCCATTGATACATGTGTGGAATGGCTAATGTTATAGTGTCATTATGTTTAGTGATGAGGTTCTGTCTCTTCTTTGGCATCCTTGGGGAGACCGAACCATTGTATAGGCTGGGAATTTTACAGACTGAGTTTTGTGACCTTCTCTGCAGTAAGGCACTGTTAGCTCTGTCCTCACGCTGGGTCTATGCAGTGGTGACCCTATGTAATGGGCCCTGGTGTTAGATATTAGCAGTTCCGTTCCATCCTCTGAAGGACAGCTACTGTGTCTTCCTTTTGCCACACTGTTGTATCATTCGGTTGAGCCGTGTTCCTAATCAATCTTAGTGATTTGCCTCACATGCCATTACCCTTACCTGTTCAACCACTTGACCACCACCAAGAACTTTGATTGAAGTCTGAGACAAACCTAGAGACTCTGATCATGGGCATTTAACCATTAAGATGAGACACTTCATCCTATTTAACCAATTTCATTATTATTTTTCATTTTTACTTTCTTATCTTGTTCTAGCCAAAAATCAAGATAGTGAAAAAAAATACAAAATAGAAGATACAATGTACAGACAAAAATAACTTTCACTTGACTTTGTTCACATCAATTTCAATCATATCAATTTTTAATTATAAATTATTTTACATAGGTATTTTATTAATTAATACATTTTTTAATACTTTTAAATTAAATTTTTAATTCACTTACTGTACTTTTTTTTTTTTCTTATCCCAACAGGGGGCTTTAACCAGTGATCTTCGGATTACTGACTTAATGTGATACATTGCAGTATACATGTATTTTACTGTATACAGGATCAAAAAATAGACTAGGAGCCTATTATAATCAAGTAAAATCAAGCAAGATGCCCAGAGATGAGGAAAGAGGCAGACTGATGTAACTGGTCAGATCGTTGGCTGCGGCTAATAGACATAGGCACCCCCAAACATCAGGCTGGAGCAAATGGAGGGGTATATTCTGTTACAACAACCTATTAGATACAAAGGCATATAAGGAGTTAACACCTGATGTTGGAACTTAGCAGATGTTAAATGTGGGTTTCAGCTTAATATAATTATGCCAAGTATATGACTAAGTAGTACATCATGTTGTTGGAACCCCTTGCTGAACATTACTTAATATGATGTCATGATTTGGGTGTTAGGAACCTGATGCAACAATAATCACAGTAAGTCCTGTGCAACTAGAAACCTTGAGCCCCTAGGCAGAAAAAGTCCTGAGTGTACTACACTCTTCTAACCAGAGCAGAACGAGGTCCCGGAGTTCTTTGCCAGAGCTTCTGATGGTGGAGTTGGACTTGGTAAAATCCAGGACTCAGGACCGCAATCGCCCAGACAGTGCCGCACACCCAGCGAACCCCTAGCAAAATAGGACCCAGAAAACCCAGAGACACTAACGTCAGAGCATGAAGATCAGGAGAGCTGGTCAGCACGGAAAGAAGTCTGAGGTTTGCCAGACAGTAGCAAGTAGAGAAGTCGTACAGGCCAAGTCAGTAACCCAGAGGTCAATGCAGGTTCCAGGAATAGCCAAAGCAAAGCTGAGTCAGTACACAGGAGTTCATGTGGTAATAGGAGGGAGAGGCAAAATCATAGTCAGGAGCGCCAGGTCATACACAGGAGGTTTGCAGAGTAGTCAAAACAGGAGTCAGACAGGAGTGGTCAGGAAAAGCCAAAAGTCATGCACAGGAGGTCAGATAAATGCCAAATCAGGAGATCAAGAAAGAGTCGTCTGTAAGGCAAGCCAGGGTCAAGCACATGCAAGAGTCAATCAGGAGAACAAGGGACAGGAGATAAGAGAAAACACTGCAGAGCTGATTCCCATGGAGAAACAAATAACCAGCGGCAGACCAGAGCCAGAATGATGCCTAAAAAGCCTCTGGCCCACCACTCACCTCCCTGACCCACAAAGTACTGGTCCTGTCACTATAGGGAGACCGGAACCCCCACAGACTCAAGCAGAGGCTCCTGCACTCCTCCGCGAAGGACCAGAAGTGTCATTTGGCACTGAACACGGAGCGGGGCTGGGAGCCTCCGCATGGTACAGCAGAGGCCCCAGCCCGCCCTAACATCGGGAAGGGGTTAATTGTTACACCTATGAAATGTTTCCTGTACGGCTTTCTTAATGTCTTTATTTCTTAAACTGTATATTATGGGATTAATCAGTGGAGTAAATACAGTATATAGCAGGGAGAGAACTTTATTAACAACCCGTGTCTGTCCACTTTTCGGAAGAACATAAACACTGAAAAGTGTCCAATAAAATATGGAGACCACAATGAGGTGGGAGCTACAGGTGGAGAAGGCTTTCTGTCTACCAGTACTGGATGGGATCCTTAAGACTGCCCGAACAATAGAAGTATAAGACACTACAATGATGGTGGTTGGGATTATTACAATTGGAATTCCCATCATATAAATCTCCAAATGAACAATAAATGTGTCAGAACAGGAAAGTTCTAGTAAAGGGACAATGTCACAGAATAAGTGGTCAATGGTATTGGGTCCACAAAAATGTAGATTTGCTGGTGTTATAGTAACAATTAAAGAAACAACACCGCCAAACACCCAACACGTAGCAGCCAATTTAATACAAAATGTACTTGTCATGATGGTGGAGTAACGGAGGGGATTACAGATGGCCATGTATCGGTCAAAAGACATCACTGAGAGAAGAAGACATTCAAATGCCTCTGAAACAGTAAAAAAATAAAACTGAGACATACAACCAATAAAACTGATGGTTCCTCCATTTACTAGTAGAAAGTAGAGCAGGTTGGGGACAATATCTGTGGGTAACAAGATGTCACTGATGGAGAGTAGTGAGATGAAGAAGTACATTGGAGTGTGGAGGAGCTTACTGGTGGACACCAGGGTGATGATCAGGAGGTTCCCGCATAAAGTTGCACCATAAACAATGAGAAACATAAAGAATAGAACATTTCGTAACAGTTGACTGCCTTGAAATCCTAAGAGGTAAAACTTTGTAACCACTGTCCAATTTGTCTGAAAGAAGAATGTGATAGGGCATAGTTAGAAGCTCTGTGTTATGACTGGCAGGATATATAAAAAAAAACTAAATAATAATATCCTGCGGAGCCCACTGGGCTCTGAACCGCAGGGCACCCTGGTATGAACAAGGCCCAACAGTTCACGTCACTGTCGGGTTACACCACTGAGTTCTCTGATAACTTCTCAGAGAAACTGCGACTGCAGAACAAAGCAGCCGCAAAAATGAATACTTAACTCTTGCAGTTACTGCACTGCAGTACAAACACAAAACACAAACTAAGACTGTGGGCTCCCGGTAGCTTACTGGGCCGCACCCACACCACGGCCAACTGCAGTTATAGTACCACAGGTAGCAGACTAACTAAGTAGGAGATTCCAACAAATCTGACTAGGGAAAGGGGTACCCACAATTTTAACCCATAAAGGGGAAATTCCCCCTACCTGCCTAACTAAGACAGTATTCTGCCAACTAAGGGTTGCACAGATGTGCACACAATTTAGGTTTGAGGCTAGAGCTCCAGGCATCCAAATGAGCCTCCTAAAATGGAGAGAAGACAGGACTGATCAGCCAGCCAAGGTGCTTAAAGCCAGATGCCGATAGGCTGACATCAATGTCAGTCAGCAGACCGAATACCATGATACCATGGCCGCACCTGCTGCACAGTCCTAACATTCTGTCTTCCGATTGGAGTTTCCCTGGAAGTTTCCTTGTGACTTTTGGGATGGTTTTCACTTTTTGATCACTTTTTGCTGTGCTTTTTGAGAGGTAAAATAAACCAAAAACTTTCTGGTATTTTAGTAAATGGATTCATTCATTACTGGCACTTACTACACAGGATAGCTAATGTGATTGTATAATACATGTTTGTCATGAGTACAGCCGTCTCTAAATGTTTTTTTGTTTTGTTTTTGTTTGTTTTTTTTTACTTTTACAATATTTAGTAGTCTTACATGTAGACTGAAATATTCAGTCCGTCTGATGCTTATATAATTAGAGATGAGCGAACACTGTTTGATCGAATACATATTCGATCGAATATCAGGCCGTTTGAGGTATTCGATTACAATCGAATACCACGAGGCAAATGCAGTAAAAATTTGTATCCCCTCCCACCTCCCTTGGCACGTTTTTTGCACCAATAACAGCGCAGGGGAGGTCGGACAGGAACTACAGCAATGGAGGCATTGAAAAAAAAATCCGAAAAAGTAATTGACGAAATCGGGTGACCTCCAATTTAGACGAATGATGGATTTAACATTCGATTAATTTGTGAATGTGAACTATGTGACTGTGAGACAGGGACAGATGTACAGGCAGGGTTAGCTAGCAATTACCTTTATTTAGGGGGGAATGTGTTAGGACTGTGCGGCAACTACGGCCGAGGGGTCGGGTCGCTGCCCGTCCCTCTGCGGTAGCGTATTGCCGCCTGTCACTCCCTCCTTGTGACGGCAGTCAGGTTTAGCAAGGGTTAAACCCTCTTGCAGCCGGAGGGTGTGGTCAGGCTGTGACTGACAGTCGTGTCAACCAACCACCTCCATCTTTGGCAGCTGGCATGGCCAAAAGTGGACCGCCCTTTCCCTTTATAAAGAGGGAGGTTCCTCAGCCCGCTGCCCTAATGTCAATTTACAAATGCACTGCGTGTGCTCAGGATAGCTAGCTAGAAATTCTGTTAGGCAGAAATTGTAGTTCAGGGTAGAACTCTACTGCCTAAAAAAGGAAAGAAAACTTTAGTTGTTAGCTGCTTGGTGTGCATCAGGAAGCCACTGTGTGCACACTAGCTTATTGTGGACAGTCTAGCACCAAAGTGCTGTCTAGACTGAGTCCTTGTGCGGCTGCTCTGACCTGCACAGGCCGCTGTGATAGTACAGAGCGAACTAGGGTGTGTAGAGGGCTGGCAGTGGCGTCTAACTGTCAGACCCTGTTCACACCAGTGTGCTTCTGTGGTCCAGAGCTCAGCGGGCTCCTTTGGGTTTCCTTTGTTTGTTTTTTTTAATAAACCCAGCAAACCATAACAGTACATTAGGGCCAGAGCCCCGCCGCATAATGGATTCCCATGCTCATTTGGCGAATCTGGTGAGCAGCCTGAATACTCGCCTAGCCACAGTCGAGCGTCTGCTGCAGCAGTCTCCATCTGCAGCCTCCACTGACATTTCCACACTGTCACAAACTTTAGTTCAGGCTATGGCTCAACTAGTGTGTAATCTGCCGACTCCTGCGGCGTTACCGTGTCCTCTCTTACCGCCAGAACGGTATGCAGGTGATCCGAGCGGTTGTAGGGGATTTATTCACCAGTGCACCACATATATTGAGGCATGTCCCAGCCTCTTCCCTGAAGAGAAAGCTAAGGTAGCCTTTGTAGTGTCGCTGCTTACCGGAAGAGCTTTGGCCTGGGTCACCCCCTTGAAGGAACGGGGCGCGGCAGAGTTGGATACACTAACCTCTCTGCTTGAAGCGCTTCGTTTGGTGCTTCATGGCCCTGTGCCCCAGTCCACCTATGCATCTCAGCTCTTGCGGTTGCGACAAGGCCAGAACTCGGTCGCTAATTTTGCCATCGAGTTTCGAACCTTAGCTTCTGAACTGGATTGGCCAGACAAAGTGTTACTGGCTATTTTTCGGGAAGGTTTGTCCTCACATATAAAGGACGAATTAGCAGGCAGGGAACCGTCTACCTCTCTCGCCTCCCTTATCAACACGGCAACACGTGTTGATATACAATTATCTGATAGAAGAGTGGAGCGGGAGGTTGAATATAACCTAGGGCCACAAGGGGGGGTCTTTAAGCCCGTTGTTGCCCTGCCAGTTGAAGGGTCCACGGAACCCATGGACACCTCTCAAGTTTCCCCTTCTGGTGGCAGCAGAAGAAGGAAAGCTAAGGGGGTGGTCTGTTTCCGTTGTAACCAACCAGGGCACATTGCCCCTCAATGCTCTAAACCACCGGGAAACGAGTCCGTCCAGTACCTATCAAGGGGGGGTTACTGGGCACGCTAAAGCCCCTTACTCGTATCCGGTTCCCAATAGCCCTTAGGCTTGAGAACGGGTGGGTCAATACTAGGGCATTTGTCGATTCTGGGGCCATGGGGAACTTTATTTCAGAAAAATTCGCCCAGGAACATACCATTCCTATGAGGGCGCTTGAGACCCCCATTGACATAACGATGGTCGACGGGTCACAAATCCACTCACGGATCCATTTTGAGACTCCGCCTATATTTCTACAGAGCGGAGCACTACATACCGAGCAGCTCTCCTTTCACATTATGGAGGGTTTAGCTGATGCGGTATTGTTAGGTCTCCCCTGGCTTCGCTGGCATTCCCCAGTTATAGACTGGAGGCAGGGGGAGATCATTAGTTGGAGTCCGGGAGAGATGTATGATACCAGTACAGCCAGCCTTCTCTCCAGTGTTGCCTCCGGAACTGGAAGGCTTGCCCCCTCAATATGCAGGGTTTGCAGACGTTTTTTTTCTAAAAAAGCAGCTGAAACTCTGCCAGAACACAGGTCTTATGACTGTGCCATAGATCTGTTGCCAGGGGCTACGCCACCTCGGGGCAGGGTTTACCCTCTCTCCCTTCCCGAGACTCAGGCGATGTCTGATTATATTAAGGAGAATCTTGAAAGGGGATTCATACGGAAATCCTCGTCTCCCGCAGGCGCGGACTTCTTCTTTGTGGAGAAGAAAGATGGCTCCCTTCGCCCGTGCATAGATTACCGTGGTCTAAATGCCATCACAGTGAAGAATAGGTATTCCCTGCCCCTCATCGCTGAACTATTTGATCGGTTCAAGGGGGCCACCATTTTCACCAAATTAGACCTACGGGGGGCATATAATCTGATACATATACGCAAGGGAGATGAATGGAAGACTGCGTTCAACACCAGGGACGGTCATTACGAATACCTAGTCATGCCTTTCGGCCTGGCCAATGCCCCAGCAGTTTTCCAGTCATTTGTAAATGACATCTTCCGCGACCTCCTGCAGACCTCAGTGGTGGTATACTTGGATGATATTCTTATTTTTTCATCTAATATGACTGACCACCGGCGAACAGTGCGCATGGTCCTTTCGCGCCTGCGTGACAATCGGCTTTACGCAAAATTAGAAAAATGTTTGAGCAGGAGAGACTGCCATTTCTGGGGTACATTGTGTCAGGCGAAGGCCTCCAAATGGATCCTCAGAAGCATGAGGCAATCCTCAAATGGCCGAAGCCTCAAACTCTAAAGGCAGTTCAGAGGTTCTTGGGTTTTGCCAACTATTACAGACAATTCATTCCACACTTCTCCACACTAGTAGCCCCCCTTTCGGCTCTCACCAAAAAGGGAGCTAACCCTAATAATTGGACTCCCGCAGTAGAACATGCGTTCTCCATGCTAAAGCAGCGATTTGTAGAAGCGCCCGTTTTACACCGGGCGCTTATTGTGGACAGTCTAGCACCAAAGTGCTGTCTAGACTGAGTCCTTGTGCGGCTGCTCTGACCTGCACAGGCCGCTGTGATAGTACAGAGTGAACTAGGGTGTGTAGAGGGCTGGCAGTGGCGTCTAACTGTCAGACCCTGTTCACACCAGTGTGCTTCTGTGGTCCAGAGCCCAGCGGGCTCCTTTGGGTTTCCTTTGTTTTTTTTAATAAACCCAGCAAACCATAACAGAATGTCACTCACACAGCTCTTTGGGGCTCTATCTTGTCGGGATCCCTGTCAGCTTGCGATATGCGTGAGCTGACTTTTTCCCATAGGAATGCATTGACCAGCGTTGATTGGCCGAATGCCATACAGAATACAGCATTCGACCAATCAACGCTGGTTCTGCCGGAGGAGGTGGAGTCTAAGATCCACCCACAGCAGTTTCCATTGTGGTCCGATCTCAGATGTAGCAGTGCTGACACAGCACTGCTACATGGAGAAGCGGCAGAGCTCAGCACACACAGAGATGCAGCAGGGCTGAGTGAGCAGCAGGGTTCAACACACACTCAGCACTGCTACATCAGATTCAGCTGAGCTGAGTGTGCAGCATGGCTCATGACAGCTGTTTAACCCTGTCTAGAAGCCTCTCACCTCTGTCAAGTCAGTCTTCTCTGTGTCGGGCTGATGAGATCCAATCAGATTGAAACAGCTGTCCTTGGCTGAGAAGACTTGCTTGGTAAAACCCCACATCATTTGCAGCAAAGGCCTCTGGGAAGTTCGGGCATGATGTTAAAGGGAGCACCCTCTATTGGCCTGCATGACTGAGGCACTGTGTTCCTAGTTACATCATGGAAGACAGATTTGCATATTCCTCCCAGAAGTATATAGTCAATGAGCTGTCAGCATTTGGTTAAAGTGTAACTAAACATTCAAACAACTTTTCATTTTCTGGAAGAATTAAGAGCTGATTTCATTCACTGCCAATCGAGTCTTCCACTGATGTGAGATATGGCTAAAATAGTAAGCTGCTTTTGTGTAGCTACTTCGGTTCTTGGTATATCTCAAAACAGTTTTGGTATGAGTTATAGTTAGGGTTAAGCGATCGGGATCGGAAAAGATCGGATTTCAATCAGGGATCGAGTAAATTTCATGATTGCGTTCGGAATTCCAATCCCAATCTTTTTCAGTGGGATTGAGGTCCCACGTTAGTTCCCACAATGCTTGGCTACTGGCCAATCATTGTGGGAAAAGCTAACATTAGGGTTGAGCGATCGGGAAAGATCAGATCCCGATTGGCGATCAAATTTCATGATCGCAATCGGGATCGGCTGGAAAATGATTGAAAATCAGATTTTAAGAACGATCCTGGAATCTCAAGATTGGCTTAACCCTAGATATTATCAGACTTATCAGACCGAGGTATCCCCTGCCCACCTTGACCTGTGGGTGCCAAGTAGCTACAGAGGCTGCTGGGTCTTGGTAAACCCATATCAATGCCGCACTGTGAATCAGTATAGCTGTAAATGGCTCTAAGATATCAGATAGCAAACTAAAGCCCCATGTATCACCAGAGGAAGACACAAAAACATTTGAGGTTTGGCATATATTTGTGTCCTCTATATGAAGCCCAACTCTGTAACCTGAGAAGCCGCGTCGTATTAGGAAGAATATTCTGGGAACACTTGTACCCCTCTGTACTATGAGAGCTCCAGGGCCATTGTATCTCTCTATTCTGATAGAATATGGATGTGCCCACAATTACACCATTTTCTGAACCCCCATTTGTTTAAGGCGCCTTTCACATTAATAATATGTCTGAATTATGTCTGTGAAAAAAATGGTACAATTCCATTATCGGGCCAGCAGCAGCGTAGTTCAGCACCAGCATGGGGACAGCAGCGGTCAGCAGTTCAGTAACGGGAATTACAATAACATCTGAGGACTGCTGGCCCGATGCTTGTGCCCAGTAGCCGGTACATTGATGCCCCCCTCCCCCATCCTCCTCCTCCTTCCAGTGCTGCCCCCCAGCTCTCCTTACATCTGCCCCATACCTCCTCCCCGCCACATGACTAGGCCTCACCTCAGCGCTGGTACCGAGACCGGAGACCGAAAGGAAAGACACCGGGGCTCAATCCAGGCCTTGACGACAAGGCACACGCCGATGCCGGTATATAGGAACGGGGAGCTACGGCAAGTCAGAGGGACAAACTTTCTGCAGAGTTCGGTGACTAACTAGTAGAGTTAGTTGATCAGGATTTACAGTCAGGCCTATTACAGGGAGAGGGTACGGGGCAGATGCAAGGAGAGCTGGGGGGCAGCACTGGGAGGAGGAGTTGGATGGGGGGGCATCGATGTACTGACTATTGGGCACAAGCTGCTGCTGGCCCAATAACGGAATTGTACCAATAAAAATATAAATTTATTTTTCTCCTCGTCTCCATCCTTTCAGGTTTGGTTCCTCAAAATAAAAAAAATAAATAAAATAAAAATTAATAATAATAATAATAATAATAATAATAATAGTAGTAACAACACACTGTCACATTGTATAGGAACTTACATTTGATGTTTCCATTCTCCTGTCAATCTCTTTAAAAAAAAAAATATTGTGTATCAATAAATCACCATAAAACTGAACCAAAGGCAAGTTTTTCAGTGTAGAGATCTGATGCCAGGCGATCACACCTATGACCATCACATATACTGTGCAATGGCCCATAAAATATCTCCCTCTCTGTGGAGTGTGACTATATACCCACACACAGTGATGCCAGCAGATTCTGGAATCGTTCCATAGAAAGTTTCTGCCGTCACCTCAGGTGTCTCCTGTGACCAAACTTTCAGAGGAGAAAAACTGCTAATTATCTGTCGTCAAGAAATCATTAAAAGTTTAAGTAAAACTTTCTCAATTAACTTCTAGAATAAAGTCAAAGAAGTAAATGGCTCTAAATAGATGTAACAGACAGATCTGGTACATGGCAAGCAGGTCATATGTATAATGTCACCTCTGACCCTTGTAGAATCCTCCGTCCTGTCCAAACTTCTTTGACCACCTCAAAACTAATATGTACTCCCATACTGAAAACTAATATGTACCCCTCACTCTCTGTCAACTTCAGACATTTTGACGACACCTTATTCCTTCACTCATAGTTAGTGGGATGAAAAAGTTCTAGTTCTATGAAGTATCAATGTTTATACATATAAATAAAGTTGATCCAAAGGAACGCAAGAAACTGTTAGTGACACAGACACATTTCACCACTGAATAGGAATAATTCTTTCTTTCACCCCTTCTGACAATCGGAGAGACCACTGGATCAACCTTCTCCATTCATGCCAGTGGCCCTATACGTGGCTCCTGTCTTTCTCCTGTTGGCATATTCTGAAGATCTGGCAGTGACTTTTCTTCCAACAGATTGTGTTTTTAAGAATGTTCAAATTCCATTTGTTTTCCCTTATTCTTATGACAAAAGTCAGAGTTCCTTTACAGGGATCTCCCCATCTCATCGTTTCACCTTCTATTCTGTTCTCTTTTCTATTCCTTCTGCTTTCTAGTTTCTGTGAGAAGTTGGTGGGCCATTGGAAAATATCCAATATTCGGGTGAAACTTGTGATCACGTGTCGAGAGGCCTTAAGTGATAGGACTCATAAGGTAACATGATAGGAGGAGTCAGCTTCTTATAACAACAATATGGAGGTTTATTAATGTCTTCAAGGAAACACAGGAACACAGAGAAAACTTCCAGAATAACAGAAATATCAGACAATGTCTCATTACCTTACATTATCAGAGAAGCTCTTAGTTGAGTTTCTTCATCTGGATATCTTGTAGAGTTACAGCTTGGTTCATGTTTGGTCATCTGGTTAATGGACTCGTGGATGGTCACAACGTCTTGTTCAGTGTGACAGAGAGGGATAGCAGGCAGACCTGTCATAGAACCCCCATGCATTCCCCCATGGATGACCACTCCCCCACCACCATCACGACCCAGACATGTGTGTCTGTCATTCATTTATGTTCATGAGAGGGGGTGTTACCCTCCATCTTGTTGCTTTATAAGGACAACTCTAAAATAATGTACGCTAACTGCACCCATGTACCAAACTATAGAAGAATGAAGTAATCAGAGTATTAACCCTATGTATGCCAGGAATATTGTAGTATCATATTTAACAGCCGTCATAGTCTACGTGATATGTAAATCAGGCGAGCGGCATGCTCCATCACTATGCTACACACTTTTGGTTTGTAGTTCAACCTAAAACTTTTGGAAAATTCAAGTTGAATATGGCGCCGCACTGAGTGGCTGCCTCGATACAGAGCTCCAAGCTGAGAGCAACCTTTTCCATTTTCACTCTTTTTCTCTGTATCTTCAAGAATTCTCTAACCAAACAAACTAGCACTATGAATTAGCAGCTATAAATTGAATGGAAGACCTTGTGGAGTATTTTTTTTTCTTTTTGTTTCTATTGTTAAGCATGGACCAGACTCAAGACCTGAATCAGCTGGAGTTTTCCTGTGTGCACATGTGCCTGTTACCATCCCCCCAGGAGCTAAGGACAGCATGTCTCATCATGTGGCATGGAGGAGAAACCTACATGGAAGTGTGGACTTCTTCTTTCAAGGAGATGATTTTTGGCATCTATTGCTGATGTGTGAAGATGCTACAGCTGACTGGTATTTCTTTCTTTTACTGTGGACACATGGGACTCTGTTACAGCCTGGAATCTACCATCACCCACCTACCCCATGTGTTTATGGAAGCTTGGCAAGAGAGCAGCACCCTGTCTACCTGGATGGCTTCAGACTTTTTTTGGGCAGTAGAACACAGTGGTAAGAAGAAAGGAGGAGGGCTTGTGATGAAGGACATTTGGGGCATTTTTTGTGGTTAATGGACAATAGTGCTAATACAAGATACCAAACTATCAGCTGTGAGCAGGAGATCTCACTACCTACCAAAGAACTACCACGTTATCATGATAGCTGCATATGTCCCCACCTCTGCAAAAAAATGTTTCTGCCTGTTATATCCACATGCTGTGACCCCTCCTCGTGTCCTCCAACCACGGTCAGCTGTATTATTAACATCACTCCGCACAGAGAACTAAATGATCCTGCAGTGTTTCTGTGTTTGTTTCTTTTTAGTTGCTATGATTCCTAGGATTTCTCTATCTGCCATGAGCTTGTATGTGTTTCTCTCTTGTTATATACTACTGTACCATCTATGAAACTGTATCACTGACATGTCCCCATTATGGAACTATTAAAGGATTATCTTCTCTTATCGTATCTTATTAAATCTAAACCAGTTTGATCATTTACAGGCAGCCCCCACACCGATCACCTGTACAGGGAGATTTCGAGTGCCCATGCTATATGTATAACATGGGGCCAGAAACAGTTGGTTCTCGTCTCTATTTAGTGCCGGGCTGATGGTACTGTATCTCAGCTCTCACTGACTTCAATGGAGCTGAGCTATAGTACAGTGCCTGTAGTGACTGTCCAATGCACAGGGTACAGAGCCGACTGCGTTCGGTCTCCATCTGTGCCTGACGTATTCAATGCCATCCAAAGAGCCACTCTCCAGCCTATATCTTAAATTTTATGATGCTGTTCTTTCTACTCACCTAGAGGTGCCATGCAAACACATTGATTTATGGACGTTTGCCACATATGACTGTACGCCTTTCCTAATGTCTTTATTTCTCAGACTGTATATAATGGGGTTGATCAAAGGAGTGAACACGGTATATAGCAGGGATAGGAGTTTACTGATGGTCGATGATTGTCCTTTGGTTGGAAGAATATAAACACCAAACAGAGTCCAGTAGAATATGGAGACCACAATGAGGTGGGAGCTACAGGTGGAGAAGGCTTTCTGTCTGCCAGTACTGGATGGGATCCTTAAGATGACCAAAATAATTTTACCATAAGTTGTAATAATTAGTATGGTCGGTACAATGACTACCAGAATACCAAGTAAGGAGACATCAAGTTGAACGATGTAGGTATCAGAACAGGAAATTTTTAGCACAGGGTCAAGGTCACAGAAAAAATGGTCAACAATATTTGTACCACAAAATTCTAGCATCTGTATTAGTAATGTGTCAGTAAGAGAAACTGAAAACCCCAACAACCAGCAGATGACAGCCAGTTTCATGGAATAGGCACTAGTCATAAGTGAATTATAATGAAGAGGACTACAGATGGCCAAATATCTGTCATAAGACATCACTGCAAGGAGAAGACACTCAAATACTTCTGAAGTGCAGAAAAAATAAAACTGTGCCATACAGTCAGTAAAAGTAATGGTCGCCCCATTATTCAGTAGGACGTGAAGCATGTTGGGGACAATATCTGTTGTCAGTAAGATGTCACTGATGGAGAATTGTGAGATGAAGTACATTGGGGTGTGGAGGATCTTACTGGTGGACACCAGGGTGATGATCAGGAGGTTCCCACATATTGTCCCACAGTAAACCACCAGGAAAACACAGAACAGAAAAAGTCTGACATTGATTGCCTCGAAACCCAGAAAGGAAAAACTCAGAGACCAGAGTCAGATTCTCCTGGATTAGGAAAAGAATATGTGGATTATATTGTTAAATTGTTAAATAATTATATTGGATATGTTTTTTTTTTTATCAGAAAGTTAGTACACCCCCCCCTATTTGTGTAATTATTTCATTATATATTTTCATGGGACCACACTGAAGATCTTACACTTTGATACAATGTAAAGTAGTCAGTGTACAGCTTGTATAACAGTATAAATTTGTTGTTCCATCAAAATCACTCAACACACAGCCATTAATGTCTAAACCCTTGTCAACAAAAGTGAGTACACCCCTAAGTAAAATGAGAAAATGTGCCCTAAGTTTCAATATTTTGTGTAGACACCATTATTTTTCAGCTCTTCCTTAACATTCTTGGGCATGGAGTTCTCTAAAGCATCATGAGCTGCCACTGGAATCCTCGTCCACTCCTCCATGAAGACATCAGGGAGCTGGTGGATATTATAAACCTTGTTCTCCTCCACCTTCCATTTCAGGATTCCCCAAAGATGCTCAATAAGGTTTCAGTTTGGAGACAGGCTTGGCCAGTCCAACACCTTTACCCTCAGTTTCTTAGCAAAGCAGTCTTGGAGGAGTTTAGGGTCATTATCATGTCGGAATATTGCCCTGCAGCACAGTATCTGAAGGGAGAGGATCATGATCATATTCAGTATACCACAGTACATGTTGGCATTTGTGGCTCCCTCAATGAACTGATGGCAACATTCATGTAACCCCAAACCATGACACTCCCACCATAATGCTTGACACACTTGTCTTTGTACTCCTCACCTGATTGCCACTATATGCAATTCACACCACCTGAAACAAATATGTTTATCTTGGTCTCAGCAGACACAGGACATGGTTCCAGTAATCCAGGTCCTTATCCCCCCAATATTACAAAAAATGCTAGCAAAACCCCTGATAGCCCATAAATATCATCACAACAACTAGGCGGCCAGCCATACACAAGTGTAGCATTCATATCAGGGCATGCATATCACAATATCACTCTTCTTGATCATCTTGTGCAGTATTTCTCGATATATATTGGGCCATGAAGGATAAGGAAAGACGCATCAATATTGTACAGTACACAGAATCACTAATTACACTAATCAGACGTGTGAATTCACCCTGATTTTAAAGAGATTAACTTTACAATGTAGAAAACATTTAACCCAGGTTTTAAACAAGATTTTTACTCTAAATATGTTCCTCCTGCGTTCTGAGGATAACATGACATCCTGCCAGGTATAGTTTAAGTAAAGACTATTCCCATTTCTTAATTTCCACTTTAGCACTTACTAGGGTTGAGTGATCGGGATCAGCTGGAAAATGATCGGAAATGGGATTTGTAAATCTTAAGACCGGATCAACCCTAAAAGTGACTTTCCCAAAGAGAAGCATTGACTAGGATTGAGCGATTGACTAGGATCCCAATCGGCGAACGAGCAAAATTCACGATCGGGATCGGCTGGAAAGTGATCGGAAATCAGATTTTAAAATCGATCCTGAAATTTCGAGATTGGCTCAACCCTAATGACAATGTGTATCTACAACATCAAAGACTTTACCTTCTAGTACTTACAGCAGGCATGTCCATGGCTCTGAATAATCCCACTCCTCCTCATGACATAAATCTTTTTTCTACAAATCATGTATTTACCATGAATAATGGCCCCTTGTGTGGTCAGTGATCTTTGTCAGATATTGAGTAGTGGCCGGACACTTTCACTTTTTCTATAGCATGTAACAGCGACTGCCTACTGGTACCTGCATATATACACAACAAGAAGCCAAGGCACCATGGGGGAAATACTCTTTAGGGACTGATTTGTCTTTTCCTCCTGTGTCTCCTGGGATCCAGTCTGAAAAAATAATTATTGAGAATCAGCAGCTTCTCCAAAGTCTCAAAGGTCAATTATTTCAGATAAAAAAAAAAAAAGAAACAAACAAACAAATCGTCTTTCCGGCTTTACACAAGTAAAGAAAAAAGTTGACCTAGATTGAAAGATCATGGGGGCTTGGCCTGGCGCATGGAGTTGGACGCTTAGTCCCGGATCTCCGCTGTCTGGACATTCACGCAGCACACACTGGCTTAAACATGCTCTCTATGGTAGATTTTGATGACAGAACCCCCCGGTATCGTCCTGACTGCGATAGTTCACAGGAGAAAAAAAAGTTGGTCCAAAGGAACGCAAGAAACTGTTAGTGACACAGACACATTTCACCAATGAATGGGAATAATTCTTTCTTTCGCCCCTTCTTTTGTCTGTATTGTATTTAAACTACCTTTTTGCACCATTAAAATTAGAACTCACTTGATACACCATCAGCTGTGTGTGTGTGTGACTTCTCCAGGCCTGATATCTAACTACGACAACATCACTCAGGGGTCTTGTGCCACTAACAGAAATTGGCGCTCAATGTGAGGGCATCGATGACCATTTGATGTGCAGCCGATAGTGTACTGATCTACTCACCAACCGATTTGGAAACGGGCCCGGAGGACCTCATATGATTAAAACAGCACTGTAGGTAAGTGGTTGCCTTGCCAAATAACTAATCTGAGTTCCTACGTGTCCAGGATCCTGTGTGTCGGTGAGTGAGGTTAATGCTGCATATTTCTTTTACAACAATCGATGCCATTTTTTTATATAGTACAGAAGAACCTAAAGAGTATGTTGTCTGTAGCGGGATGGGAAATGTTATACATCATTCTTTGTCTATTGTCCATGCTGTCATTTGGTTGATACATCTGTTATAACGTGTATAAGGTGGCACAGAAGGGAGAGTTATTCTCTATCCTTAATCTATAGAGAAGTCTGTGTGACCCTAGAGACGACTGTGTGACCCTAGGGAAGTCTGTGTGACCCTAGAGACATCTGTGTGACCCTAGGGAAGTTTGTTTGACCCTAGGGAAGTTTGTGTGACCCTAGAAAAGTCTGTGTTACCCTAGAGAAGTCTGTGTGACCCAAGAGAAATCTGTGTGACCCTCTATTATCTTAATTGCCCTAGAGGAGTGGGTAGCTCATGGCTGATTGGCCATCAGCTAACATGGGGAAGATATGGTACATCCCATATGAACTAATAGAGATGGGAGAAGGAAAAGAAGTTGCCGCCAAAGTAAAAACGATTCTTAAGAGAGCAGGGGTTCCTAAGACAGGACTGTTTGATAGTAAATTTTGGGTCCAATAGAGATTAGATCATGCAGGACAGATACGGGAGCATAAGTTACAGAGGGGAATATATGCTCTGATTGAAGGTAGTGTCAGGGTGGTCCTCAAGTCAGACCAATAGGTATATTGGATGGATTCCAAATTACGTCAAACCTCGAGGTTCGCAATGATGCAATCAACACAGAAACAAGATGAATCTGAGCTAAAGCATAAAGTTTATTGAACAAATCATCTCTTCTTATACCCAAAGAAGTGGGTGTACATACAGGGTGTATTATAGAATAATCATTAACTGGGTAGGCGTATATGGGTGTGTCATTGAGTAATCATTAACAGTTAGGATTCAGCAATTTATATACATGAGTATTACAAGAATATCCCGCCCCTAATTATGAATATTCTAACTGTTCTGACATCTGATGATGAGGTTAACTCATTACGTAGTGTATGTTTTAGTCACCTTACCGCGTGGCATAACAAAGTCTATTTTGACATTGGTTTTTCCATTAGTCTCATCTTAAGCTATTTTAATAACCATCTTATCACTTTATTCCAGCCACTTTATTACTCTGTTTATTATGGGATGCGGCATTATGTCTGCAAATATTCTGATTAATATGGAATATGGGTCAAACTGACCTGGAGAGATGCATGTTACCAGCTTAAGTTATTGTAAGAGTGTATACACATATAGGGAATATATATGAACGTATTGATTTCCCTATCAATCCCTCCTTTTGAGAACAGATATGAGACCTCCCTCATCCACAAGTACTTCAATAGCAAGAAGCTATTGTCGGGCCTTCCCGAATTCCCTGAAGGTATGGGAAGGATCATATCTTATTCTCACTTATAGCATTTCACATTTAATCATCATTGCAGGGCTTTGATTCCAAACACATAGTTGTATCAGTCAATCTATGAAAAAGTCCTTGATTGCAGGAAATTCAGCAGTATCCACAGGTAACAAGTATTGCCGCTACGACTGCCACCGAGACAAAAAGGCTTGATGTTAGGCCACTCCATTTTCCAAACTGGGTTTGCAGCCACTCAGTGAAGGGGTTGTTGCTACCAGAGTTATCAGCCATCTCTTCAGACAGGGATGTAAGACCCTCTAGCGCTCTAGTGACACATCAGGGGCTGTATTATTTGGGATAAAAGTAAAATGGCCTTCCCCTCAAGTGGTGGTAGTAAGGAGGACTTGGAAAGGACCATCAAACCTGGAATAGAATCATAAGCTTGTTTATGCACAAGTGAGAGTCTCTATTGGAGGCTCTGGACATAACTGATGAAATGGACACAGTGTATATGCCTAGCCTAGTGTCTGTGGGAAATACAAGCCTAGCCTTGATGCTGACCTAAATAAAACCTTTAAAAGGAGGCAATTTCTTTTTTCTCTTTTTTCTTTTTCCCATTGGCGTGTACCTTATAGAAAATTAACCAAATGGCCAGCACTCTGTGCAGGATTTCCCCAATTTCTCGCTTTCTGACTTTTTAAGCTTTAGGGTATCATTCAGTCTCTCCACTTTTTCCCTAGTTTGTGGATGAAAAGATGTATGAAATGCTTGTGTGACCCCCAACATTTGCATAACATTTTGCATTACCTCTCCTGTAAAACGGATACCTCTGTCAAATTTTATGGCTTCAGATCCACACCTACAGAAAACCTCCAATATCAGTTTCTTTGCAGGGGCTCTTGCAATGGCTTTTGGCATTGGTGGCCGAACACCTTCCCCTGTGAAAAGATCAACAAACACACAAACATACTCATACGTGCCTACCTTAGGTAGTTGTATGAAGTCAATCTGCAGTCATTGAAATGGGTAGAGGGTTTTTGGTGCATGTTTCTGGGGCACCTTAACTATACTACCCGGATTGTGTTGTATACATGTGTGTATATGTCATCCATGCTTTGTGTAAATGTGTTGGCAACCACTGAAAACCCAGGTGTGAAACATTGCATATCCACCAAAACACAAATAGCATTTTTAGACAGGTGGATCGTACCGTGAACAGCTACAAGGACCTTGGCAGGCATACCCGCAATCCCACCTTCCACAGACCTTCATTGTCCTGAGCTCCAGCCTTTGACCAGACCTTTCATCTCTTTCCCGGTGTTTCCCAAGTTAGAGCCTGTAAAGGTACTTGAGTCCATCTGGTTACACTCAGTACTCACCATGATCAGCGGAGGTGTTTCTGGGGTGTCCTTTCACCTTGGTTTCCTTGCTGCTTTTGTTTGCACCTTGTCTCTGCCTCATTGGTGGCTTTGTGTGTGCCTTTACCTTTTCTTACAGCTACTTCTTTTAGAAGCATCAGGGTTTCCATCAACTGTTTAATGAGACTCCTATGTTTAATCCGGGTACCTGCTGTTGTAATGAAATCTCTTGCCCTCCATATGGGACCATAGTCATGGGCAACTCTAAAATCATACCTGAAGTCAGTGTACATGTTGTACTGTTTACCTTCTGACCCTCTAAGCAATTCAATGAGCGCCATCAGCTCCATCTCCTGTGCAGACATATGAGGGAGTGGTTCTGCTTTTACTACCTCATGTTGTGTGATCCCTGTATACCCAGTATAGAACCGTCCATCGTCACCAATGCTTCTTGAACCATCTACAAAAAAAACTCAACATCTGAATTAATGAAAGATACATTAAAAACATATGAAAAACCTAATTTTCCCTGAGCCATGGTCTATAAAATCAACAAATGAAGAAAAATAATGATTTTTCTTGTCCCATTTCCCCCCCCCCCTTTTGAATCCATTGCACCAATAGGAACTACAACAGCTGGATTCAAAAGCAAGTACTGTATCTCTTTAAGGTTACAAGATTTTGTAGGCTTTATTGCACCAGAAGGAATTAATTCTGTGATATATTTCACTATTGCTGGAGGTTACTCCACTATAAGGGACTTTGCTCCTAGCTTTACCACCGGAGAAACTGGCATATACCCAATATCATTATCAGGGACTTTTTTTTTTTTTAATGTAGATTGTGAGCCCCACATAGAGCTCACAATGTACATTTTTCCCTATCATTATGTCTTTTTTTGGAATATGGGATGGAAATCCATGCAAACACGGGGAGAACATACAAACTCCTTGCAGATGGTTTTATGCCCTTGGCGGGATTTGAACACCAGGACTCCAGCGCTGCAAGGCTGCAGTGCTAACCACTGAGCCACCGTGTGGCCCCCATTATCAGGGACTTTGACCACAGGGACTTGCTCTAATACTGGATTGTCAGGCGGGGCTGTATACACTGTATACATCTGTATACCCTGTACTGTAGCAGTATATCTACTCTTAATAAATTAACAGGTGACTTATCACTGACTATAGTCTATCAATCTGATCATACATATATGAGCAGTTACAATCTGTGGTACATTGATACAGGATCCTATTGTGAGTTCTAGGATGACACCTTCCCCCGAACTTTACCCTTATGTGGGGACCTACAGTGACGCTTGGTGTGTCCCATCTTCTCACAGTTATAATACTCAAGACACCTACATGATTTCCTGACTGGGTTGCATTCCAGGAATTGTAGATTCTCCCATTTTCTCTTTAAGATGGACTCTAGATCTGTCCATGTAAATATTTGTTCAGACCCACAATCTGTCTATAGAGGCCCCTTTACAAATCAAATGAGTCTGGTACATTCTTGAGTAGCCCCCTTTTATCTTATAGACCCCATGGTTTATAATGAGATAATAGTCATTGGCGCTTTTTGAAATCTAAGGGGTGAATGATGTTATACCCGGGGTGTTTGTAACCTCTTCCTCTTCCAATGTAATTAAACTTTCCTCTTGCTCTATCGCAGAGGCACTAGGTTCAGGATCATATGCCCTAGTCTAGATGCAAACATTATGATATAGTCCTTTTCCTTTATGTGATCTTGGTCCCCCCCCCCTTTTGGCAAAAACATTATTTACACCAATCATGGTTTTGCTGTCCATACACACAAGTCCATCCTCCTGGTCCCGTTGCAACAGGAGACATGAGATGGGGTTGAGATGGAGGAGGAACTTTACATTTACTATTTTTCTCATATATTATACCTTTCAAAGTCTTATTCACAATCCAACTACTTTCTTGTTTCATATCTTTCATTACCTCAAACCAAACTTCCTTTTCTGACCAACTTATTGTCATTAACCCATTAATCAGCACTGAGGCTGATTGCCAGCTCACTAATGGATCACTTCACATTTCTAGAACTTGCAATAACTTAATAACTTACTTGAATCTTTCTTTCATAACAACTTTGCATGTTCACTATCTCACAAGCATCACAAGCCTTAACCCCTTCAGGTTCCTGCTGGCTAGGTACATTTCCCATGTCTGCAATTTTCTCTTCTTCCACCTCTGGTTGAAATACAAACCTCTGTGTCTCTCAGTACTGTATACCACTACCGTACTCTATAAGATGCCCCCTATACTGTACCCTCCTGATCTAACTCCCACTCCAGGCATTTTCTTCCATCCAGTAGCTCACAAAGTGCTTGCTGGGTCCAAGAACAGTTCAGTGACCCCTTTGGCCAAATGTGACTTCCTAAATTTCAGTCACCTTCCAGTCGTTGATCACCACCCGAGGAGTTAGATACGGTACAGATATCAGGCTACTTTTTGCATAACAATAGATTTTATATATCAACCAGAGGGTGAAGCAAACTAATGCTAAACAAAACAAGAACAACCTAAAACCTTTCAAACTCCCTTGATATCATGTGAGATAGTGTTGTGCGTACTACAAGACAAACATAAGACAAATATAAGACAAACATAAGACAAGACTTATCCTCTGACTAACGGCGTCCCTCTTTGGTTACCGGACAGAATTACAGAGGATCTATCAGTCATTTGATGTACTTTGTACATCATATCTCTAATTGTCCCCAAGAGGAGGTATCTGGCATTTAGTATCACCCATCAGGGGTGCTCTTTCCCAGACCCACCGGACACACCAGTCTGATCCCGGAAAGAGTTGGTCTTTACGGCAGACCCCAACAGACCATTCCATACCCTCTAGGTATTAGGTAGACTCATACATTCACACAGCCGTTACACGTTAGACATAACAAAACAGTAATACATAGAAATATCCAATCCAATATACCATTAAGTATCAAGAATGATATTCTACGGTTCTTTTCCAAATAATTTGAGCTGGAAATACAGAGAGACAGACTATAGCATACCTTCAGATCCGGTCCCAGAGTTAGAAGACCCCCGGAAACACAGAGATATTGTAAGTAAGAAGCAATGGTTCTTACCTCACCGGTGATTGTCTGTGTGTCCTTTGATCCTTAACTCTGTTATTGCCGAGTCTCTAGATATTGAGGTCTTTTGCCTTTTCCAGCCCCACGTTGGGCGCCATTTACTGTCAGGGTGGTCCTCAAGTCAGACCAATAGGTATATTGGATGGATTCCAAATTACGTCAAACCTCGAGGTTCGCAATGATGCAATCAACACAGAAACAAGATGAATCTGAGCTAAAGCATTAAAGTTTATTGAACAAATCATCTCTTCTTATACCCAAAGAAGTGGGCGTACATACAGGGTGTATTATTGTGTAATCATTTACTCGGTAGGCGTATATGGGTGTGTCATTGAGTAATCATTACCCGTTAGGATTCAGCAATTTCTATACATGAGTATTATAAGAATATCCCGCCCCTAATTATGAATATTCTAACTGTTCTGACATCTGATGATGAGGTTAACTCAGTGCACATTACGTAGTGTATGTTTTAGTCACCTTACCGCGTGGCATAACAAAGTCTATTTTGAAATTGGTTTTTTCCATTAGTCTCATCTTAAACTATTTTAATAACCATCTTATCACTTTATTCCAGCCACTTTATTACTCTGTTTATTATGGGGTGCGGCATTATGTCTGCAAATATTCTGATTAATATAGAATATGGGTTAAGCTGACCTGGAGAGGCATGTTACAAGCTTAAGTATTGTAAGAATGTATACACGTATAGGGAATATATATGAACGTATTGATTTCCCTATCAGTAGTAACAGAACACAGAAGGGAGAGTCTATTGAAGCATATTATGGCAGACTACTCACCAAAGTAGCAGACTCTGGGTGGGATCAGGCCCATAATGCTTTGAAAAACACCATGATAGCTGAAGCATTTATGCAAGGAATCAGACCAAATATGGCTGAAAAGATCAGAAGCTGCAACCCAGATTTGAAATGCACAAACCCAGATGACTTGTATGCCAAGGCTGTTGGGTTTGCTGTAGAGAGAAAGAGAGAGAGAAAGAAAAAGGCAGCAACAAAAATTACATCAATTCAGGTACTATAAACCAAGTAGTCAAGGCCGACAGGGCCGCTGCCGTAGGCAGCAAGGGCGGAGGGGAACTCAAAAATGTTTTAATTGTGAAAAACAGGGACACGTGACCAGAAATTGCTGGTGTCCTAAGCGAAGTGACAAGAACAAAAGACAGTCTAGAAGCTGCTTGCCTGTGTCTGATCGAGGTCAAGATAAATCACAATGAAAGTCAGGCTCCCCCCCCCCCCCCCCAGTGTCCCTCTTAGCTACAGCAGAGGTATGCATGCTTTGGTAGAATTTAGCAAGAAGGGGGAGGGGTAGAGGGTGAGACATGGCAGTCAACTAAGATGTCAGCTATAAGTGATAGATTGTAACACCACTGGTATAATGTGTGGAAAGTTATGAATATATGGTTCAATTTGTAATTTTAGAGTGTAAAACTGTTTTTTTGCAATGCCAGTATTTGACTTTTATGTAATTTTGGTGTCAGTATTGACTGTTTGCTTCAATTATATTCTTGTCATGTAGTAGGAAAACCAAGCACTAGTTGACTATCATCTTTATCCACGCGTATAGGAAAACACAGAAGAGTCAAGAAAATGATTTGGACGAAAAGGGTTAACCCATGGTTAAATGTAAAAATAAGGTATGGTGCCAATGTATAGATAAGGCTATAAATGAATATCATGTTGTGATTTTGTTTTAGCTCACTATCCTCAGTAGGTTTTGTATGTACTCCTGTAGAATATATGGGTGATATAGGCAGGGTGTTTGTCTATCAGGGCCACATTACTATGTTAGGAGTGATTTAGATACTAACTAGACATAAGATGAGCTCATGTCGGCTAAGTCTGCACCAGTGAGGGGGATGAGTCTTGCAGAGCTGTAATTGTATGTAGCAGAAGCCCTATTGTGTAGCTGCTGATTTGGATACAGTGTCCTAAGGGCAGTTGAAGTATTGTACTGGCCTGAATAGCTTAAGTGAGGTACTGTTATCTATCTAGAAGTGGCTGCATTGTGAGTAATCACGTTTGGTGATGTCTGTGTCATTTGCGATTATGTTTTATACAATATTATGTGAATTTATTGTTTTGTCTGTTATCATCACCTTAACTATTGTATATACTAAAAGAGTGAAGAGGTGACAGTGGAAGTGACAGGATGGTGGGGGGAGGAGAGCTCACTCCTATCCACTGTCAGAAACAGCCAGAGTATGAAAAGATTAGACAAATCCTTTATAGGAAATTAAGTGAATATTATTGCGATATGTTGATAATTTCTCTTCCTTGTGCCACAGATAGACAGACATGTGAAGCTGCTACCAGGAACCTGCTGTGTTTCCTCTACCAGAACGGTTGTAAGGCCAGTAAAGACAAGCTGCAATTTTGTAAGCAAAAGGTGGTGTTTTTAGGTCATTGTCTGAGCCAAAGTACCAAACATCTTTCAGATGAACAGACTACAGTGGTAAGAGAACTGCAGGTGCCCCCCCCCCCCCATGCTCAGTTACATACCTTTTTGGCCATGGATCAGATAAACTGTGAATGGGCTTCTAAAACCTGTTTGACAAGGGCTTGCCTAACTATCAGAAACCCTTTTCAAATCTATGTCGCTGAGGTGGTGGGATATGCTACTGCAGTCCTGAGGCATGTTATAGTGCACGGTTGAATGCTGTTGCAAGAGGAACACCCTCTTGTGTAAGGGTTATACTCTCCGTACAGGCCCTGCTTAAGAAAAGATTAGACATTGTCTTATACCACCCCCTGGTGGTATACAAACCACATGACATCTATGCAATCCTCACACAGGTAGACAGACGTCATATTTCCTTGGCAAGACAGAGCAAGATGGAATTTGCTCTACAATCCTCCTTCAACATCTCATTTCAGCGTTGTTTGACTTTTGAATCCTGCAACTCTTTAACCAGTAGGAGTTCATGATTCAAAGGGGGAGTAGATGATGAGATATTTTTGAACTCCCTCTCAAAAGAGGTGGCTTCAGTCATGTTACTGATGCCCCATTGGAGAATCCTGACTATGAGATGTTTGTGGACGGTTCCAGATACCTAACAGAAAAAGGCAAATTTGTTACAGGGTATGCTGTAGTTACGATACATGACACCATAGTACAAGAAGCCCTTCCACCACACATGTCATGGCATTGCACATGGTTATGGTCCAATATGGAGGTTCAGGAACTTCCTGATGGCACAGGGCAAACCAATTAAGAATGGAAACTTAGTAAGTCGGCTGATGGAGCCATATTGCTCCCTAAGCAGTTGGCAATTGTGAAAGTCAGAGCTCACACAAAGGGAAGAGACCCTGAGAGTATTGGAAATGAAAAGGCTGATCAAGCAGCCCAAGCAGCGGCACTACTGCCATGGAAGGGTCTCAGCCAGGTGAGAAAAATGTATATTGACCTAGCAGACTCCAAGGGTGTAAGGTGACTGGTGAGGAAATTGAGAAAGGACAAAGGCTGGTGCCATAGAATGTGAAGGAATGTGGAAAATGGGGGATAGACTGTGTCTTCCTGCAGCAGCATACCCCCAAATGGCTAGTTTGGCCGACGGGAAGGTGCATGCTTCTTGAAATGCCATGGAGTTACTAGTGGGTAAACTATAGTTTGCCTCAGGTTTTGGAAGGGCTGCAGGTAATCACGTAAAAGCATGTCACATATTTGCTCTACAAAGTCCAGTACAGGTAGTTAAGACACATGCACACCAAAATCCCTGTATCGTTTTTAGATAATACAAGTAGATTACATACAGTTGCCTAAGTCTTGTATGTACGAGTATGTGTTGGTCTGTGTAGTAAAGGCCTATCCGGTCAGCTGAGCAACTGCACAGGAAACTGCCAAGAAATTGATCTCTGAGCTTGTGTGTAGATTTGGGATACCTGAGGTGATAGAATCTGATAGAGGTACACATTTCACAGGTGAAATAATGAAGGAAATAATGTCTTTATTGGGGATTGAGCAGAGTTCAGGCAAAGTGGAAAGGTTGAATGGCACACTCAAGTTAAAAATCCAGAAAACCATGGCAGACAGGAAGGCCCTGGCCAGAGTGTTTTGTCTATAGCATTATACTCAGTGAAGACCACTCCAAATAGAAAGACAGGTCTGTTACTATTCGAGGTGCGTTTGGGAAATGTGACTAGACAAAGGTTGTATTTTCCCCAGACTTTACAACTCAATTATGACAGCACTGCCAGCTATGTCCAGAGCTTGTTTCAAAGAATGAAAGTAACACATGAACGGGTGTTTTCTTTTATTCCAGACCCTTTTGAAGTTTTCAGGAACACATAGCTTCCTTATAAAAAGGTTCCTAAACCACGGCAAGAATGAAAGGATGGACATTATTTGTTATATGCTTTCTTAACAGACTCACTCATGCCACCTTTGTAATTGACAAACTGAATGATGTTTTAATAGATAGATATAAGTGGTAGACAATATAAGAATATCAGATGGGGAATTCAGCAGGGCTGGCATCTAGGGAGCTAGATGAACGTACTCATCTGATATGAAAATAAATGTCTAAAATGGGGGAGATGTGGGGGGCCAACAATATCTCTTGAAAAATTAAGTATAAGAAGGTAGGGGCCGAGATTGCTCTCTCTCTCTCTATCTCCCTCTCAGAGATGAAGCCAGTTAAGCTGGGTTCATGTTGCGGTATACAAAAGATCAAAGCTGTTTGACTTTGGGCCTCTGAATAGGTCACTTAGGGTGTGTAGAAAAAGGTTCTATAGCCTATTGATTGTTAGCCCCAATGCTGGACTGGTCTGACCAGCATGTGATCATTATCTCTCTGGCCCTGATATATACATCTAGAATTAGTGTAAGATGTTGGTTTACACATAAATATTTTAAATTCTTCTTTATTTCATGAGAAAGCTCATCCCAGTTTGGAAAGTAATAATGAGATGCAGATTACCTTAGGCCTTATCCAATAGTCATGTGCCACATTTTATGTTATAACTCTACAACCAATCATGTCATTAGAATAGTCCAACCTGCTTTTGTCTGTATTGTATTTAAGCTACCTTTTTGCACCATTAAAATTAGAACTCACTTGATACACCATCAGCTGTGTGTGTGACTTCTCCAGGCCTGATATCTAACTACGACAACATCACTCAGGGGTCTTGTGCCCCTAACAATGTGATATGTAAATCAGGCCAGCATCATGCTCCAACACTGTGCTACACACTTTTGGTTCGTGGTTCAACCTAAAACTTTTGGAAAATTCAGGTGGAATATGATTAAATCTGAACCAGTTTGCTCATTTACAGGCAGCCCCCACACCAATCACCTGTATGGGGAGATTTCGAGTGCCCATGCTATATGTATAACATGGGGCCAGAAACAGTTGGTTCTGGTCTCTATTTAGTGCCTGGGTGATGGTACTGTATCTCAGCTCTCACTGACTTCAATGGAGCTGAGCTATAGTACAGTGACTGTACTGACTGTACTGACTGTCCAATGCACAGGGTACAGAACCGACTGCTCTCGGTCTCCATCTGTGCCTGACTTAATCAATGCCATCCAAAGAGCCACTCTCCAGCTTATATCTTAAATTTTATGATGCTGTTCTTTCTACTCACCTAGAGGTGCCATACAAGCACATTGATTTATGGACGTTTGCCACATATGACTGTACGCCTTTCCTAATGTCTTTATTTCTCAGACTGTATATAATGGGGTTGATCAAAGGAGTGAACACAGTATATAGCAGTGATAGGAGTTTACCGATGGTCGATGATTGTCCTTTGGTTGGAAAAATATAAACACCAGAGTCCAGTAGAATATGCAGACCACAATGAGGTGGGAGCTACAGGTGGAGAAGGCTTTCTGTCTGCCATTACTGGATGGGATCCTTAAGATGACCGAAATAATTTCACCATAAATTGTAATAATTAGTATGGTCGGTACAATGACTGCCGGAATACCTAGTAAGGAGACATCAAGTTGAACAATGTAGGTATCAGAACAGGCAATTTCTAGCAAAGGGTCAAGGTCACAGAAAAAATGGTCAACAATATTTGTACCACAAAATTCTAGCATCTGTATTAGTAATGTGTCAATAAGAGAAGCTGAAAATCCCAAAACCCAGCAGATGACAGCCAGTTTCATGGAATAGGCACTAGTCATAAGTGAATTATAATGAAGAGGACTACAGATGGCCAAATATCTGTCATAAGACATCACTGCAAGGAGAAAACAGTCAAATCCTTCTGAAGTGCAGAAAAAATAAAACTGTGCCATACAGTCAGTAAAAGTAATGGTCGCCCCATTATTCAGTAGGACGTGAAGCATGTTGGGGACAACATCTGTTGTTAGTAAGATGTCACTGATGGAGAGTTGTGAGATGAAGAAGTACATTGGGGTGTGGAGGTTCTTGCTGGTGGACACCAGGGTGATGATCAGGAGGTTCCCACATATTGTCCCACAATAAACCACCAGGAAAACACAGAACAGAAAAAGTCTCAGACATTGACTGCCTTGAAACCCAGAAAGGAAAAACTCAGAGACCAGAGTCAGATTCTCCTGCATTCAGGAAATATGTAGAATATATTGTTAAATAATGATATTGGCTATGTATTTTTATCAGAAAGTGAGTACACCCTTCATATTTTTATAATTATTCATTATATATTTTCATGGGACAACACTGAAGATCTGGCACTTTGAAACAATGTAAAGTAGTCAGTGTACAGCTTGTATAACAGTCTAAATTTGCTGTATCATCAAAATCACTCAACACACAACCATTCATGTCTAAACCCTTGTCAACAAAAGTGAGTACACTCCTATCTGAAATGAACAAATAGTGCCCCAAGTGTCAATATTTTGTGTATGAAAAAAAGGGCAATGGTGCCGCACACTCACAAATTTAGAAAGTGTGGTGCAGACGTCAAAGGGTCCTTCGACCCCACAATCAGATTAATCAAAAAATGTTGTCGCACACACAGGTTTTGTTGCCAAAAAGGGAAATAAATTTATTTACAACACCGTGTACATCATTTGTTGTGCCTTTGGACATAGGGATCGCAATAATATGAAAAAGACTGATAGATCACAATAGTTGACGTTTCGTTCATGTAGACACCATTATTTTTCAGCATTGCTATAACCCTCTTGGGCATGGAGTTCTCTAAAGCATCATGATCTGCCACTAGAATCCTCTTCCACTCCTCCATGAAGACATCAGGGAGCTGGTGGATATTATAGACCTTGTTCTCCTCCACCTACCATTTCAGGATGCCCCAAAGATGCTGAATAAGATTTGAGTTTGGAAAAAGGCTTGGCCAGTCCAACACCTTTACCCTCAGTTTCTTAGCAAAGCAGTCTTGGAGGAGTTTAGGGTCATTATCATGTCGGAATATTGCCCTGCAGCACAGTATCTGAAGGGAGAGGATCATGATCATATTCAGTATACCACAGTACATGTTGGCATTTGTGGTTCCCTCAATGAACTGATGGCACCATTCATGTAACCCCAAACCAATGACACTCCCACCATAATGCTTGACACACTTGTCTTTGTACTCCTCACCTGGTTGCCACGATACACAATTCACACCACCTGAAACAAATACGTTTATCTTGGTCTCAGCAGACACAGGACATGGTTCCAGTAATCCAGGTCCTTAGTCTGCTTGTCTTCAGGAAACGGTTTGTGGCCTTTCTGTGCATCATCTTTAGAAGAGTCTTCCTTCTAGGATGACAGCCATGCAGACCAATCTGATACAGTGATTTTAATTTGATCTTAATAGTTCTGCACTTGAAAAGTAAAGACTATTCCCATTTATTAAGTTCCTCTTAATAAGCAAATTTCACGATCGGGATCGGCTGGAAAATTATCGGATATTGTATTTTAAAATCGATCCTGAAATCTCAAGATCAGCTCAACCCCAGCACTTACCCATAATTCTCTGGATGAGATGGCTTAAAGTAGTCTATATTACAGATATGGATTCCTTCTTATTTCCAAGGTACTTCTGAATTCTCCAAAGAACCTTACCATGGGATTCAGGTGGAATCCAGGCATTATCTTGACGTATGACAATTAGGGTTGAGGGATCGGGAAACATCAGATCCCGATCGGTGATCGAGCAAATTTCGCAATCAGCTAGAAAATGATCGAAAATCAGATTTTGAAATCTCAAGATCGGCTTAACCCCACTGTATATATTATATACAATTAGGGTTGAGTGATCAGGATCGGGAAATATCAGATCATGATCAGCGATTGAGCAAATTTCACAATCGCAATCGGGATCAGCTGGAAAATGATCGGAAATCGGATTTTAAAATCGATCCTGAAATCTCGAGATTGGCTCAACCTTAATGACAATGTGTATCTACAACATCAAAGACTTCACCTTCTAGTACTTACAGTAGGCATGTCCATGGCTCTGAATAATCCCACTCCTCCTCATGACATAAATCATTTTTCTACAAATCATGTATTTACCATGAATAATGGCCCCTTGTGCGGTCAGTGATCTTTGTCAGATATTGAGTAGTGGCCGGACACTTACTTTCTCTATAGCATGTAACAGCGACTGCCTACTGGTACCTGCAGATATACACAACAAGAAGCCAAGACACCATGGGGAGAATACTCTTTAGGGACTGATTTTTCTTTGCCTCATGTGTCTCCTGGGATCGAGTCTGAAAAAATTATTATTGGAAATTAGCAGCTTCTACAAAGTCTCAAGGGTCAATTAAAGAAAAAAGTTGACCTAGATTGAAAGATCATGGGGGCTTGGCCTGGCACATGGAGTTGGACGCTTAGTTCCGGATCTCCGCTGTCTGGACTTTCACGCAGCACACACTGGCTTAAACACGCCCTACCTGGTAGATTTTGATCACAGAACCCCCCGGTATCATCCTGACTGCGATAGTTCACAGAACAAAAAAAAAGTTGGTTCAAAGGAACGCAAGAAACTGTTAGTGACACAGACACATTTCACCACTGAATGGGAAAAATTCTTTCTTTCACCCCTTCTGACAATCAGCGAGACCACTGGATCAACCTTCTACATTCATGCCAGTGGCCCTATATGTGGCTCCTCTCAGTCTCGTGGGTGAGGACGTGGATGTGGATATACCGCTGGGTGTCCTGTCCACAGTCCAGGTACTGGAGAGTTGCTGCCAGCTGTGTCCCTCGTCAGTAGCAGCAGGGGACGTGGGCGAGGACGTGTACGTGCATACCCAGCTGGGTGTCCTATCCACAGTCCAGGTACAGGAGAGGGGCTGCCAGCAGTGTCCTTCGTCACTAAGAGCAGGGGACGTGGGCTAGGATGTGGATACCCAGATGTATATCCACTCCACAGTCCAGGTACTGGAGAGGGGCTGCCAGCAGCAGCAGGGGACTTGGGTGAGGACGTGGATAACCAGCTGGGTATCCACTCCATAGTCCAGGTACTGGAGAGAAGCTGCCAGCACCCAATTTACTCTTCCTCCTCATACTCCTCCTCCTTCTCCTACAACCCCAGCCCCTACTTCTGAATGTTCACCCCCAAAAGGTTGAAATCTAATTTATTAGGGCTCCCCCCAAGGGCCTGAAAATTAATGTTTTAGGGCTCCCCCAAGGGCCTGAAAATTAATGTTTTAGGGCTCACCCCCAAGGGCCTGAAATCAAATTTTTGGGTCACCCCAAGGGCCAAAAAAGTAAACACTGCTGCTGCATGGCTCTAGTCACCAAAAGGGCATAAAACACTGCTGCTGCAAGGCTCTACTCACTCCAAGGGCCAAAAGCACTGCTGGTGCGTGGCTCTACTCATGCCAAGGGCCAAAAACACTGTATTTTAAAGGCTCTACTCACGCCAAGGCCCAAAAACTCTGCTTTTTAAAAACTCTGCTCACTGCAAGGGACAGAAACACTGTAGGTGCAAGGCTCTACTCACTCCAAGGACCAAAAACACTGCTTTTTAAAGGCTGTACTCACTCCAAGGGCCAAAAGCACTGTATTTTAAAGGCTCTACTCACGCCAGAGGCCAGAAACACTGCTGGTGCGAGGCTCTACTCACTCCAAGGTCCAAAAACACTGCTGGTGCAAGGCTCTACTCATGCCAAGGGCCAAAAACTCTGCTTTTTAAAGACTCTACTCACTGCAAGGGCCAGAAACACTGCAGGTGCAAGGCTCTACTCATGCCAAGGGCCAAAACCTCTTCTTTTTAAAAGCTTTGCTCACGCTAAGGGCCAAAAACTCTGTATTTTAAAGGCACTACTTACTCCAAGGGCCAAAAACACTGCTGGTGCGAAGCTCTACTCATGCCAAGGGCCAAAAACTCTTCTTTTTAAAGGCTGTACTCTAAGGGACAAAATCTTAATTTCTGCTGTTTAAAGGCTCAACTCACCCAAAGGACCAAAAAATCTCTGCTGGTGCAAGGCTTATCTAAGTTAAAGGGACTAAAACTCTGCAGGTAAAAGGCTGAAGTCACCTGAAGGGCCCCAATCTCTGCTGGTAGCTCAACTTAAGGTCCTGTAACTTAATTTGGAAAGGCTCCTGTTAAGGGCTAGAAAAGTGAATTTTGGAAGGTCTTACCACATCACACACACACACACACACACACACACACACACACACACACACACACACACACACACACACACTGACAGTTAAGGGTGAGGGCTCTTGGATTTCCCATTGTCTATTCCATTTGTGGTTGTCATGGGCAACGTGATTTAAAGGGGTGGTTGTTAATGTTTTTTTTAGCTTAAATTGGGGTTTGTGTCCATCCATTTGGGGAGTAAAGAAGGTTTCCAGGTATTTTCCACTTTGATAAAGGTTTTTTTTATGTGGAAAATGTGTAGTTGTTAGGCTGTGATAGTGGGGTAATACTTTGACTTGGGCTTGTTAGATGCCCCCAGACATGCTTCCCCTGCTGTCCCAGTTGCATTGCAGAGGTGTTGGCATCATTTGCTGAGGTGTGATAGTGGACTTGGTGACCCTCCTGAGTCGAATGGTGGGATCCCCTGAAACGAAGCATTTTCTCCCAGGGTCAAACCCTGGAGAAGGGGCTAAATTTGTCACATGGTTTTATGTCATTTTACAGAAATCACTGACCTGAGACCCTGAGAACTGGTAAGAACCTAGAATGTTTACATTGTTTCTACCAATTACTAACAACCCTCGACCCCCTTCCTCCTGGAATTCTATCCCTATGTGCCGTTTTGTACATAAATATGCTTCTTCAGAAATGATTTTAAATTTACTTGAGAAAGGAGCCGAGAGTTCCAAAACGTTGTATTCTGTCATCATTATTAGTTAGCCATTAAAAAGGTATCAACTACAGAAGACTATCAAGTTGTTGTTTTTTTTTTTATTTTTTATTTTTATATTTCCTACACACTGGCTAACACGGTACGAGAACAAACATTTATCTTATACTTTCATTACCTTACATTATCAGAGAAGTTCTTAGTTGGGTTTCTTCATCTGGATATCTTGTAGAGTTACAGCTTCGTTCATGTTTGGTCATCTGGTTAATGGACTCGTGGATGGTCACGACGTCTTGTTCAATGTGACAGAGAGGGATAACACATAGACCTGCCACAGAACCCCCATGGATGACCACTCCCCCCACCACCACCACCACCACGACCCAGACATGTGTGTCTGTCGCTCATTTATGTTCATGAGAGGGGTAGGCTGCTACCATAAACCTGCTGTGTTTCCTCTACCAGAACGGTTGTAAGGCCAGTAAGGACAAGCTACAATTTTGTAAGCAAAAGGTGGTGTTTTTAGGTCATTGTCTGAGCCAAAGTACCAAACATCTTTCAGATGAACAGACCAAAGTGGTAAGAGAACTGCAGGTGCCAACCCCCCATGCTCAGTTACATACCTTTTTGGGTCGGGTTTCATATTGTAAGCCATGGATCAGATAAACTGTGAATGGGCTTGTAAAACCTGTTTGACAAGGGCTTGCCTGGCTATCAGAAACCCTTTTCAAATCTATGTCACTGAGGTGGAGGGACAGGCTACTGCAATCCTGAGGCATGTTATAGTGCACGGTTGAATGATGTTACAAGAGGAACGCCCTCTTGTGTAAGGGTTGAACTCTTCGTACAGGCCCTGCTTGATAAAAGCTTAGACATTGTCCTAGACCACCCCCTGGTGGTATACAAACCACATGACATCTATGCAATCCTCACAAAGGTAGACAGACGTCATATTTCCTTAGCAATACAGAGCAAGATGTAATTTGCTCTACAATCCTCCTCTAACATCTACCTGATACCTGAAATGATAGATTCTGATAGAGGTACACAATTCACAGGTGAAATAATGAAGGAAATAATGTCTGCATTGGGGATTGAGCAGAGGTCAGGCAAAGTGGAAAGGTTGAATGGCACACTCAAGTTAAAAAATCCAGAAAGCCATGGCAGAGACAGGAAGGCCCTGGCCAGAGTGCCTGTCTATAGCATTATACTCAGTGAGGACCACTCCTAATAGAAAGACAGGTCTGTCACCATTCAAGGTGCTTTTTGGAAGTGTGCCTAGACTAAGGTTGTATTTTCCCAGACTTTACAACTCAATTATGACAGCACTGCCAGCTATGTCCAGAGCTTGTGTCAAAGATTGAAAGTAACACATGAAAAGGTGTTTTCTTCTATTCCAGACCCTTTTTGAGTTTTCAGGAACACATAGCTTGCAGGTGGTGATTGGGTGGTCGTGAAAAGATATACCAGGAAGTCTCTTAAACCCAGATATGACACTCCCTTCCAAGTGCTGCTGACAACTGTCACTTCAGTCCAATTGGAGGAAAAATCTACCTGGATACACGCTTCCCATTGTAAAAAGGTTCCTAAACCACGGCAAGAATGAAAGGCTGGACATTATTTGTTTTATGCTTTCTTAACAGACTCACTCCTGCCACCTTTGTAATTGACAAACTGAATGATGTTTTAATAGATAGATATAAGTGGTAGACATTATAAGAATATCAGATGGGGAATCCAGCAGGGCTGGCATCTAGGGAGCTAGATGAACGTACTCATCTGATATGAAAATAAATGTCTAAAATGGGGGAGATGTGGGGGGCCAACAATATCTCTTGAAAAATGAAGTATAAGAAGGTGGGGGCCGAGATTGCTCTCTCCCTCTATCTCCCTCTCAGAGATGAAGCCAGTTAGGCTGGGTTTGTGTTGCTGTATACAAAAGATCAAAGCTGTTTATCTTTAGGGCCTCTGAATAGGTCACTTAGGGTGTGTAGGAACAGGTTCAATAGCCTAGTGATTGTTAGCCCCAAGGCTGGAGTAGTCTGACCAGCATGTGATCATTATCTCTCTGGCCCTGATACATACCTGATATCTAGAATTAGTGTAAGATGTTGGTTTACACATAAATATTTTAAATTCTTCTTTATTTTATGAGAAAGGTGTTTGGAAAGTAATAATGAGATGCAGATTACATTAGGCCTTATCCAATAGTCATGTGCCACATTTTATGTTATAAATCTACAACCAATAATGTCATTAGAATAGTCCAACCTGCTTTTGTCTGTATTGTATTTAAACTACCTTTTTGCACCATTAAAATTAGAACTCACTTGATACACCATCAGCTGTGTGTGTGTGTGTGACTTCTCCAGGCCTGATATCTAACTACGACATTATCACAGGGGTCTTGTGCCCCTAACAATGTGATATGTAAATCAGGCGAGCAGCATGCTCCAACACTGTGCTACACACTTTTGGTTCATGGTTCAACCGAAAACTTTTAGAAAATTCAGGTTGAATATGATTAAATCTGAACCAGTTTGCTCATTTACAGGCAGCCCCCACACCAATCACCTGTACGGGGAGATTTCAAGTGCCCATGCTATATGTATAACATGGGGCCAGAAACAGTTGGTTCTAGTCTCTATTTAGTGCCTGGCTGATGGTACTGTATCTCAGCTCTCACTGACTTCAATGGAGCTGAGCTACAGTACAGTGACTGTACTGACTGTCCAATAAACAAGGTACAGAGCCGACTGCTTTCGGTCTCCATCTGTGCCTGACTTATTCAATGCCATCCAAAGAGCCACTCTCCAGCCTATATCTTAAATTTTACAATCTTGTTCTTTCCACTCACCTAGAGTTGCCATGCAAGCACATTGGTTTATGGACGGTTGCCACATATGACTGTACGCCTTTCCTAATGTCTTTATTTCTCAGACTGTATATAATGGGGTTGATCAAAGGAGTGAACATGGTATATAGCAGGGAGAGGAGTTTACTGATGGTCGATGATTGTCCTTTGGTTGGAAGAACATAAACACCAAACAGAGTCCAGTAGAATATGCAGACCACAATGAGGTGAGAGCTACAGGTGGAGAAGGCTTTCTGTCTGCCAGTACTGGATGGGATCCTTAAAATGACCGAAATAATTTTACCATAAGTTGTAATAATTAGTATGGTCGGTACAATGACTGCCGGAATACCTAGTAAGGAGACATCAAGTTGAACGATGTAGGTATCAGAACAGGCAATTTTTAGCAAAGGGTCAAGGTCGCAGAAAAAATGGTCAACAATATTTGTACCACAAAATTCTAGCATCTGTATTAGTAATGTGTCAGTAAGAGAAGCTGAAAATCCCAACAACCAGCAGATGACAGCCAGTTTCATGGAATAGGCACTAGTCATAAGTGAATTATAATGAAGAGGACTACAGATGGCCAAATATCTGTCATAAGACATCACTGTGAGGAGAAAACACTCAAATACTTCTGAAGTGCAGAAAAAATAAAATTGTGCCATACAGTCAGTAAAAGTAATGGCCGCCCCATTATTCAGTAGGACGTGAAGCATGTTGGGGACAACATCTGTTGTTAGTAAGATGTCACTGATGGAGAGTTGTGAGATGAAGAAGTACATTGGAGTTTGGAGGTTCTTTCTGGTGGACACCAGGGTGATGATCAGGAGGTTCCCACATATTGTCCCACAATAAACCACCAGGAAAACACAGAACAGAAAAAGTCTCAGACATTGACTGCCTTGAAACCCAGAGAGGAAAAACTCGGAGACCAGAGTCAGATTCTCCTGGATTTGGAAAATAATATGTCGATTATATTGTTAAACGATGATATTGGCTATATATTTTTTTTTTTCCAGAAAGTGAGTACACCCTTCATATTTGTGTAATTATTTCATTATATATTTTCATGGGACAACACTGAAGATCTGGCACTTTGAAACAATGTAAAGTAGTCAGTGTACAGCTTGTATAACAATGTTGAACCATCAAAATCATTCAACACACAGCCATTCATGTCTAAACCCTTGTGAACAAAAGTGAATACATCCCTAAGTAAAATGAAAAAATGTGCCCTAAGTGTCAATATTTTGTGTAGACACCATTATTTTCCAGCTCTTCCTTAACCTTTTTGGGCATGGAGTTCTCTAAAGCATCATGAGCTGCCACTGGAATCCTCTTCCACTCCTCCATGAAGACATCAGGGAGCTGGTGGATATTATAGACCTTGTTCTCCTCCACCTTCCATTTAAGGATGCCTCAAAGATGCTCAATAAGGTTTCAGTATGGAAATAGGCTTAGCCAGTCCAACACCTTTACCCTCAGTTTCTTTAGCAAAGCAGTCTTGGAGGTGTTTTTAGGGTCATTATCATGTCGGACTATTGCCCTGCAGCCCAGTATCTGAAGGATCATGATCTTCGATATACCACAATACATGTTGGCATTTGTGGTTCCCTCAATGAACTGATGGCAACACTCATGTAACCCCAAACCATGACACTCCCACCATAATGCTTGACACACTTGTCTTTGTACTTTGAAAATGATTGGAAATGGGATTTTCAAATCTTAAGATCGGATCAACCCTAAAAGTGACTTTTCCCAAAGAGAAGCATTGACTAGGATTGAGCGATTGACTAGGATCCCAATCAGCGAACGAGCAAATTTCACAATCGGGATCGGCTGGAAAATTATTGGATATTGTATTTTAAAATCGATCCTGAAATCTCAAGATCAGCTCAACCCCAGCACTTACCCATAATTCTCTGGATGAGATGACTTACAGTAGTCTATATTACAGATATGGATTCCTTCTTATTTCCAAGGTACTTCTGAATTCTCCAAAGAACCTTACCATGGGATTCAGGTGGAATCCAGGCATTATTTTGACATATGACAATTAGGGTTGTGCGATCGGGAAAGATCAGATCCCGATCGGTGATGGAGCAAATTTCGCAATCGGCTGGAAAATGATTGAAAATGGGATTTTGAAATCTCAACATCGGCTTAACCTCACTGTATATATAATATACAATTAGGGTTGAGTGATCAGGATCGGGAAATATCAGATCACGATCAGCGATTGAGCAAATTTCACAATCGCAATCGGGATCAGCTGGAAAATGATCGGAAATCGGATTTTAAAATCGATCCTGAAATCTCGAGATTTGCTCAACCTTAATGACAATGTGTATCTACAACATCAAAGACTTCACCTTCTAGTACTTACAGTAGGCATGTCCATGGCTCTGAATAATCCCACTCCTCCTCATGACATAAATCTTTTTTCTACAAATCATGTATTTACCATGAATAATGGTCCCTTGTGTGGTCAGTGATCTTTGTCAGATATTGAGTAGTGGCCGGACACTTACTTTCTCTATAGCGTGTAACAGTGACTGCCTACTGGTACCTGCAGATATACACAACAAGAAGCCAAGACACCATGGGGAGAATACTCTGTAGGGACTGATTTGTCTTTGCCTCATGTGTCTCCTGGGATCCAGTCTGAAAAAATTCCCTATTGAAAATTGGCAGCTTCTCCAAAAAAAAAAAAAAAAAAAATAAATAAAAAAAAAATCTTCAGTTTTTCTTTCCGGCTTTACACAAGTAAACAAAAAAGTTGACCAAGATTGAAAGATCATGGGGGCCTGGCCTGGCGCATGGAGTTGGAAGCTTTCTGGACATTTACGCGGCACACACTGGCTTAAACACACCCTAGAAAAAACTGGTGATCCGGCAACTCTCCGATTTCAATAAAATTTAACTTTTAATGAACTTTATAAAAATGATCAGAACATGAAGAATATATATAAAAAGACAAAAGAAAAAGAAAAAGAAAAAGAAAAAAAAACTACAAAAACTCGGACGCGTTTCGGAACTACATAGTTCCTTTTTCAAAGCGTATCTCAAGTGACTTACGACTCAGTTATATACACCATCAATGTTTTACGTCATATCCGTTCAGGTGAATCGGTCATTCCACATCATTTTAACCACTTGTTAACTCATTCTGATATAGCTATATCTTAATACAAATGAGTTAAGATTTCCAAACCCAATAGGTTTAAGATGTTATTAAACACGCCCTACCTGGTAGATTTTGATTACGGAACATCCCAGTATAGTCCTGACTACAATGGTTCATGGGAGAAAAAAGTAAAGCCCATTGCAGCTGGCAAAGTTCTTTCCCGCGGCCATGGAGCCTGTATTTCTTCATCTACAGCGCAGAGGGCCTTGCCGACCATCCTGGAACAGGCCCCAGTGAGAACTTACAAGACACTTAATCTGCTGCAATCCTCAGCTAGTAGTCCAGTTTCTCTGGCCTCAGCAGACTTTCCTCCACATCCAGCCTTACTAGGAGACTATATAACACCTGTAAGGTGCCAACCTTGCCTGCTACACCTTGCTCCTTTGGCATCCCCCTCAGACCTCCCTAGGCCCAGCACTCGGTGATTCCTGCAGGCCTATCTCTGAGGCAGCTATCAGTGCTCTGTTTGCTGACTTTAAAGTAGTTATTTAATCAAAGTTAAAACTTTTGATCAGGACTTTGCAATCTAAATTACACTCTTTGGGGAACCGTACCTCACATTTGGAGAATAAGATGGAGGAACCAATTGCAGCACCTAATGTCCTGGATAGCATTTCTAATGACATGGAGGAGGAAGTGGAAGCCCTAAAAATGAAAATATCTGGCATAGAAGACCGATCCCGTCACAATAACATGTGGTTTAGAGGGATCCCAGGATTGGTGAAAAGTGATGAGATTCTATCTCTCCTGACTGACTACTTTTTCGTACTTCTACCTGCTGCTACCTCTGAGGACTTGCTCAGTGATGGGCCCATAGGTTACTTAAACCCAAAAACCTGCCAACAGAGATTCAATGTTATATTATTGCACAAATCCTCCTGACATATCAGACGGCTTCAAAGAGGTTGCCTTATTTTTGCAGATTTATCAGCAGCTACTGTGGCCTGCAGGTGGACATTCACAATGATTACAAGAACCCTGTGTGATCATGGCATTCTGTAGAAGTGAGGCTTTCCAGTTCATTTAATCATCTCCTACAATGGTTCCAAGGTGATTGCCAACAGTTCTGAAGCAGCTCTCAAGTTCTGCCAGGAAGAGGACTTATAAGTCACATCACAAAGAATTTCTCCGAGAAAACGTCCTCCACCTTCTACCATGGCAGAAGAATGGGCAGTTGTACAGAAGGGGAAGAATCACCCTAGACATCCTACAGAATGATCTTTGCATTATATCTTTATCCTTTATCCCTTAATATAAATTTGTAGTGTTGTGTTTAGGGGGGGCATGCATGGCGTTAATCCCCTTGATGACTGACACTGGCCTTGAAGCACCTGGACTGGTTGATCGGTCCTGCCTTCCCTCCATTTAACCCCTTCCCGCGGATGGCATTTTTTGATTTTAGTTTTTCGTTTTTGACTCCCCTCCTTCTAAACCCCATAACTTTTTTATTTCTCCGCTCCCAGAGCCATATGAGGTCTTAATTTTTGTGGGACAAATTTTTCTTCATGATGGCGCCATTATTTATTCTATATAATGTACTGGGAAGCAGGAAAAAAATTCAGAATGGGGGGGATTTGAAGAAAAAATGCATTTCTGCGACTTTCTTACGGGCTTCGGTTTTATGGCGTTCACTGTGCAGCCAAAATGACATGTCCCCTATATTCTGTGTTTCGGTACGGTTCCAGGGATACCAAATTTATATGGTTTTATTTACATTTTGACCCCTTAAAAAAAATCCAAAACTGTGTTAATTTTTTTTTTTCTAAAAGACGCCATATTCCGACGGCCGTAACTTTTTTATATATCCGTGTACGGGGATGCATAGGGCGTCTTTTTTTGCGGGGCTGGGTGTACTTTTTAGTTCTATCATTTTCGGGAATTGCTTTTGCTTTGATCACTTTTTATTCAAATTTTTATTAGAATCAAAACAGTGAAAAAACGGCGGTTTGGCACTTTTGACTATTTTTCCTGCTACGGTGTTTACCGTACAGGAAAAATATTTTTATAGATTTGTAGAGCGGGCGATTTCAGACGTGGGGATACCTAACATGTAGGTGTTTCACAGTTAACTACTTTTATATGTGTTCTAGGGAAAGGGGGGTGATTTGAACTTTTAATACTTTTTATATTTTTTTTATATTTTTTTTTACTTTTTTTTTTTTTGCATTTATTAGACCCCTAGGGGTGTTGAATCCCAGGGGGTCTGATCACTAATGCAATGCATTACAATGCTAATGCATTGCAATGCATTGCAAAAAATCACCAGCCTACAAAAGAGAGAATTTGCAGACAAGCCTGGGAGCCTTGTAAAGGCTCCCGGCTGTCATGGTAACGGGACGTCGGCCCTGGAGCATGCTCCAGGAGCCGGCGATCCCAGGCAAAATGGCGGTGCCCATGCGCCGCCAGGAAAATGGCGCCTACGGCGCCTTTGACCATGGCGCCGTAGGGGTTAATGCCTCCGATCGGTCCGGGGACCGATCGGAGGCATTAGAGCCGGTTGTCTACTGCTTAAAGCAGTATACACCCGGCAGCTATGGCGGTCGCCATAGTTACAGACCCGACATGCGCCGTACTATTTCGGCGCATGTCGGGAAGGGGTTAAGGAGCCTGGTTTGGATGCCTGGGGCTTGAGCCTCAAATCTCATTTGCAAAATATGTGTGTGTGTGCATGGGTTCCTGTGGTTCTCAAATCTTAAACTTCAATTGCAAGTCATTAGTTTGCCAGTGAGCTGCCTTAGCTAGGTAGGGCTTAGTCAGAATTGTTGCTCTAGAATTGCCCAGGGAACTCCCACCCAGCTAACCTCTAATGTTATATGTGCTGTGTGTATATGGCTCTGTGTGTTGCTCAGCACTGTTACATGTTTTGTCTGTGTCTTATATGTTTGTAGGGTCTCCCTTCCGGAAATTGTAGCTATTAGTTAGGACACAGTTCACACAGTCAGTCTGCTACTTGTGGCTGTGAAGTGGGTGCGGCGCAGTAAGCTACTATGAGCACACAGTCATTGTTTGTTTAAGTTTGTTAGTTTTTCAGTGCAGTAACTGCAAGACTTTATAATTCATTTCCGCGGCTACTGGCTACTGCAACGAACTTATATATTTAGTTGCTATTTGTAACCAGATGGTGCAGATGCCCGGCAGTGACATTAGCTTTCAGGCTTTGTTCACACCAGGGTGCTCTGCGGTTCAGGGCCCAGTGGGCTCCGCAGGAGGTTTTTTTTTAATACATTCTGCTGACCGTAACAGTAAGAACTTCCAACTCTGACAGTATTTGTCTCCAGGAGTGAGACACATATAAACAGTGAGGAAGCTCCTCGACTCCATCTCAAATATTATCTGGTTCAGGTTTTCTCCTATGTGGTGTGTAAGAAATGTGGAGTAGCGGTATTTGTGAGAGACACACTAGCCTTTTCTATTGATCAGGAGATTGTCGATAGTGAGGGGAGATACGTCATCTTGGTGGGTCACATTAAACATGTCCATTATACACTAGCTTCATTGTATGCCCCTAACAAGAGATAACTACAATTCCTCCGTATGGTCCTGTCTAAGATGGAAGAGGTGGTCAAAGGTCATATACTGTACATTACCCATGTCCAGTAAACATATACTATATCTACCATATTATTCATATATATTCAAATATACAACATCTACTGCATTACCTATGTTCAGTCCAGATATACTATAACTACTGCATTACCCCTGTCCAGTCTAGAACTTACCTCCTCATAGAAGCTGATCAGATCAGTCTGATACGGCCAATTCCTCATAAACCCATGCTGATTGGACGTTATAAGATCCGTTACATTGAGATACTCCAGGATAGCATCTCTTAGAAAACCCTCAAATATCTTTCCCACCACAGAGATCAAACTTAAGTTATTCACCCATGCTCCAATGGATACTGCTTTAGCAATGGGTGGGAGGGAAAGGTCGGTAGAATATAATATGGATCTGAGTCATTTTGGCTTGTGAGGAGTTATCATGTGTTTCTTTAGTCTGGTGTGGTCAGAGGGTAATAAATGTTTTCAGGAAGTTTTTCCTACCCATCCAAGCTACACCTGGCAATGAGAGGGAGAGTATTTGGGCTTTAATTCTGGATAGGGTGGGTATATAATTTTCACACTATGGGCATTAGTGCCTTCAATGCTGAAGAACGTAATCTGTTCTGATTAGTACTAGAAAGAAAAGAAGTGGCGGAGTTGGAAGATCTGTTTGGCCGGGGCTGATGGATTAGGTGTCTCCAATTTCATAAAGTTCATTTTAGAATTATAAAGAACACCAACATTATTTAGTAAATCCATTACGTGGGGAAAGACCTCCATGGGGTTTGTTATTAGCAAAAGATCATCTGCAACATTGATAAGGTCTGAGGGTCCCACTTGAAGGTCTTTTATTTTGGAGTGATTCTGCAGGACCTGATGTAGAATCTACATGACTGTATACAGATGATTGGCAAGAAGGGACATCTTTTATAGTCCCATTAGTCTTGGTGAAGGGAACAAATGCAAGGCCATTGACCCAAATTCTGTCACTAAGGTTGCTGTGTAATGACATTTTTGTTACCAAGGATTATAAATTAACTTATTTGCACCAAAACAAATGACTCAAACCTGAAATATAACTAAACTTGAGTGGTTTGCCAAGTCCTAGGTCTGGGGTATAGAAGTAAGGGGCAAGTGAATGGACAGCTTTATGATGCCATTAATCAGATATCTTAACTTTCTTTTCTAAAAGTCTGTAGAAGGTCTTTTAAAGTTTTACTTAATAATAATAAAAACACTATTGGGATCTCTTGTTAGTTGTTAGACATTTTGCTCCTTAGCGGGCCAGGACCCAGGAGACACACAAGGTAATGGCAAGAGCTTTGTATCGAGTTGTTTCCAACATTCATTCCTATCACTATGTGTATATATATATACTGGTAGTCACCTCATATATGTAATGGTCATGGATCTGATCACCTCACACCAGAGCTCTGCATTCATTCAGCTTATTGGGATTTTATTTACTGTTTTTTAAGAAAAAGGAGAAATATTTCCAAGGAAACAGTTTTGGTATGGAGACATCTGACGTAAGTGCAAAAGCAAAGATAATAATAATAATAAATAATAATAATAATAATAATAATAATAATAATAATAATACTTTAGAATTATTATTATTATTATTATTATTAATAATAATAATAATAATAATAAAAATAATACTTTAGAATTATTATTATTATTATTATTATTAATAATAATAATAATAATAATAATAATAATAATAATAATAATAATAATAATAATAATAAATAATAATAATACTTTAGAATTATTTATTATTATTATTATTATTATTATTATTATTATTATTATTATTATTATTATTATTATTTCCCCTTCAGTAACATTGTGCAACATTAGATAATATAAACTGAATATAGCATGTGCAGATACCACAATACACCTAGAAACTAAAGAAAATAACTACACTACATGATGTCATATAATTTGCTTGTTTGATCACTTTGTCTTCAAATTTTTATCAGAGGCGAAGCAGCAAAAAAAAAAAAAAAAAAAAAAATTGCTGATTTGCACTTTCAATAGTTTTTTCAAGTTGTAGAAAAAGGGGATGAAAATAATAGCTGTGAAGATGGACACATTTTTTTGTTTCCATTGATGGATAGAAATGGGAAAACCTCATAAGATTTGTTATGGTGGATACTTGTGAGGCTCGGCCCTCCAGTTTGTTTCAGGGTAAGTCAGAGGTGCCTGAAGTCATCTACTGGCCAGAAGATGGGGGGGTTATCTGGACATACAGAAGAAGTAAGTGTCTTTGGTAGTTTTACTCACCACCCCTGGGCCTTGAATAGTGTTAATAGTGTTTTTTTTGGGTGACATCCAGGCTTCTCTTTAAAAAAAAAAACCTTTCTGAGCTTCGGGAGGACTTAGTCCTCAGCCAGCACCATGGTCACTGTGTCCCCATACCCAGTACTCAGGCAGCCCCAAGGCTTCTCCTGCAATAAGCTCCGCTCAGGCCTCCATCCAGCACAGAACAGCTCAAGACTAGAGATGAGCGAACAGTGTTCTATCGAACACATGTTCGATCGGATATCAGGGTGTTCGCCATGTTCGAATCGAATCGAACACCACGTGGTAAAGTGCGCCAAAATTCGATTCCCCTCCCACCTTCCCTGGCGCCTTTTTTGCACCAATAACAGCGCAGGGGAGGTGGGACAGGAACTACGACACTGGGGGCATTGAAAAAAATTGGAAAAAGTCATTGGCTGCCGAAATCAGGTGACCTCCATTTTAGACGAATAGTGGATTTCAAATCCGGGTCATATGAGAATGTGAACTTTGTGACTATGAGACAGGGATAGCTGTACAGGCAGGGATAGCTAGGGATAACCTTTATTTAGGGGGGAATGTTATTAAAAATAACTTTTTGGGGCTCTATCGGGTGTGTAATTGTGATTTTTGTGAGATAAACTTTTTCCCATAGGGATGCATTGGCCAGCGCTGATTGGCCGAATTCCGTACTCTGGCCAATCAGTGCTGGCCAATGCATTCTATTAGCTTGATGAAGCAGAGTGTGCTCAAGGGTTCAAGCGCACCCTCGGCTCTGATGTAGCAGAGCCGAGGCTGCACAAGGGTTCAAGCGCACCCTCGGCTCTGATGTAGGAGAGCCGAGGGTGCACTTGAACCCTTGTGCACCCTCAGCTCTGCTACATCAGAGCCGAGGGTGCGCTTGAACCCTTGTGCACACTCTGCTTCATCAAGCTAATAGAATGCATTGGCCAGCGCTGATTGGCCAATGTATTCTATTAGCCTGATGAAGTAGAGCTGAATGTGTGTGCTAAGCACACACATTCAGCTCTACTTCATCAAGCTAATAGAATGCATTGGCCAGCGCTGATTGGCCAGAGTACGGAACTCGACCAATCAGCGCTGGCTCTGCTGGAGGAGGCGGAGTCTAAGATCGCTCCACACCAGTCTCCATTCAGGTCCGACCTTAGACTCCGCCTCCTCCGGCAGAGCCAGCGCTGATTGGCCGAAGGCTGGCCAATGCATTCCTATGCGAATGCAGAGACTTAGCAGTGCTGAGTCAGTTTTGCTCAACTACACATCTGATGCACACTCGGCACTGCTACATCAGATGTAGCAATCTGATGTAGCAGAGCCGAGGGTGCACTAGAACCCCTGTGCAAACTCAGTTCACGCTAATAGAATGCATTGGCCAGCGCTGATTGGCCAATGCATTCTATTAGCCCGATGAAGTAGAGCTGAATGTGTGTGCTAAGCACACACATTCAGCACTGCTTCATCACGCCAATACAATGCATTAGCCAGTGCTGATTGGCCAGAGTACGGAATTCGGCCAATCAGCGCTGGCTCTGCTGGAGGAGGCGGAGTCTAAGGTCGGACCTGAATGGAGACTGGTGTGGAGCGATCTTAGACTCCGCCTCCTCCAGCAGAGCCAGCGCTGATTGGTCGAGTTCCGTACTCTGGCCAATCAGCGCTGGCCAATGCATTCTATTAGCTTGATGAAGCAGAGTGTGCACAAGGGTTCAAGCGCACCCTCGGCTCTGATGTAGCAGAGCCGAGGCTGCACAAGGGTTCAAGTGCACCCTCGGCTCTCCTACATCAGAGCCGAGGGTGCGCTTGAACCCTTGTGCAGCCTCGGCTCTGCTACATCAGAGCCGAGGGTGCACTTGAACCCTTGTGCACACTCTGCTTCATCAAGCTAATAGAATGCATTGGCCAGCACTGATTGGCCAGAGTACGGAATTCGGCCAATCAGCGCTGGCCAATGCATTCTATTAGCCCGATGAAGTAGAGCTGAATGTGTGTGCTAAGCACACACATTCAGCACTGCTTCATCACGCCAATACAATGCATTAGCCAGTGCTGATTGGCCAGAGTACGGAATTCGGCCAATCAGCGCTGGCTCTGCTGGAGGAGGCGGAGTCTAAGATCGCTCCACACCAGTCTCCATTCAGGTCCGACCTTAGACTCCGCCTCCTCCAGCAGAGCCAGCGCTGATTGGCCGAATTCCGTACTCTGGCCAATCAGCACTGGCTAATGCATTGTATTGGCTTGATGAAGCAGTGCTGAATGTGTGTGCTTAGCACACACATTCAGCTCTACTTCATCGGGCTAATAGAATGCATTGGCCAGCGCTGATTGGCCGAATTCCGTACTCTGGCCAATCAGCACTGGCTAATGCATTGTATTGGCTTGATGAAGCAGTGCTGAATGTGTGTGCTTAGCACACACATTCAGCTCTACTTCATCGGGCTAATAGAATGCATTGGCCAATCAGCGCTGGCCAATGCATTCTATTAGCGTGAACTGAGTTTGCACAGGGGTTCTAGTGCACCCTCGGCTCTGCTACATCAGATTGCTACATCTGATGTAGCAGTGCCGAGTGTGCATCAGATGTGTAGTTGAGCAAAACTGACTCAGCACTGCTAAGTCTGCATTCGCATAGGAATGCATTGGCCAGCCTTCGGCCAATCAGCGCTGGCTCTGCCGGAGGAGGCGGAGTCTAAGGTCGGACCTGAATGGAGACTGGTGTGGAGCTATCTTAGACTCCGCCTCCTCCAGCAGAGCCAGCGCTGATTGGTCGAGTTCCGTACTCTGGCCAATCAGCACTGGCCAATGCATTTCTATGGGGAAAAGTTAGCTTGCGAAAATCGCAAACTGACAGGGATTTCCATGAAATAAAGTGACTTTTATGCCCCCAGACATGCTTCCCCTGCTGTCCCAGTGTCATTCCAGGGTGTTGGTATCATTTCCTGGGGTGTCATAGTGGACTTGGTGACCCTCCAGACACGAATTTGGGTTTCCCCCTTAACGAGTTTATGTTCCCCATAGACTATAATGGGGTTCGAAACCCATTCGAACACTCGAACAGTGAGCGGCTGTTCGAATCGAATTTCGAACCTCGAACATTTTAGTGTTCGCTCATCTCTACTCAAGACCTTTCCTCAAAACAGTACCCCATGTCCTGTTTCCTGCTGGGTGATCATGCAGTTCCCTTTCTCCAGTGGGAGGCATCAAAACTGCAATCCCAGCGCACTGCCAGACTTGTAGGAGTCTAAAATGCCCCAGTCATTGCCTAAAATTGAATTTTTCAACCTAGAACAATATTAACATTCACATACATACGTATACTTATGGGCAGCCTATCACTTTGCTGCCACTTACTTGCCAAAGGTAGTTACTGAAGATGTATTGCTTCACAATCTTGCACTTACATAATCCTATGGGAAGAATATGCAAATCTGTCTTCCATGATGTAATTAGGAAGCCAGGTGCCTCAGTGTTGCAAACCAATAGAGGGCGCTCACTGGAATGTGCAAGCCTGTCTTCCCTGATGTAATTAGGAAGACAGAATCACAGTGAACTAGCCCAATAAAGGCTGCTCCCTTTAACATTATGCTCGACCTTCCAAGAGGCCTTTGTTTTGCAATGACGCTAGGATTATTACCAGGTATAGTCTCTCAATCGAGGACGGCCGTTTCAATGTTATTGCATCTCATCAGCCTGGTGTAGAGAAGACTAACCTGGTAGAGGTGAGAGGCTTAGACAGGGTAAGAGGGGTATTGTCACTCCTTGGGGAGAGACCACCATATAGGTGTGTGGAGATTTATTAAGCCTTTAGCACTCCACTTTGCAAGGGACTATGGGAAGAATATGTAAATAGAGCAGCCTTTATTGGGCCATATCACTGTGATCCTGTCTTCCTAAGTACATCAGGGAAGACAGGCTTGCACATTCCAGTGAGCGCCCTCTATTGGTTTGCAACACTGAGGCACCTGAATTCCTAATTACATCATGGAAGACAGATTTGCATATTCTTCCCATAGTCCCTTGCAAAGTGGAGTGCTAAAGGCTTAATAAGTCTCCACACACCTATATGGTGGTCTCTCCCCAAGGAGTGACGATACCCCTCTTACATAATCCTAGTAATATTGGTCTCACTGATACTAATTTAGTCTTCAATAGTAACGCATGTCATTTTTCTTTATCTTCTTGCAGACAAACCGGACTTCGGTCACAGTGATTTTTCTCTTAGGATTTCAAGGCAGTGAACTTTTAAGGAGAACATTTTTTATTCTATTTCTTGTTGCTTACATTGTAACACTATGGGGGAATCTCCTGATAATATTATTGGTGTCCACCAGCAAGGACCTCCACACCCCAATGTACTTCTTCATCTTACAATTGTCCATCAGTGACATCTTGGTAACCACAGATGTTGTCCCCAACCTGCTCCACATCCTGATGAATAACGGGGGGACTATTACTTTTGCTCATTGTATTACTCAATGGTTTTTCCTCTGTGATTCTGAAACCTTTGAGTGTTTCCTCCTCGCGGTGATGTCCTATGACAGATATGTGGCCATCTGTAATCCTCTCCACTATACTTCTATCATGACAAGTGTATTTTGTGTTAAATCGGCCACATTGTGTTGGTTTTGGGGTACTTTTGTTTCATTCATTGTCACCATAACACCATCAAAACTACATTTTTGTGGACCTAATATCATTGACCATTTGTTCTGTGATCTTGTCCCTTTACTAGAACTTTCCTGTTCAGATCCATTTATTGTTCACTTGGAGATATATATAATGGGCGCTCCAATTGTAATAATCCCAACCACCATCATTGTAGTATCTTATACTTCTATTGTCCGGGCAGTCTTAAGGATCCCATCCAGTACTGGTAGACGGAAAGTCTTCTCCACCTGTAGCTCCCACCTCATTGTGGTCTCCATGTTCTACTGGACCATGTTCAGTGTTTACATTCTCCCAACCAAAGCCCTAAGCCTTTCTATGAGTAAGATCCTCTCCCTGCTATATACTGTGCTGACCCCTCTGATTAATCCTGTTATATACAGTCTGAGGAATAAAGATATTAAGAAAGCCATGCAGGGGTTACTTCTTAAACATATAATTTAGTAAATATTGCTTTACATTAATACTTATGCAAGTTTTAGGAAGGTGCGGAAAAACAAAACAGCAAAGTATGAATTCTTTGAAAAATAAAGTATTAATAATGTATTTTTATCCAATAAAAACAAATTACATGTCACCTTTATAACCCAGGAGGAAGTGTGGCATCGCCTTCGAAATACTAAAAAGGAGAAGTCGCCCGGTCCAGATTGTATAAACCCCCCGAGTTCTATGGAATTATGCAACGTCATAGACAGACCTTTATATCTAATATTTAAGGATTCAGTAATGACTGGGTCTGTTCCACAGAATTGGCGCAAAACAAATGTACTGCCAATATTCCAATAAAGGGGTCTAAAAGTGAACCTGGAAACTATGGACGGATGACGTCTGACTTTCTATGAGCCTGAGTTGGTCCAGTCTAGATCACATGTCTTATCTAAATGCATAGAGACAAGTGAACTCAAATAAAATTATGACGAGGTGCTACAAGTCTCCAGATTCTCCTCTTTCTTAAAACCATTGGCCTTACTCCATGGAACCTTTGCTAGAGGTGAACTTGGTTGTGGTTCTCTAGGTCACATCGTTACATAGTTACATGGTTACATAGTAGTTACATAGTTATAGGTCAGTCCATCAAGTCCAACCTATAACCCTACAACCTCTACAGTGTTGATCCAGGGAAGGCAAAACACCCCATGAGGCTCATGCCAATTGCCCCATTTCAGGGGAAAAAATCACTTCCCAACTCCAATCTGGCAGTCAGTATAAAAACCCTGGATCAATGTGTCCTAAGGGGATTCTACCATTTAATTTTTTTTTTCTAATTGACATGTCGGAATAGCCTCAAGAAAGGCTATTCTTCCCCTAACTTTAGATGTCTTCTTCACCCTGCCTGGTTAAAAATTTGTCTTCGATATGCAAATGGCTTCTCTCCATGGCCCCAGCTCTCAAACAGCACTAGTGGCGACCCAATGCTGCGAGAGAACTCTTCATCTTCATCAGCAACAGCCTCTTCATCTTCTTCTTCCAGCACTGAGGGTCACACTTGTACGCCTGCGCAGTCAGCTCTGCCATCGGGCCGCAGGCAGAGCTGAGTGCACGTGTTATGGTTCTGTGTATATATATATATATATATATATATTTTAACTACAGAACCTCTTAGCTGTAGAACACTACAGCAAGGTCCACAGGCCCAATGGTGGGTGGCTGTATGTCTGAACGCAATGTGAACTACTGTAAAGACACTGCAGCACGGTTCCCTAATGTGAACAGCTGCAAAGACACTGCAGCGTGAAAATCAATGTGAACAGTGTGTACTGTGCGACACTCCATGTGAACAAGGTGCAACTAAAATCCTGCCAGTTTAGCTCACTGGCCAGGTGCACCAGTACAAGTGAAACACACATGGCTGCCAAGGGTTAACAGTTACCCCAGGCCAGCAAACACACACACTTACCCCTGCGACAGCTAGTCCTAACAAGCATCACATCAAGTAAAGGCGTTATTCACAGGACAGATCATCAGTATGTCAGTATGTAATCTGACAGGGTTCGACACCTGAACCCCGCACAGATCAGCTGTTTTAGCAGCTTTCACGTGCCAGTTGTTGCTTGTGGACAAGATTCTGCACCGTTACTATTCAAGCAATAGGTGCAGCGCTGCAATTACCCAGAACCACCACTAAACAGTGAATGGCGCTGCTGTATCAGTCCTATTACTTGAATAGTAGCGGTGCTGCATCCGGGCTACTAGCAGTTATCAGCACATGAAGGCCGCTAGAACAGTCCACCCCTGACAGATCACATTCTGATGTCCAATGCTGTGGACAGGTCATCAGTATTAAAAATCAGTTTAAAATTGCAATTTAGCAATAGTGTTTTCTGCCCCAGTAATATCAACCCCCTTTTTGCCCATATGCAATATAAATGACCACCTTTGTATCACCTTATGAGATATTATAGCGCCCCCTTATAAATCAATCCTCCTTACTAATAATAGTTCCTTCTTATAAATAATACGCCCCCTTTATCAGTAAGGCTGGGTTCACATTACTGCCGCTGTCTACCCTGGTATTTCCATCCTAAACTCTGGGGAAACTGGACAGAGGACAACTTGCCGGCACTCAGCCTCAGAACCCATTCACTTCATCCTAGTCACCAGTTGAAACGCCCGGTGCTGTGGATCCATGTATGGAGAAGACATCTAAAGATAGGAGAAGAGTAGGCTTTCTTAAGGCTATTCCTACATGGCAGGCAGAAAAAAATGAGCATTAATGGTAGGATCCCTTTAATAGAGTTAAACAGGTTTTACACTTATTATTATTGATGACCAGTGGACCTTAGGACGGACCATCAATATTAGATCTGTGAGGTGTCCGACGCCTGGAACCCCCGCAGATCAGCTGCTTTTGGATAGTACAACTCCAAACATTTTTGGCAAAACATGTAGCCAACCTTTATCCATCCTCGTAGTAACAGTTCACACTGTATATTGATTTAATCATTCAATAGATTTCACTCAGCTTTTGTTTTTACAGTAAATGACTTTTTTTGTACTTTGTTGGCCTGTACTGAAGTATATTGTAAAGTCTATATACTTTTATTACATGCTGCTCATGGTCTGAGATTACACAATGCCTAGCATAGCCTATAGGAGAATCTCAGTAATGACAATGCATCATTGTAGCCGATCACCACGCTTCAATGTCATTCCATGTAGGCTGGTGATTTGCACCAGTATGGCAATGTCCATGCACCACTGATGTTCAAGTGTATTGGTCGCAACTGCCCGAGACAGATGAACGATTAACTGCTGTGACCTCTGCAAGCACCAGAAGCAGAAGGTTGAAGGTTGTACAATGGAACCTCCACTTACCGTATATACTCGAGTATAAGCCGACCCGAATATAAGCCGACCCCCCCCAATTTTACAACAAAAAACTGGGAAAACTTATTGACTCGAGTATAAGCCGAGGGGGGAAATGCAGCAGCTACTGGAAAATGTCAAAAATTAAAATGGGTGGAGTTTTTGGGTGCAGTAGGTGCTGGGGAAGGGGAGGGGGTGTTTTGGTTGTCTGTCTGCCCCTTCCCTGAGCTTGAGGACTGGGTTTTTTTCCCCACTTGGATTTCAGTCTGGCTGAATGTAGGGTATCTGCAGTGCTCCTATTAACCCCTTCCCAACGGAACAGGAGCACTGCAGATCCCCTATATTCAGTAGACCGGGCACTTTCAGACACAGGATACCTAATGTGTATGTGTTTCACAGTCACTTTCTACTTTTATATGTATTCTAGGGAATGAAGGGATTTACAACTTTTATTTTTTTAAAAAACTTTTTTTTTTTTTTTTTTTGCACTATTTTATGTGAGATTCTATACATTGATATTGTGGCTGGTCATAGACCCCCCTCACCCTCCTAAAAAAAAAATAAAAAAATAAAAAAAATGCTGACTCGAGTATAAGCCGAGGGAGGCATTCTCAGCACAAAAACTGGGCTGAAAATTTTGGCTTATACTCGAGTATATACGGTACCTTGTGCTATCTGTAATTCTTCTAGTGAGGCTTAGACTCAAGAGCCCACTACCTCTGCATATACTATAGCTATACCCCTGGTCCCTGCTGCAGATAAGCTAGTACTTGTTGTATCATATTAGGAATGCCATATCCTAATAGTATGTTATGAGTCTTTAAAGGGTTAAAAGTACCATTTTGTAAATAAATCTATTGTGGCCAGGGAACTATGGGACAGATAATATTCCTGTCTAATGAAAACTAAAACTGCCCTGGTCTATAGAGACACCAACCTCTAATGTACTTGAGGTGCTGTAAGAGGACCAGAAAAAAAAAGAGAGATTGCACCCTGTGAAATGGGTAATCAAGTATGTGGAATATGCCTGTGTGTATAGAAAACATTTGTGAGCATCAGCCATGTAGAATACTGCAACTGTGAGGTCATCAGCCATGTAGAATACTGCAACTGTGAGGTCATCAGCCATGTAGAATACTGCAACTGTGAGGTCATCAGCCCTGTAGAATACTGCAACTGTGAGGTCATAAGCTCTGTAAAATACTGCAACTGTGAGGTCATAAGCTCTGTAAAATACTGCAACTGTGAGGTCATAAGCTCTGTAGATTACTGCAACTGTGAGGTCATAAGCTCTGTAGATTACTGCAACTGTGAGGTCATAAGCTCTGTAAAATACTGCAACTGTGAGGTCATCAGCCCCGTAGAATACTGCAACTGTGAGGTCATCAGCCCTGTAGATTACTGCAACTGTGAGGTCATCAGCCCTGTAGATTACTGCAACTGTGAGGTCATCAGCCCCGTAGAATACTGCAACTGTGAGGTCATCAGCCCTGTAGATTACTGCAACTGTGAGGTCATCAGCCTTGTAGAATACTGCAACTGTGAGGTCATCAGCCCTGTAGCGGGGTTGTTTGCCTACCTCATCCTATACTATGGAGTGGCCAATTCCAAAGCCTCAGATAAGGTAACCAAAAGAAGCTTCAGAAAATGATTACAAGCTCCAGCATAAACTGGGAGAGAACAATCTCATACATGTGTTCACATAGATCTGCGAAAAAAACAAATAACTAAGGTATCAGAGGTATGCTTAAGACACAAAATGGAGACTACAATATACAACAAATAGCCACCCAGTCCTACTAGTGGTAGAGCCCTCTACACAGGGACCAGGTCTTTGCTGGAGGAATTTCCCAGGTTGCGACTCACATAGCTCTGAATTATAGCTGACCATGGCATACGCACCTGTCATAGAAGCCTGTGGAGGGGCTGCAGGTTTCACTCACAACTCTTATAAATCCGGTGTCAGACTTGGTCTCTTTGGGCCACCAGAGAGGACTGGGGTCTAGCATATAACTATGCAGGACATGAAGAGCTCTTATTTGTATTGCAATGTTTGTTGTTAATCGTTTTTGTTATTATTTGTGAATTAACCCATGAAAAATAGAATCTAAATCCTAAATCATTTTTAGTCTAAGATCCCATGGGACTCCAATAGCAATAAAGCGCTGGGGGAAAATGGCGGCAATACATCGTAAGTCTTCCCGCAAACTTTCTGTTACAATTATACCTATGGAGAAACCGCCAGCATTTCCGTAGGTATAATTGACATTCTGTGATTTCCAAAACTGCACCGATTTTGGAAAATGCAGCGTGTCTACATGGAAGTTTTCATCGCAAAGTGGGCATGGGATTCGCTAGAATCAAATCCGCTTTGCTTGTACTGTAAACGGCATGGTTTTTCCTGCAGTGTTTTGGCTGCGGGCAAATCGCGGCATTTCTGTCCCATTTTACTGCAGCTTCTGGGGTTGTCTTCTGCTGCAGTACCCCCATCCTTCTGTATTTACTGACATTTATGAAACAATCGGTCAGGCAATCCCCCTGCCCTGTCAGATTATTAACCCTTGGAAAGCAAAGTAACAGTAGGTAAGTATATAGTCCAATAAGTGAGGTTGTATCAGGATAGCGCCATTTTGTGAACCTTTCAAATAATGGCGGCTGTGAAGAAAAATGTATCTGAAAGGGTTCCAGTATTCTGCCGTTCTGCTGGACTAATGGACACTGTAGGCAGAGCTTCGGAAGTGCACAATTGATGTGATTGTTTTCTTTTTAACTTAGTTTTTTTTTAAGCAAATACTAGGGTTTAGCGATCGGGATCGTGAAAGATCGGACCCAATCGGCGATGGAGCAAATTTTACGATCGGGATCGGCTGGAAAATAGTTGGAAATCGGATTTTGAAATCTCAAGATCGGCTCAACCCCAAAAGTGACTTTTCCCATAGAGAAGCATTGACTAGAGTTGAGCGAACGGGAAAGATCAGAGCCCTTGGGGATCGAGCAAATTTCACGATTGCGATCGGGAATCGGGATTGAATGGAAAATGATTGAAAATCAGATTTTTAAATCGGTCCAGAAATCTGAAGATCGGCTCAACCCTAATTATCAGAATGAAACAAGCAGTTAGGGCGAGCAAGAGACCCAAAAGTACATTAATTTACTGCAAATCATGCCATTTCAGTTTGTATAAGGGTTGGTTCACACTAGCACTTGTATTCCGTCCGCAAGGACACCCCCCCCCCCGGACGGAATGCAATCGCAATTGCAAGCGATGTGCTTGCAAAGCACATGGAGCCCATAGACTATAATGGGCCCCGTGTGCTTGCCGCGCACTGCCCGCATCAATGAATTGTGCGGGCAGTGCGTAGCAAGCACACGGAGCCCATTATAGTCTATGGGCTCCATGTACTTATCTGCACAGTGCTTGCATTAGCGTTGGTATTCCGTCCGAGGGGGTCTCCATGCGGACCAACAAACAAAACCAAAATTTAACCAATTGTTTCCATAAAAAACAAACAATTTGGAATATTTAAGTTAAATCCGATTTGTTGCAAACTGATTCGCCCAATAATAGTCGCCATCTTCAACTTGAATCTGATTACTTGATGCCATGTGATAGCAAGTCAAAGTGATGATCAACTATTTACTGAATGTCAAACCCAAAGCAATCTCAATACTAGATAAAAAACAAAGATACCCGCAAAAACTCAAAGCACCAACTAAGTATCAATGTATAAATAACACAAAGAATTCTTTTGATTTTAAATCTAAATTTATTACTACAAAAATGTTTTTAATTGTAAAAAATATTGGTATCAGGAAAACAAACACATAAAAACATTTAAAAACACACAACAAGAGTGGAGGTCGCACTGGACTGAGCAGCTCCAGCAGGTGTATAATCTGCTAGTGGTGTAGGGGATGAGAACAGCCGCAATAAATGTGTGTATAGAGAGGCCCAGTATTTAGTATATATAAATGGAAATAGGCTCCTATTGCCCACAGTATCACAAGATCAGGGCACTTAATTGAAAAAATATATCTGTAGCATTGCAAAAATCTTACCCCTATCACCACTATATAGTAAGAGCATATAAGGTAACAGAACCAATGTAAAGTTACACACACATGCCAGTATTACATAAGCCAACCTACATAGGACAAAATGTGGAGCATATACATAAATCACTGCTCACCAGCTGCGACCTCCACTCTGAGCCCCGACGGCCCGTTTCGCCCCTGCTTCTTCAGGGGGCTACAGAGTGGAGGCAGGAGGGGAAGCTTTTATAGGGTACACAATAGTAATTAATGGCGCCATTAATTCATTCAGGTGCGGCTCCCACATCACAATGGTGCGAGAGCATCACATGACAATGCTTGAGCTAATCAAAACAGTAGGAGTGTCCAAAGGGGGGACACATACAGAGTGTATAGAAGGGAAAACCACAGTCACCGCACATATAAACCAAATTCAATAAGACGATGGCAATAAAGTGAAAAATAAGTGACAATATAATAGTGAAAGTGTGCAAAAAATAAAAGTATGTCTGTATAAGTTAACAAAATATTTTTAAAAAAATAAAAAATAAATTTGGAAAAAGATTTTTTTTAAAAAAAAATAAATAAAAAAATAAAAATTTCTTTTTATTGCAAATCTACAAATATGGAGTCCATATGTAGAAGGCTCCGATGGTAGAGAACGATGGCTGCAACTCTCCACATATGTGATCCCTTCCGTCTCATGGCAAAAACACTGAAAAGAATGTTTTATTTATTTACATGAAAAAAAAAAACATAATATTTACACTTTACTGCGTCAAAATAAGCTCCAAACAGACCCCAATAAAAGGCCCCCCTCCCCAAAAGGTATGATACAAAACATCACATAAATCATTCAAAAACAATAAAAGCCAGAGAATGAATAACCTATATTAAAGGAAGCATCCAAAGCCCACCTTATCATTTAATCCCTTAGGTGATACAGTTTGCAACATTGTTATCCACTTAGTTTCCAATTGTAACAACCTCTTCTTAATGTCCCCCCCACGTACACCCAAATGTACTTTGTCAATCGCCCTTACCTGTATGCGGACATCCCCCATGTGGTGGTCGCGGAAATGTTTCGCAACAGGTTTTATGTTCAGTTGCAAAGATACATCATTTGGATCCTGAGCCCTCCTGATGTCACGGATATGTTCCAATATTCGTACACATAATTGGCGTGTGGTCATACCAATATAGATTTGTCCGCAGGGGCACGTCAGATGGTATACAACACCCTCACTGCGGCAATTCATACTGTGTACTATCTTATATTGGCGAGATCCTTGTGAGTCCTGAAAGGAATCTGTTCTTATCATAAATTTGCATGCTGTACAGTGACCACACTCAGAGGAGCCCCATTTCGGACCTTTGCTAGAAAAGATAAATCTTGATGGTGGAGGGACGTAGTGGCTTTGGACAAGGTGATCCCCTAGGGTTTTGCTACGTTTAGCCACCATTAGGGGTTCTGATGGCAAGATCTTTTCAAGTGTCTTATCCTGTTTTAGAGCAATACCCCCCCCCCCCCCCCGTGGCTATACACAGGCGTATATAAGATATTGCTCTTGGTTTATATGTGCGGTGACTGTGGTTTTCCCTTCTATACACTCTGTATGTGTCCCCCCTTTGGACACTCCTACTGTTTTGATTAGCTCAAGCATTGTCATGTGATGCTCTCGCACCATTGTGATGTGGGAGCCGCACCTGAATGAATTAATGGCGCCATTAATTACTATTGTGTACCCTATAAAAGCTTCCCCTCCTGCCTCCACTCTGTAGCCCCCCTGAAGAAGCAGGGGCGAAACGGTCCGTCGGGGCTCAGAGTGGAGGTCGCAGCTGGTGAGCAGTGATTTATGTATATGCTCTACATTTTGTCCTATGTAGGTTGGCTTATGTAATACTGGCATGTATGTGTAACTTTACATTGGTTCTGTTACCTTATATGCTCTTACTATATCGTGGTGATAGGGGTATGATTTTTGCAATGCTACAGATATATTTTTTCAATTAAGTGCCCTGATCTTGTGATACTGTGGGCAATAGGAGCCTATTTCCATTTATATATACTAAATACTGGGCCTCTCTATACACACATTTATTGCGGCTGTTCTCATCCCCTACACCACTAGCAGATTATACACCTGCTGGAGCTGCTCAGTCCAGTGCGACCTCCACTCTTGTTGTGTGTTTTTAAATGTTTTTATGTGTTTGTTTTCCTGATACCAATATTTTTTACAATTAAAAACATTTTTGTAGTAATAAATTTAGATTTAAAATCAAAAGAATTCTTTGTGTTATTTATACATTGATACTTAGTTGGTGCTTTTTATTTACTGAATGTGTCAAAACTCATGTTAAATTTAGCTACAACTTTACGGCTTCCTCATCAGATCTGAGGAAGAGTCGATGGAAATAAATGAACAAAAAAAAAACATCTAGATCTAGCCCTGACCTCAACATCATCCAGTCTGCCTAGGTTGACCTGTGGAGATAGGCGGATTGGAGCAAGCAACATGCACAGAAGATCCGTGCTTACTTCTCCAAGATGGTGGCGGGAATAACCTCCTTGTCAAGATCTTTCACAATCTGTCTGCAAGTACCGAGAATAATGGATGGAACGCAAAGGGCAAAGGTCACAACAAATATTGATGGGATTTAAACTTCTTTTTTCTTCTTTGACTTCATTTTGTTAATTGATAAAAGTAAAATATTAACACTATCATCATTGATAGTCTTCATACGTTTCAAATTGTTTTGCATACCTAAATCTTTTGCTTAAGTATTTATATAAAGCAATATTTACAAAGTTCTATGTTTAAGAAGCTTGTCCTGTACGGCTTTCTTAATATCTTTATTCCTCAGACTGTATATAATGGGATTAATCAGAGGGGTCAGCGCAGTATATAGCAGGGAGAGGATCTTACTCATGGAAAGGCTTAGGGATTTGGTTGGGAGAATATAAACACTGAATATGGTCCAGTAGAATATGGAGACCACAATGAGGTGGGAGCTACAGGTGGAGAAGGCTTTCTGTCTACTGATATTGGATGAAATCCTTAAGACTGCCCGAACAATAGAAGTATAAGACACTACAATGATGGTGGTTGGGATCATTACAATTGGAGCGCCCAACATATAAATCTCCAAGTGAACAATAAAAGGATCCGAACAGGAAAGTTCTAGTAAAGGGACAAGATCACAGAACAAATGGTCAATGATATTGGGTCCACAAAAATTTAGCTTTGCTGGTGTCATGGTGACAATGAATGAAAATAAAGTACCCCCCAAGCAACACAATGCGGTCGATTTGACACAAAATCCATTTGTCATGATAGAGGTGTAACGTAGAGGATTACAGATGGCCACATATCTGTCGTAAGTCATCACTGTAAGAAGGAAACACTCAAATGTTGCTAAGGCACAGAGGAAAAACCACTGAGTAAGACAACGAGCAAAAGTAATGGCCGTCCCATTATTCAGGAGGACGTGGAGCAGGTCGGGGACAATATCTGTGGCTACCAAGATGTCACTGATGGAGAGTTGTGAGATGAAGAAGTACATTGGGGTGTGGAGGATCTTACTGGTGGACACCAATAATATTATCAGGAGGTTCCCCAATATTGTTACACCAAAAGCCACAAGAACTAGAATGAAAAATGTTGTTCTTAGAAGTCCACTGTCTCGAAATCCTAAGAGAAAAAATTCTGTGACCGAAGTCCGATTTGTCTGTGAAAAGAATAATAAAAAAGTGTGACAAACTTAACTTAAAGACTTTGTATTACATCAAGACTTTTTGATTAAATTGGTACTGATGACACCAGTATAGGGTTTGGGGGTAGATGGCACCATGTGTAGGATTATGTAAGTGTCCACAACAACTAGTGATGAGCAAACCAATTTGATTAGAACCAGATTCAAGATGACGCTCTGGGATTTGTCACCCACAAATCACTATTATACTCTGAGGTCTCTTAAGACCCCTAAGTATAATAAATGGAGGCCCAGGGCTGTTGAGTAAACTAACAAACAGTTACACTCACCTGGACATCCAGAGGTCCCCATTCTTCAGGTCTTTTGTGTCCTTTAGCTGACATAAGACACCCCAGGGTCACTGCTAAGGCGAGCAGAGAACTCAAACAATCATATTTCCTTAAATATCACCTGGCAACCTCTTGGCTAGACATGTTCAGTTCACATGTCAGAAGATTAGTCAGTGTCTATGTGTGACCAACCAATCTGACCTGATGTCACCTGCTAAGGAGAGGAAGTGGCAAAAGGCAGCATTGTCCTGGATATCCCCTTAACCTGGACTTATGATCAATTGACCATGGAGTCATCTGTTCCTTATCTCCCCAGGTCTATTATCTCCTAAGTTTTTATCCCTTCCATCTCCTAAGTTTTACAACATCCCATCTCCTCATCGTCTCCTCACCACCCACCAATATCCTGTCTCACTTTTGTGTCTTCCGCAAGTAAGGCTGAGTTCAAACTGAGTATTTTGGATCATAATTTGATGCAGAGGCCACCTCAGGTTCCAGTCCAAAAGAGGGGCAGGTGCTACTGGATGCTGATGCAGTGCACTGGTATCCAGTCATCGCACTGCAATCTGGATTAGGCCCAAATGAATGAGCCTAGTCGGGAGTATCTTCAGGCGGATTCTCGAGGCAAAATATGCCAGAAGAATGAGCATGTCCATTCTTTTTTCTGGCTCCCGGAAAAAAGAAATGACTGGCTCCCATTGAAATCAACGGAAGCCATCTTTTTGGTCAGGATTTGGAGACAGATACGGCCTGAAAATCCTGACCAAAAAACTCTGTGTGAACCCGCCCTAACAGTTTTCCCTTCTCCCAGCAGGTAGCATCATTCGCGATAGGACTCCACTCCTGGAAACTGATTATTACTCTCTGAGTTCATATTTTTTGGGAATTTTTATTGATCTGAAAGGTAAGATCATACTACTCAATGTTTTGGTACTTTGTGGTGGTCCAGCACTCTTTGCTCTCACAATTGCAGTAAAGGTCCAGCCGGGGTTGCAGCTTATAGGGCGTTCAGTGGTAGCAATGGATACAGCACCTTGGAGCCTGAGGGGAACCAAAGATTTCTCTATAACATAAGACGGCGCCATTGTGATAGATAACCCACGGCAAGTGGGAACCTATTACAGATTTTGCTTTGGGGCTTTGGAACTTCAAGTAACACCTCTTGGTCCAGCCTTACTGTGAAACAAATTGGCAAAATGCAAACAATCATTAAAGTGTACCGTACCATACAGCAGTTTACAAAAAAAAAGTGAAACTGTGTACAGAGGGGACATAGAGTAACATTATAAATACCGAGACTCACAGTCTGGGGCACCTATAGTACATGGTGACATTGATGACATGCATTAAATAAAATTTGATTCCCCCAAAAAATTGGGAAAGAAAAGAAAACTGGTAGGGGAAGCACAACCATTCTGTGATATATTAGTGGGGGTTGAGCCGATATTGAGATTTCAGGATCGATTTTAAAATCCAATTTCTGATTATTTTCCAACCAATCCTGATCGTGAAATTTACTCAATCGCCAATTGAAATCTGATCTTTTCCAATCCCGATCGCTCAACCCTAAATACTAGTGAAGACTAGGGTTGAGCGATCGGGATCGGAAAAGATCAAGCAAATTTCACGATCGGGATCAGGATCAGCTGGAAAATGATCGGAAATCAGATTTTAAAATCTCAAGATCGTCTCAACCCCAGTGAAGACTGATCCATGCAACAAAAGAACATAATCAAGAAGGCAATGAGAAGTCAATGCTCCTAGATCTTACTGAATGTGTAAGGACAGCCACAGAGAACATATGTTAGTTTGTACACAGGTAGTAACTTATTAACCTCACAGGTCCCATAAAGAAATATTCTCCAAAAACCATACCCTGGGAAGAAGCTTCTCAATTGTAAAGTGCATTGTCTAGTATGTTGCAATGTATCTACAGGTACTGAAATAAGCAAAGTAAGCCCAGATCGGCATAATGTGAGAGAGCAGTAATGCCATAATGTCATCAAATCTGAGAGTTCAGGAGACTTCAAAAGCGAGGACTCCTGGGGTTGAGCCATGGTAGACCATGTGATGTTCAACAGTGATATACTATATTTCTGACCTGACTAACATTGGATTGGTCTTAGAGGGTTTTCCAAGGGAAGGCCGACTACTTTGTAATCCAAAATCACTATGTGGTATAACCTGAGGCAGATAGTCACCAGAGGGAGAAGACTAATGGACTAGTAAAATAGTGAAGATAAAACCTTGAGAGTGCCAGTCCTTTCTGTCTACCATTCTATCTAGCCATAGTATCTCAAGTATCAGTTTGTGAAGATGGCAAAAACACTTCTGAGCGATCGGGATCGGTAAAGATCGGATCCCGATCGGCGATTGAGCAAATTTCATGATTGGGAATGTCTGGAAAATGATCGATAATAGGATTTTAAAATCGATCCTGAAATCTCAATATCGTCTCAACCCTACATATTACAATTTCTTAATATTAGGTAATGTTACACAATGTTACTGAAGGGGACAGCACCAAATAATAATAATAATTTATTAATTATTATTATTATTATTATTATTATTATTATTATTATTATTATTATTATTATTATTATATACTTTGTTTTTGCACTTACGTCAGATGTCGCCATTTTTCCACCTGTTTTCTTGGAAATATTTCTCCTTTTTAAATAATAAATTAATAAAATCCCAATACAATGATGCAATGCAGAGCTCTGGTTTGAGGTGATCAGTTACATGACCATTACACGTATGAAGTGACTACCTGTATATACTGTATATATACACAAATAGTGATGGGATTGGAGGATGGAAACAACTCCATTCTAAACTTTTGCCATTACCTCGTGTCTCCTGTGCCTTGATTAGCAGAAAGTCTAAAAATTAACCATCAAGACGTCACAATAGTTACTTAGTTATTAGGAAGGAAAACTTTATAACATAGAAACTTTGAGAAAGAAAAAAGTTAAAGTATGTGATCAATGACATAATAAAGCTGTCCATTCACTTCATGGCACATCCATCCCTTCCACACTCCAGACCCATCATCTATCCCACTAGGGCTGGGCAATCCTCTCAAGTTTAGTTATATTTAAAGTTCAAGGGGTTTGTTTTGGTCCAAATAGATTAATTTATAATTCTTGGAAACAAAAATGTCTTTATATGGTAACCCTAGTGACAGGATATGGGTCAGTGGCCTTCTACCTCTTCACCATTACTAATGGGACTAGACGGGGTGTCTCTTCTTGCTCATCATCTTTTTTATGGTTATGCAGACCCTACTTTAGGTACTGAGGGGTCGCGCCAAGATAAAAGTGGGACCCAAGGACCTTCTAAATGTCTCCTTTGCAGACGTTCTGCTTCTGCTAATAACAAACCCCATAGAGGCCGTACCCCAGCTACTGGATGTACAAAATCATGTTGCTGTGCTCTATAGAGATGAGCGAATAGTATTAGATCGAGTAGGTATTCGATCAAATATTACGGAATTCGAAATCTTATGCGTCTTTGAGGAGTCCACCAAGAGGGTCAGCTGTGATGACGCATTAGTGAGAGTAAACATCACGCTCCTCTGTGTGATGCGAGAATCCCTCATTGCAATCAGGGATAACGCATTGCACACTGAGGAGTCCAGGATAGGAGCAGAACCATTCCAGCAGGATAGTCAGAGCACACTTGTCACGTTTGTGTCTATGCCCAGGCCACTGCAGACTGCACCTCTAAGGGAATAGGGGTAGGAAACTCTCCCTAGCACTACGGCGGCTAACTAGGCACTGCCTGTGGGTGATGGTCGGCTGTTCCCAAGCTAGTCCTGGCCCCGACAACTTCTGTCTCTCTAAACACGAAGACCTAGAGGAAAGTTAGGGAGAGAGCTACAAGAGGCTAGGGACTGGGGAACTAACGGTGGTCTCCCCAAACGAAACACAGGTGCAGCTGCAAACAAAACAGGATGGCACGTGCTGGGAAACAAACACGCAGCACAACAGAAACACACAACAGGAGAATGAGGAGAGGAACAGTGGAATAGTGAGGAAAGGGTTACACAGGACAGGGGCAAAGCAAACCTGAACCCTAAACAAAACCTCACTAATACCAAGACAGTGTCAGGCAACAAGAAACTCAAGGACAGGGGTAGTGTAGAAGTGTGGAGGGGAAAACCAGACTCACAGACAAGGCAATACTCACACCGCTTCCAAATCAGCTGTAACTTCCACAAATGCTCCTCCTCACTGAGCCACAAATTCAGGTTGCTCACAACGAAAACCAGCAAAAACTGAAGCCAGACCTCTGTCTTATACAGGCCCCAGAACCATCTGATAGGATGATGAGTATAACCAACACCTGAGGCTCAAATCAAAGAAACCTCAAGTGTTCACTGAAGGCAGATACTCAACACACAAACTAATGGCCTAATGGTAAGAAAACCACCAGAGAGTCACAAAACACCGGGTCAAAACCCCAACCAAACCCCAACAGAAAACACAGAAATTTATTTAAAGTACTCAGGTCATGACAACACTCCTGTCAGCTTCTCAGCGTGGAATGATGGAGGAAAAGGAAGAGGAGAATGAAGTGGCAGATGATGTCATTCTCACACATGTGGCTAGCGGGAAGTTCAGTGCGTCCCATTGCTTCAGTGCGGATGGGGTAGAAGGGAGGCGGAAATGGAGAGTGACCCTTCCGGTGGGGGCAGTGAAGTCATGCCAATAAACACTCTGGCACACATGGCTGACTTCATGTTGGGCTGCTTTTCCAGTGACAAATGCATTGTACACATCCTGGAGAGTAACCAATACTGGATTTTTGCAATCCTCGACCCCCGGTATAAAAACAACATCTCATTTTTCATTCCGGTAGAGGAGAGGACCAATTGCATAAGTGATTGCCACAAGTAATTGGTGCAGAATATGATGGAGATGTTTCCGTCAACCCTCGCTGGTGGCAGAGAGGAGAGTTGCTCAAAGAGGCTAACAACTGCCATCCATTACAACCTGTCCACACCCACCAGGGGAACACTCTCCAAGGTGTGGGATGCGTTAATGGCACCCCGTCACCAAACTACCGCCACTGAGGGGCCTAGTGTCACCAGGAGGGAAATGTATAGGCGCATGTTGCATGAGTACCTGGCCAATCACAGCCCTGTCCTCTCCCATCCCTCCGGGCCCTATGTGTATTGGGTGTAGAAGTTGGACCTGTGGCTGGAACTGGTGCTTTACGCCTTGGAGGTCGTTTCCTGCCCTGCCGCCAGCATTCTATCTGAAAGGGTCTTCAGTGCAGCCGGTGGCATCATCACCGATAAGCGCTGCCGTCTTTCAGTTGACAGTGTTGACCAGCTGACACTAATCAAAATGAACAGCCAATGGATTGACCCAGGATTTGTATCTCCACCAGTGTAAAGCACCCCAACATGAAGTTCCATGTTTCTGCTCCAGCTCACCAGTTCATCCTCCTTCTCCTCCTCCACCATCACCGTTTGAAACCACCCCTTTAAGGCTCACCTCAAGGGCCTAATATTATGCTTTGACAATGTTCTATTCATTCCAAGAGCCTAATACTCTGCTACTACAAGGCTCAACTCGCCTTAAGGGCCTCAATCTCTGCTGGTACAAGGCTCACCTCACCCCAAGGGCCTGAAGCTAAGTTTGGGAGGGCTCACCCCAAAGGCCTGAACAGTAATTTTTGTATGGCTCAGTTTAAGGACTTTAAGCCGATGGCTGGTCAGGTAATGGAGGGGGTGTACATCTCACTCAGACTACTAAGGTGGGTGAGAATAGAAAACTCCAGAAAGAATCGTTCTCAGCAGATAACTTTTGTCTGCTGAGTGTTATTTCAAAGTTCTGTTTATTGGGCTGGATTTTTTAGGAATGGCAGGTAGGATTGGTAGTGGGACCTGTCATTCCACCCCCCTCCAGTCCACACTTTGGGGATGTTCCGGCAGTAACTCAGCTGCAGAGAGTCTCCTCGTCAAGGGAGTTTAAGCTTAAGAAATCAACTCCAGAAGCAGACTTTGGGTAGAGTTTGGCTGGAGAGCCAACAGAATGGTCATATTTTTGGAGCTGTGTCCTGAATGATTCTACTGGCTTTTGGGATTTCTATTCTATGTTTAGTTCAGGGGTCTCAAACTCGCGGCCCGCGGGCCGCATGCGGCCCGGCAAACAGTTTTGTGCGGCCCGCAGAAGCATCCTACGACGCATAATACAGTTTAGGACAGGTCCTACGTCAGCGGTTCTCAACCTGTGGGTCGCGACCCCGGCGGGGGTCGAACGACCAAAGCACAGGGGTCGCCTAAAGCCATCGGAAAATACATATTTCCGATGGCTTTAGCCGCTGAGAAGCCACGCTGCCTTTGCAGCAGGGAAGATCCTAGTGGAGTGAAGGACCTGTGATGACGTCGGGACCATGTGATCGGACTCTGGTGTGGGCGGAGCTACTCAGTACAGTGCCGAGTTACACAGGAAGAGAAGGCTGCAGTGAGTGGAGACTGGAAGGTAAGATGGAGGGAGGAGACAGCAAGTGTAAGCAAGGGGTGGGACGTGGATGCAAGCAGTGTTTGAGTATGATAGGAGGGGATGCAGGCTGTGTGTGAGCATGATAGGAGGTTCAGGCTGTGTGTCAGCAAGATGGGGGACATGAATCTGGGGCAGAGATGGGGGGACATGAATCTGGGGGCAGAGATGGGGGACATGAATCTGGGGGCAGAGATGGGGGGACATGAATCTTAGGGCAGAGATGGGGGACATGAATCTGGGGGCAGAGATGGGGGGGACATGAATCTGAGGGCAGAGATGGGGGACATGATTCTGGGGGCAGAGATGGGGGGGACATGAATCTGGGGCAGAGATGGAGGGGGGACATGAATCTGGGGCAGAGATGGGGGGACATGAATCTGGGGGCAGAGATGGGGGGACATGAATCTGGTGGCAGAGATGTGGGGACATGAATCTGGGGGCAGAGATGGGGGACATGAATCTGGGGGCAGAGATGGGGGGACATGAATCTGGGGGCAGAGATGGGGGGACATGAATCTGGGGGCAGAGATGGAGGGACATGAATCTGGGGGCAGAGATGGGGGGACATGAATCTGGGGGCAGAGATGGAGGGACATGAATCTGGGGGCAGAGATGGAGGGACATGAATCTGGGGGCAGATGAAGGGTGTATATGTAACTGGGGGAAAGATGGAGGGGGACATATAGTTTACAGGTGACTGTAGGAGGATTATACAGTGTGGGGGCACATGAAAAATGAATGGGCGGAGTCAACATAAAAGTGGGTGGAGCTAAATTTGACGCGGTGCGGCCCGCCGACTGGCTGGGATCTTGCTCTGCGGCCCACATGCTGAGTTGAGTTTGAGACCCCTGGTTTAGTTAGAGCCTAGCTGGGCAGGTATTTATTTCTGTATTGTTTCCTTTTGTTGCTGCACTACCTTTTTGAGTGAAAATAAACTCTACTTTTGTTTTGGACTAAAGAATCTGGACTTGTGTGTCTATGCCACCCCACCTAGAAACCCCAGACCCTGACAGGACCTATAACTTAATTTAGAAGGGCTCACCTCAAGGGTCAGAAAATGACACAATGACAGCTCAGGGTGAGGGCTGTTGGATTTCCCATTGCCTATTCCATCTGTGCTTGTCATGGGCAACGTGATTTAAAGGGTGCATGCTAATGTTTCTTTAGCTTTAAATTTGTGTTTCTATTCATACTAATGGGGAGGAAAGAAGGTTTTCAAGTATGTTTCCACTTTCCATAGAGGTTCTATTGAGTGTGGAAAGTGTGTAGTTGTTAGGCTGTGATAGTGGGGTAATACTGGGACATGGGTGTGTTAGATGCCCCCAGACATGCTCCCCCTGCTGTCCCAGTTGCATTCCAGAGGTGTTGTCCTCATTTCCTGAGGTGTCATCGTGGACTTGGTGACTCCAATTGATCGAATTTTGGTTTCCCTGAAACAAGCATTTTTTTTTTCCTGTAGACTATAATGGGATTCGATATTTGATCGAATAGTCGAATATTGAGGTCTACTCAAATCGAATATTTCACTACTCGCTCATCTCTAGTGCTTTAAAATTTTTAAATTAACTATATCAATGGCGGCACCTAATATATCAGCCCCAGCCAAAAAGATCTTCCAACTCCATGACTCCTTACTAGGGTTGAGCCGATCTTGAGATTTCAGGATCTCTTTTTAAAATCCGATTTCCAATCATTTTCCATTCGAACCCGATCCCAATTCCAATCCTAATGCAAGTCAATGGGATTTTTTAAATAATCGGAGATCAGATTTTAAAAACGATCCTATGCACTACACACCTTGGAATCCAAAAATTGAACACTTTAATTTTTAGCCTTAACACTGTGTAGTGATTAAAAAATCCCCTGACTACTTAAGTCCCCCCTGCTGTCCACTTACCTGCACAGAAGCGCTGCCGCTGCCGATTCAATCTGGTCCCGCTCCTCTTCTTTCTACTATGCATGTCTGCAGAGCACCGTATGTGCCCCCACCTAACAGGCTAGTGTTACTGATGCTGGGAGTAGGAGAGGCTTGTTGTGGCTTAGGAGAGTGTGGGCGGGTACAGGGCGAGGAGACGTGAGTGCATCACTCATGTCTCCCCTCCCAGTACCTGCCGACACTCTTCTAAGTCACAAGCCCCGCCTTCTTCCTAGGTCTGTAACACTAACACTAATCAAGTAGATCAAGTAGAAAAGTTCAATATTGGTGTCAAATTAATAAAATGTACTAAAGGATAACCAACAAATTATTTGCAACTGAGGAAATGGAAGACCGTAGACAGCACTAGCTGCAAGACCATGAGACAATGAGACCATGAGACATGAGTAATTTAAATAGTAAATTACTGGGTAAGACTGCCAATGAAAAAGACTTAGGGATTTTGGTGGACAGCAAGCTTACCTTTAGTGACCAGTGTCAGGCAGCTGCTGCCAAGGCAAATAAAATTATGGCATGCATCAAAAGAGGTCTAGATTCTCATGACAAGGACATAGTTATGCCTCTATACAAATCACTGGTACGGCCACACTTAGAATATTGTGCGCTATTTTGGGCCCCGATATACAAGAAAGACATAAGTGAACTTGAAAAAGTGCAAAGACGGGAAACCAAAATGATTAGGAGAATGGGTGGACTGGAGTACAACGAGAGGTTAACAGACTTGGGGTTATTCAGCTTAGAGAAAAGACGTCTACGGGGAGATCTAATAACAATGTACAAATACATGAAGGGACAATACAAAGAACTTTCTAAGGATATTTTTACTCCTAGACCGGTGACAGTGACAAGGGGACGTCCTCTACACCTAGACCGGTGACAGTGACAAGAGGACATCCTCTAAACCTAGACCGGTGACAGTGACAAGGGGACATCCTCTACACCTAGACCGGTGACAGTGACAAGAGGACATCCTCTACACCTAGACCGGTGACAGTGACAAGGGGACATCCTCTACACCTAGACCGGTGACAGTGACAAGGGGACGTCCTCTACACCTAGACCGGTGACAGTGACAAGAGGACATCCTCTACACCTAGACCGGTGACAGTGACAAGGGGACGTCCTCTACACCTAGACCGGTGACAGTGACAAGAGGACGTCCTCTACACCTAGACCGGTGACAGTGACAAGGGGACGTCCTCTACACCTAGACCGGTGACAGTGACAAGAGGACGTCCTCTAAACCTAGACCGGTGACAGTGACAAGGGGACGTCCTCTACACCTAGACCGGTGACAGTGACAAGGGGACGTCCTCTACACCTAGACCGGTGACAGTGACAAGGGGACGTCCTCTACACCTAGACCGGTGACAGTGACAAGGGGACGTCCTCTACACCTAGACCGGTGACAGTGACAAGGAGACGTCCTCTACACCTAGACCGGTGACAGTGACAAGGAGACATCCTCTACACCTAGACCGGTGACAGTGACAAGGGGACGTCCTCTACGTCTGGAGGAGAGAAGGTTTCATAGAAGGGGATTCTTCACAGTAAGAACAACGAGGCTCTGGAACTCTCTGCCCCAGGAAGTGGTGATGGCGGATTCACTGAATAAGTTCAAAGTGGGCCTGGATGCCTTTCTTGAAGAGAAAAATATAACGGGTTATGGTCTCTAGATTTTAAGGACACGTTGATCCAGGGTTTTTATACTGACTGCCAGGAATTTTTTCCCCTGAAATAGGGCAATTGGCACGAGCCTCATGGGGATTTTTCCTTCCCCTGGATCAACACTGTAGGGATTGTAGGGTTATAGGTTGGACTTGATGGACTAATGTCTTTATCCAACCTCATCTACTATGTAACTATGTAACATTGTAGGTTGCAAATGTGCTGAAAGACCAACTTTATTTGATGATTTCAGTTTAAAAAAAAAAGAAAAAAACCTGATGGACACACAACAGACCCCATAGTCATATATAGTTATAGTGTCTCTTGGGCTAAGTTCATGTCTAAACAGAAGCCTTGCCTACCAAAAGATGACATTGTAACTTAGAGACCTTCTTCCCCTTCTTCGCCTACGCACTTAGGGCCCCTTCAGACGGAGGATACGTTGGCTGATTTTGAACGTGTAAACGTTCCGAATCAGCGGTGTTTAAAACAGATCCCATTGCTTTCTATGGGGAGCGCACGTATTCCGGCTCCCATAGAAAGCAATGGGATCTGTTTTAAACGCTGCTGATACGGAATGTTTACACGTTCAGAATCAGCCAGAGTATACCCTGTATGAAGGGGCCCTTAGGCTATTTAGCAGACCTCCACTTATCTAACAACCTGCTCACAGAAGCCTCTATAAAACCAATGCTTACAGTTTTTGACAATACCTAAAGGCCAACATGTCATTAAAGGGATTCTATCATTAAAATAGTATTTTTTTTCTGCCTACCACGTTGGAATGATCTTAAGAAGGCTATTCTTCTCCTACCTTTAGATGTCTTTTCTGGGCCCCATTCGGTGGAAATCCTGTTTTTTGTATACAAATGAGTTCTCTTGCAGCACTGGGGGCAGGCCCCAGTGATCAAACAGCACTGGGGGCGTCCCCAATGCTGCGAGAGAACTCTCCAGTGCCACCTCCATCTTTGTCTGGAACGGCCTCACTTCACGTCTTCTTCTGGCGCTTGTTTCAAACTGCTAATGCCCACTGGCCACAAGAGAATGTCCGCTTACACTTAGTGTGTAAGCGACCATTTACCTGTGGCCAGCGGGTATGCTCAGTCGGCTTTGCCCGAGGCCTAGAAATTTGAACCCAGCTCTGGAAGAAGATGCAAAGAGAGGCCATTCCAGATAAAGATAGAGAGCTCTCACAACATTAGGGACGCCCCCCCCCCAGTGCTGTTTGAGCGCTGAGCACTGTCCCAAGTGCTGCGAGTGAACTCATTTGCATACTGATGAAAACCGGGATTAGGGGCAACACGGTGGCTCAGTGGTTATCACTGCAGCCTTGCAGTGCTGCAGTCCTGAGTTTGAATTCCGCCAGGAACAACATCTGGAAAGAGTTTGTATGTTCTCCCCATGTTTGCATGGATTTCCTCCCATTTTACAAAGACATACTGATATTAAAAAAAAAAAAAAAATGTGCATTCTGATCCCTATGTGGGGCTCACAATCTACATAAAAAAAGAAAAAAAAAAACAACCTGGGATTTCTACCGAACGGCGGCCCGGAGAAGATATCTAAGGGTAGGATTAGAATAGCCTTTCTTAAGACTATTCCAACGTGGTAGGAAGAAAAAATACAATTTTATTGATAGAATCCCTTTAATGGAGCACCCACTGGATCATGTTATCCTGGAATTGACACCCTGCATCATCCAATCTGTCTGGGATAACATGAAGTGACAGAAGGATTAGAGCAAGCCTACATCTACAGAAGATCTGGGCTTAGTTCTTCATGATGGTGGGAACAAACTCCCTGAGAGTTCCTTCAAAAACTTTCAGCAAGTACCGAGAAGAATGGATGGAAAATAAATATCAAACCAAATTTAGAAGGAATTTACATTTCTCTTTTCTTCATTCACTTCATTTTGTTAATTGTTCAAATAAAATAATAACACTATTACAAATTGAAATCATTCGCAACATTTTCTTTCCACACCTGCCTAAAACTTTTCCTTAAATATAACGATATTTACTAAATGATATGTCTATGAAGCAACCCCTGTACAGCTTTCTTAATGTCTTTATTCCTCAGACTGTATATAATGGGGTTGACCAATGGAGTAAACACAGTATATAGCAGGGAGAGGATCTTACTCATGGTTGATGATTGTCCTTTAGTTGGGACGACATAAACACTGAATATAGACCAGTAGAATATGGAGACCACAATGAGGTGGGAGCTACAGGTGGAGAAGGCTTTCTGTCTACCAGTACTGGATGGGATCCTTAAGACTGCCCGAACAATAGAAGTATAAGACACTACAATGATGGTGGTTGGGACTATTATAATAGGAGCGCTCAAAATATACATCTCCACGTGAACAATAAATAGATCTGAACAGGAAAGTTCTAGTAAGGGGAAAAGATCACAGAACAAATGGTCAATGATATTGTGTCCACAAAAATTTATCTTGGCTGGTGTTATAGTAACAAGCGACGAAAATAAAGTACCCCCCAAGCAACACAATGCGGCCGATTTAGCACATGATTCATTTTTCATGATAGAAGTGTAACGGAGAGGATTACAGATGGCCACATATCGGTCATAAGACATCACCATGAGGAGGAAACATTCAGATGTTTCTAAGGCGCAGAGGAAATAAAACTGAAAAATACAATAAGGAAAATTAATGGCCGCCCCGTTATTCAGGAGGACGTGGAGCAGGTTGGGGACAATATCTGTGGTTACCAAGATGTCACTGATGGACAATTGTGAGATGAAGAAGTACATTGGCGTGCTGAGGTCCTTGCTGGTGGACACCAGGGTGATGATCAGGAGGTTCCCACATATCGTTGCACCATAAACAACAAGAAATAGAATAGAAAGTGATGTTCTTAAAAGTTCACTGCCTTGAAATCCTAAGAGAAAAATCTCTGTGACCAAAGTCTGGTTTGTCTGTAAGAAGAATACAAAAGTGTGAAAAACTTAACGAGACTTTGCGTTACATCAAGACATGTTGTATTACTGAAGATTACATTAGTACTGATGAGAGCGGTATATTGTCATGTCTAGATGAATAGAATTATGGAAGTGTCCACAACTCCTGCAAGATAACAAGTGATGAGCAAATCTATTTGATAAGAGCCAGATTCTACAGAAACATTTGGGGCTTGGTCACCCGCGAGACATTATTAAACTCTGAGGTCTCTTAAAAGTGGAACCCCACTCCTGGAAACTGAGGAGTCACCACCAAAATTACATTATAGGCCAAGCCAGGGGTGTAGCTTATAGGGCGTTCGGAGGTAGCAATTGATACCGGGCACAGAAGCCTGCGAGGACGCATCAGCCTCTCTGGAACATAAGAAGACACTATTGTTATAGATAAATAATGAAGATTGATTCAATTCTCATTATATTTTTGTTGCAAAAAAAGTAAAATTGAAACCTACCAAATTCTACCTAGGGGTAAAGACAGAAGGAGAGGGGGAGACTGTACAGATGGTGGTGCGGTGATAGTGTTATTGGAGGTTGTAGGCCTTCCTGAATTGGGGAGTCTTCAGGGCCTTCTTGAAGCCTGTGATTGTGGGGGTCAGTCTTATGTGTCTTGGGAAGGAGTTCCAGAGTATGGGAGATGCACGGGAGAAATCTTGGAGATGGTTGTGTGAGGAGCGGATGAGAGCAGAGCGGAGTAGGAGGTCATTGGAGGATCTGAGGTTACGTGTGGGCAGGTAGTGGGAGATTAGGTCAGAGATATATGGAGGGGACAGGCTGTGGATGAGGTCAGAGATATATGGAGAGGACAGGTTGTGGATGAGGTCAGAGATATATGGAGGGGACAGGTGAGGATGAGGTCAGAGATATATGGAGGGGACAGGTTGTGGATGAGGTCAGAGATATATGGAGGGGACAGGTTGTGGATGAGGTCAGAGATATATGGAGGGGACAGGTGAGGATGAGGTCAGAGATATATGGAGGGGACAGGTTGTGGATGAGGTCAGAGATATATGGAGGGGACAGGTGAGGATGAGGTCAGAGATATATGGAGGGGACAGGTGAGGATGAGGTCAGAGATATATGGAGGGGACAGGTTGTGGATGAGGTCAGAGATATATGGAGGGGACAGGTTGTGGATGAGGTCAGAGATATATGGAGGGGACAGGTGAGTATGAGGTCAGAGATATATGGAGGGGACAGGTTGTGGATGGCTTTGTATGTTAGCGTTAGTAGCTTGAATTCTATTCGCTGGTCAATAGGTAGCCAGTGAAGGGATTGGCAGAGGGGGGCAGCCGATGAAGAACGGGGGGAGAGGTGTATTAAGCGAACACTGGCCTGGAAGCCTTTATCTTGTGTGGGAGCCATCCTGCAACAATAAGGGTTATTTCACACAGAGATTTTTGGTCATAATTTTGAGGCCATAACCGTCTCAAAATCCTGACCAAAAAAACTGCTCTCATTGAAATCAATGGAGCTGCTCAGCATCTCAAGAGGCGAGAAGCTCATTCTTCAGGCTGTTTCGCCTCGCGATTCGGCCTCAAGACTCTCCTTCCTCCCGACTAGGCACATTCATTAGCCCTAATCCAGAGCAGAGTGCGCAACTGGATGCCAATGCATTCACTTGCGGCCACCCGTCTTTTGGACTGGAACCTGAGGCGGCCTCCGCCTCAGGTTTTGGTCCAAACAACTCTGTGTGAACTGAGCCTAAAGGTACAGGGCGGCGAGGACCAGGCCTAAGTGGCATTATTTTTTTTTTTTTAATTTTGGGGAACATCCTAAGCAGCAAGTTTTAGAGGGAAGCAGTCTTCATTATTTTTACCAACAAAATATTCACAAAAAAGCAAAACTGAGACCTACAAACCCCCACACCTCATAAAGTGACTGGGCCTCTTATACAGACTGACCACTGACTAGTGGACTACAAGTAATAGTGAATAAGGAAGGGAAACAGTGTCTCTGACAATAAAAACAAAACAAAACACAAAACAATGGTATGGGCACAATGGAAAAGTTACGTCCAAATAAAGGAAAAGAGAGGAAGGATCACTCGGTTATCAAATACAATTCACAGCTGTTCTCTCCATCCTCTTCATGTCCGTGATGTTGGATCCTAAGGATGGACTATCAATGTTAGACCCTGGATAACCCCTTTAAAGCCGCCTGAAAACTCCTGTGTACAAACAAGCTAATCTGCAAAATGTATCATTTATTGTAGCTGTCTTCCTTCCAATTCTACAAGCCTTGTTGTATCTGCACATATTGCAATTTCTTTGTAATACTTAAAGCACAATTTGTGTAAAATTTGTACTAATTTTATTGCACAATGTTACTGAAGATGACAGAACCTAATAATAATAATAATAATAATAATAATAATAATAATAATATTGCACTTACGTCAGATGTTTCCATATTTTGAGCTTTTTTCTCCTTTTCCTTCATTAAAAAAAAAAAAAAAAAAAAAAAAATCAAATAAAATCCCAATAAATTGATAGAATGCAGAGATGTGGTGTGAGGTGATCGGCTACATGATCATTACACAGATACAGTGACTACCTGTATATACATATATATATATACACACAGTGATAGGGATGGATGTTGGAAGGAACTCAACACAAAACTTTTGCCATTACCTCTCGTGTCCCTTGTGTCCTGAGGATCGGAAAGTCGTACAATTAGCTGCCAAGAGATTACAAGACTTTAAGAAGTAAAACTTTATAACAAATAAACTTTTAGAGAAATAAAATAGAAAAGTTAAAGTATCTGATCAATGACATTATAAAGCTGTCCATTCCTATTACGGCACATCCATCCCTTCCACACCCCACCAGTTGTCCCACCGCCTGCCCATTAGTGCTGGGGAATCCTCTCAAGTTCACTTTTATTTCATCTTCAAGTCGGTTGTTTTGGTCCAAATAAATTAATTTACATTTCTTTGTAGAATAAAGCACAGTAACACAAGTACCGGGATATGGGTCAGTGGCCTTGTATCTGCTCTCTTCACCATTACACAGGGGTGTCCCTTCTTGGGCACCATCTTTCTTATGGTTGTGCAGATCCTACTTCAGGTGTTGAAGGATTGTTCCAAGCTAAAGATAAGAGATAAGATAATCCTTTAATAGTCCCACAGTGGGGAAATTTCAGTTTGTTACAGCAGCATAGTGTTACGGTTCTGTATATATACTGTCTACAAAGTGAGTAGACAGATAAATGGGCTACTGATTCCCACTGGCAGAGCCAAGAAATCCTACCTAGATCCCTAGAGACTGCTCCCACCATTAACTGGAACCTGGCCCTAACCTACTGTCTTAAGGTACTTAGTCAAAGTGTGAGCCCCGGGCGGGTGTCAGCTCACACCATATAACGGCTAGTCCCTGCCCAACAGAGTGGTGGCCATGATGTCACCGATCATGCTCAATTTGGGCAAAATGGGACTTAGCCTCTGAGCGGCTCCAAAATGTCTGAGCATGCTCAGTGGGCCGAAAGCTGGACTTAGACTCCAGACATCTTAATGCACAACGTCGAGGACGAGGGTTGGATTGGCCCGCAGGTGGCGCTATGCACTGGACGGGAAGCTTGCGGGACCCCATCCTAACACATAATAATACAGATACATGACAGTACACAGTAATATATGACAGAAGTAGAAACACATATGCTGAGAAAGGAAGTCCATAGCAGCTAAGGAAAGAGAAGAAAGAAAGAAAGAAAGAAAGAAAGAAAGAAAGAAAGAAAGAAAGAAAGAAAGAAAGAAAGAAAGAAAGAAAGAAAGAAAGAAGACTTCAGGATCATTTAATTCTCTGTGCGGAGTGATCTTCGCCTGGTCTGGTGTAGATTATGTAGCCTGATCGCGGTTGTGAGGAATAATCTACAATAGCTCCTTCTCACACTTGGGGTGAAGCAGACGGTCACTTACAGTGCTGCCAAGTCCCATCAGTGTCCCATACATGGGGTGGGATTTGTTCTCCCGCATGGAGGTCACCACAGACAGTATCCTTCTGTCACCCACCACCTGTACTGGGTCCAGGGGGCTCCCCGGACAGAGCTGGCCCTCCTGATCAGTCTGTCAAGTCTCTTTCTGTCCCTGGTTGATATACTGCTCCCCCAGCAGGCCACACCAAAAAAGATGGCTGAACCAACCACAGAGTTGAAAAAGGCCCTAAGAAGTGGCCCCTGGACTCCGTAGGCCCTCATCCTCCTGAGCAGGTAGAGTCTGCTGTGGCCCTTTCTGTGCAGCGCCTCCAGCTGATTGGCCCAGTCCATTTTATTATTGAGGAACACACCCAGGTAGTCTTCTCAGCTTTAATCCTGAGCTGGTTCTGCTGGCAACATTCAACAAATTCCCGGTCTTTGTATTCCCTATAGTCACCATCAGTGATAAGGCCGACTACTGCAGTGCCCCCGTACTACAGATCACAGTGTCAGACACACAGTCCTGGGCTCTCACATATTGAGGTCAGGTTGTCAGGTAGTCTAGGATTGAGTTGGACAGGTGATGGTCCACTCCACCAAGGTCCAGCTTCTCCCTCAGTAGTCCTGGCTGAGTGATGTTGAACACACTGAAAAAAAAAATCAAAGAACATTATTCTCACAGTGTTCCCGGGTTTCTCCAGGTGAGAGAGAGCTCTATGAAGAAGGTGGATGATGGCGTCATCTACCCCAATGCCCGACCGGTAAGCAAAGTGGAGGTGGTCCAGAGCGGAGCTCACTAGAGGGCGTAGGTGTGTCAGGACCTTCAAGACCGTCAATTGGGAATTGTAGTGAGGCTGAGACTCAAGAGCCCACTACCTCTGCATATACTATAGCTATACCCCTGGTCCCTGCTGCAGGTATGGGGAGGACTTATTGTATCATCTTAGCAACATCATGACATAATAGTATGTTATGGGTCTTTAAGGGGTTAAAATTCCATCTTGTAAATAAATCTATTGTGGCCAGGGAACTATGGGACAGATAATATTCCTGTCTAATGACAACTAAAACTTCCCTGGTCTATAGAGACACCAACCTCTAATGTACTTGAGGTGCTGCAAGGACCAGAGAAAAAGAGAGATTGCACCCTGTGAGATGGGTAATCAATAGAGATGAGCGAACAGTGTTCTATCGAACTCATGTTCGATCGGATATTAGGCTGTTCGGCATGTTCGAATCAAATCGAACACCGCGTGGTAAAGTGCGGAATTACTCGATTCCCCTCCCACCTTCCCTGGCGCCTTTTTTGCTCCAATAACAGCGCAGGGTAGGTGGGACAGGAACTACGACACCGGTGACGTTGAAAAAAGTAGGCAAAACCCATTGGCTGCCGAAAACATGTGACCTCTAATTTAAAAGAACAGCGCCGACCAGCTTCGCGTCATTCTGAGCTTGCAATTCACCGAGGACGGAGGTTTCCGTCCAGTTAGCTAGGGCTTAGATTCTGGGTAGGCAGGGACAGGCTAGGATAGGAAGGAGAAGACAACCAACAGCTCTTATAAGAGCTAAATTCCAGGGAGAAGCTTGTCAGTGTAACGTGGCACTGACGGGCTCAATCACCGCAACCCAACTTTCCCAGGATCCTGAATGGATATAGTGCCATTGTCTGACTGGGAATTCAAAGAATATATTGGGGTTACGTGCACCCACAATTTTTACTACTGGTATATAGTGCCATTGTCTGACTGGGAATTCAAAGAATATATTGGGGTTACGTGCACCCACAATTTTTACTACTGGTATATAGTGCCATTGTCTTACTGGGAATTCAAAGAATATATGGGGGTTACGTGCACCCACAATTTTTGCTACTGCTATACAGTGCCAGTTTCTGACTGGTAATTCAAAGAATATATTGGGGTTACGTGCACCCACAATTTTTGCTACTGCTATACAGTGCCATTGTCTCACTGGGAATTCCACAAATAATTTGGGGATTCATTCACCCTACATCTCAGGCTCTTGCCATATTCACCCAGGTTGTCAGTGCTGCACCAGCTCGTTCCCAGACAGCTCGGCCCGAAAAACACGTTACCTATATAGAGGATTTGGACAATGAAGACAACATGTTCTAAATCAAATGTCTGCACCTTCTCCAGAATTAAAATAAAGGCAGCGTTTAACTTTCAAATAGCACTGCACAAAGGAAGAGCTTATCAGCTTGTCTCATGACATGCTACTGAAAAGTGTCATTTGTGTATCTTAATGTAAATATAGTTGTATAAGCTTTTTGGGTTTTAGGCACTGCCAAGTTATTTATTACCACCCGCTCCCTTATAATGATGATGACGCCAAAGTCACTGTGGGTGTTCAGAGCTCACAGCTTTGGTTGACATTTGTCTTGCTCTCTGTCGGTACCAGCTGTCTTTTTGGATACCGTAAAGTTATGTTGACTTTATTAACAGCTATAGAAGCTTTAGCCAGGTTGTGACGGTGTGTAACCCTAACAACACTAAGTGGAATACACATTAATAGTCAGTCTATGTACGCTAAACATATCACTGAAGTAATTTTTTTTCCCTCTCCCCTAATATAAGAAAGGAACAGACATTAGACCTAGACCGGGTTCGAGGCTTGTAAAAATCCAGTATTATTTGTTCTTCATGATGTGAAATATGTGTTGAAAAGCAACCCAAGATGAAGTCAGCCATGTGTGCCAGTGTGTTACTTGGCATGCCTTTGCTGGCCCCAACTGTAAGGGTCACTCTCCATTTCCTCCATTTTCCACTCCCCTTCACACCATTTGTGGTGAAGCAATGGGATGCACTGAAGTGCACCCTCTAGCCTCGTGTGGGACAGGGACATCAGATGCCACTCCAACCCCCTCGTCTTCCTCCACCAGCCAACGGTGCGAAGATGAGAGGAGTGTGCTCTGAATGTTTTCTGCCTAGCAGAGGCTAGTTCTCACTTACGAAAATGGCCCCACTTTGACCTGTATATCAGGCACAATGGTGTAGGTTTCAAAGAAACATGGCACCAACAAGTTGGAAAACGTGGGCCATGCGTGGACCGTGTTTGAGTCTGGCAAGCTCCAGATCTGCTACCAGGTTCCAGCCATTATCACAGGCGCAAAAATGCCAGGCCCCAGGTGTAGCAGGGAAAAAAAATGCCATCTCAGCCAGGATGGCATCCCTGACCTCGGAGGCACTGTGCTGTCTGTCCCCCAAGCTGATCAGTTTCAGCACGGCCTGCTGACATCTCCCCATGCCAGTGTTACAGTGTTTTCCGCTAGTAGCTGGGGTGGAGGTTGCAGCATCGTAGGGTTTCAGTCTACTCCTGCCATGAATTTTGGCCTGGGAGAGGAGATAGGCCACCCCAGTTTGCACCCGGGGACCAGACTCCACCACATTCACCCTGCCTGTCATTAAAGATAAGCACTGCAGCATCCCTGACCACAGGCGCTTGTCCATGTGTCGGTGGTCAAGTGGACCTTGCAGCAAAGCGCAGAGCTCTGGGCCGGACTGATGTTATGGGACACATGCAGGCGCAAGGCAGGGACAGCACACCAAGAGAAGTAGTAACGGCTAGGCCCAGCATAGGGAGGTGCCCCAGCTGCCATCTGCTGACGGAAGGACTGGGTCTCCAGAAGCATAAACAAACACCAACATCTCCAGGGCCAGCAGTTTATCGATGAGGCTGTTACAGGCTTGGGCATGGGGGTGGGTTGTGTTGTACTTCTGCCTGCAATGAAAAGCTTGGGAAATGTGGAGTGGCTGGGAAGAGGCGCATGATGGTGCAGGCCAAAAGGGTGCATGAGGGTGAACTCCCCAATGTGTCAGAGATAGGTGTGTAGGTGTCCTTGCATCATATACTTGCACCATATTTGGCTTTGGAAGTTAATTTTGTGCCAAAAAGTGGTTAAGACAGCGATCCCTCAGCTACTCCCGTTACACTGTCTAGGGAAATTACCATCTTTGGAAGTGGACCACCACTTGTAAGATCCCAAAGGAAGCAGGCAAGAGATGTGCAGTGCAGAAAAAAAGATGAGAAAATAAGTGTAGGCTGTAGAGCACAGAGGGATCGGAGAGGACAGAGCTGGTGTCGGCCAGGTATTCCCACAACATGCGCCTATACTTGTCCCTCCTGGTGACACTAGGCCCCTGAGTGGCAGTAATTTGTCCAGGGGGGCCATTAACGTGTTCCAGACCTAGGAATAAGTCTTCCAACAGGGTAGAGTTTTGCATGCCTTTGCTTCTACCCACTGTTTTTGCTGCTTAGCTTTCCTCCACATCTACTCTGCTTTCACCCCTAAACATCACCCCAGTTTATGCCTTTGCTTCTACCCAGGTTTTTTTGTTGAATTAGCTTCCCTCCACATCTACACTGCTTTAGCCCCTAAACATCACCCCAGTTTATGCCTTTGCTTCTACCCTGTTTTTTTTGTTGAATTAGCTTCCCTCCACATCTACACTGCTTTAGCCCCTAAACATCACCCCCGTTTATGCCTTTGCTTCTACCCAGGTTTTTTGTTGATTTAGCTTCCCTCTACATCTACACTGCTTTAGCCCCTAGACATCACCCCTGTCCATGTGGGGTCGGTGGCCTCGTCATCCACCAACTCCTCTTCCAATTGCGCACTGGCCCCTTACTGCAAACCGCACATGACCACAGCTTGCCCTGATGGCAACTGTGTCTCATGATCCCCACTTAGGTCCAGACAAGTCGGTGGCGGGTCCAAAACCCCAAAATTGGAAGGAAATGGCGGATGCTGCAGTATTTCTAACACCTGTTCCTGGTGCTCAGGCCTGGTCTGTGTTGTACCCTGCACCCTGCTTAACGCAGCTGCCATATCCGAAGTTGTGCTGAGCGCATGCTAATGTTTCGTGTCCAGTGCAATGGATGGGATGGGATTTCACATAAGTCTGCCACCCATGGCCACTCATGGTTGAGCAACTGAGGGAGTTGACTTTGACGAACCCGAGGGTTTTGGAGTTGGAACTTCATCAAAGGTCTGTGCTGCTCACACACTCTGCTCAACACATGATATGTTTAGTGCCAGCAGTGTGGAGACGTCGCACAACAGCCGTTGTTCCAGCAGGTACAGGCGTTGTAGGAGTGCATAGAGGCTAGCAGCGGCAACTATAGACTTTAAAAACTATCCGCACAAGCGCCACACTTTCACCAGTAGCTCAGGAACATTGGGGTACCTTTTTCAAAAGATTAGCAGCAATGAGTTAAAAACGTGGCCCAGGCATGGAATATGTTGCAGGCTGCCAAGCTACAGAGGCAATCCCAGGTTACGGCCATTATCACACATGACAACATGCCTGGGCCCAGGTGCAGTGGCAAAAACCACATTGCCGTCTCATCGAGGATGGCATGACTCACTTTGTAGGCAGTGTGCTGTCTGTCCCCCAAGCTGATGAGCTTCAGCACGGCCCGCTGACGTCTCCCCACACCAGTGTTGCAGCGTTTCCAGCTCGTAGCTGGGGTCAATTTAACAGCGGAGGAGGGTGGTGTTTCAGCCCTCCTCCCAGGAATGTTGTGTGGGGAGACAAGTCAGGCCACCACATTTTGCGACCCGGTCCATGCCTCAACTACATTCAACCACTGTGCCCAAATTGAAAGGTAGCGTCCCTGTCCGCATGCACTTGTCCATTCGTAACTGGTCACATGGAACTTTAGGGCTAAGCGCTGAATTTAGGGACCGCCTCATGTTTGGGGGAAAATGCTGGTGTGGACGGCACAGTGCGGTGGCGCAGTAGACACTCTGCCCAAAAAGGGCAGAATGTCCCCCAGCCGGGATTCCAACATCTCCTGGGCCAGATTTCTTGAGATGAGGCCGTTGAAGCCTTGGGCATGTGGGTGGGTTGCGCTGTACTTTAGCATGAAATGAAAGGCTTGGGAGATGGGGAGTTGCTGGGAAGAGGCGCATGATGGCGCGGGCAAAAGGAGAAATGGCAGGAAAAGGTGAGGATAAGGGTGAACTCCCCAAAGTGTCAGAGGCAGATGTGGAGGTGTCCTGGCTGCTGGTCTGGACTGCAGCGCCAGCCCTGTCAACAGTGGGAGAGGCAGTGGCCGCCAGGCCAAACAACGATTATCCTGCGCTTGCTCTCACCCACTGAGCCCAGGGCTTGCCTTCCAAATGATGGCACCCACAAGAGGTGGTGAGATTCCTCTCCGCAGATCTCCAAACCATCTTGGACTTGCAAATTGCACTAAATTTGTCATGTAACTGACATGTATATGATGAGTCTATCCATTGTCTATTCATTTTGGTGAAAGTCAGCCTGTCAGCTGACAGACAGCTGTGCTTGTCAGTGATGATGCCACCGGCTGCTTGTACCCCCAGTTTTTGCTGCTTAGCTTGCCTCCACATCCACACTGCTTTTGCCCCTACACATCACCCCTATCCATGCCTGTGCCTCTAGCCATAAGTCTGCCACCCATGGAAACTCATGGTGCAGAAAGTGAGGGAGCTGACTCTGAGGAACCCTTGGGTTTTGTAGCTGGTACTCCATCAAAGGTCTCTGCTGCTCACACACCCTGCTGAACATACGGTATCTAGGGTTAGAGCGTGTGGTGACCTCGCACAACAGTAGGTGCTTCAGGCAGATGTAGGCCTTGCTGGAGTGTATTGCGGCTAGCTCCAGGTACTGTAGACTTGGGAGAGTGGGTGTCCAAGTGCCGCACTTTCACCCTTAGCTCAGCTAATTTGGGGTATGTTTTTAAAAATCATTGCACCACTACATTGAACACGTGGGCCAGGCATGGAACGTGTTGGAGGCTGGCAAGCTCCAGAGCCCTCCAACAAGACAAAAAAGCCTGGCCCCAGGGGCAGCGGGGATAAACAAATTGCCATCTCATCCAGGATGGCATCCCTGACCTCAGAGGCAGTGTGCTGTCCGTCTCCCAAGCTGATGAGCTTCAGCCCAGCCTGCTGATGTCTCCCCACACCAGTGTTGCAGCGTTTTCAGCTCGTAGCTGGGGTCAATCTAACAGCGGAGGAGGAGGAGGGTGGTGTTTCAGCCCTCCTCCCAGGAATGTTTTGTGGGGAGACAAGTCAGGAAAATTCTTGAAACGGGAGAGTTTTGCATCTTTGCCCTTGCTGCCTATGGACATCCCTTTGCCTCTAGCCACCATTTTCCCTGCTTTGCTTGCCTCCACATCCACACTGCTTTTGCCCCTAGACATCACCCCAGTCCATGCCTTAGCTTGTACCCCCAGTTTTTCCTGCTTAGCTTGCCTCCACATCCACACTGCTTTTGCCCCTAGACATCACCCCAGTCCATGCCTTAGCTTGTACCCCCAGTTTTTCCTGCTTAGCTTGCCTCCACATCCACACTGCTTTTGCCCCCTAGACATCATCCCTATCCATGCCTCTGCCCCTAGCCATAACTCTGCCACCCCTGGAAACTCATGGTGCAGAAACTTTGGGAGCTGACTTTGAGGAACCCTTGGGTTTTGTAGATGGAACTCCATCAAAGGTCTGTGCAGCTCACACACCCTGCTCAAGATATGGTATTGTAGGGTTTCAGCGTGTGTGAATGACGGACAACAGCCTGTGTTTGGACAGATGTAGGCCTTGCTAGAGTGTTTTTAGGCTAGCAGCGACTCCTGTGCACTTGCAAAAGTGGGCGCACAAGCGCCGCATTTTCAACAGTAGCTTCGGTACATTTGGGTATATTTTTAAAAAACTTTGCACCACTAGGTTAGACGTGGGCCAAACATGGAACGTGTTGGAGGCTGGCAAGCTCCAGAGCCGCTACCAGGTTCCAGCCATTATCACAGGCGTAAAAATGCCAGGCCCCAGGTGTAGCAGTGGAAAAAAAATGCCATCTCAGCCAGGATGGCATCCCTGACCTCGGAGGCACTGTGCTGTCTGTCCCCCAAGCTGATGAGCTTCAGCACCGCCTGCTGACGTCTCCCCACACCAGTGTTTTAGCATTTGCCGCTAGTAGCTGTGGTGGAGGTTGCAGCGTCGTAGGGTTTCAGTCTACTCCTGCCATGAATTTTGGCCTGGGAGAGGAGATAGGCCACCCCAGTTTGCACCCGGGGAACAGACTCCACCACATTCACCCTGCCTGTCATTAAAGATAAGCACTGCAGCATCCCTGACCACAGGCGCTTGTCCAAGTGTCGGTGGTCAAGTGGACCTTGCAGCAAAGCGCGGAACTAAGGGCCCACCTGATGTTGAGTGACACGTGCTGGTGCAAGGCGGGGACGCCACACCGGGAGAAGTTGAGACGGCTAGGGACGGCATAGTGAGGTGCCACAGTTGCCATCAGGTCCGGGAAGGCGGGAGTTTCAACAAGCCGACAACCTCTCCTGGGCCAGCAGTTTAGCGATGTTGGCGTTCTAGGCTTGCATGGGTGGGTGGTTAGCGGTGTATTTCTGCCGGCGCTCCAATGTCTGAGAGATGGTGGGTTGTTGTAAAGAAGCGCCTGATGGTGCCTTTGATGGTGCAGGAGAAGGAGATAAGACAGAAACAGGGGAGGATGAGGGAGAAGTCAACAAAGTGGCGGAGGCAGATGAAGTGATGTCCTGGCTCGTCTTCTGGAGTGCATCGCCAGCACTGTGAGCAGAGGCAGTGGCATGAACGGCGGGCGACGTTTGTCCTGCCGTTGCTGCCTGCCACTGATTCCATTGCTTGGATTCCAAATGACGGTGCATTGAAGTGGTGGACAGGTTGCTCTTCTCAGGGCCCCTACTCAATTTCGAGAGGCAAATTGTGTAGACGACACTATATCTGTCCTCGGCGCATTCCTTGAAAAAACTCTACACCTTCAAGAAACGTGCCCTCTATGGGGGAGTTTTTCTGGGCTGGGTACAAAAGGGAACATCTTCGGACATTCCGGGTCTGGCCTGGCTTCGGCAAAGCAGCTGACCTCTGCCTCTGGACATGTCTCTGCCTCTAGCTACCCTTTTTGGTGCTGCACCTGCCTCAACATCCACACTACTTTCCCAGCTTGACATCCGCCTTGTCCAGGTGGGGTCGGTGTCCTCGTCGTCCACCACCTCCTCTTCCAACTCCTGTCTCGCCTCCTCCTCCTGCACAATGCGCATGTCAACTGGCTGCCCTGACAGCAACTGCGTCTCATCGTCGTCGATGAGGGTGGGTTGCTGGTCATCCGCCACCAAATCGACCGGAGATGGAATGGAGGAGACTCTAGTGTTTGAGCATCTGGACACAGATACTCGTCTGTTAGGTCCGTGGAATCGCGAAATGGAGGGGCAGGTTGCGGTACAGTCAAAGGAAGGGAGAACAGCTCTGGGGAGCAGGGACAGTTGGGGTTATTGTTCTGGGAAGATTGGGAATTTTGGCTGGAAGGAGGACAAGACTGTTGGGTAAGAGGAGGTAGAGGCTGACTGGCTGGTGGACAATGTGCTTTAAGCGTTATCCGACAGCCATTGCAAGACCTGTTCCTGGTTCTCGGGCCTACTAATCTTTGTACCATTCAGCCTAGTTAATGTGGAACTTTTGTGCAAAGCGCAGAACTTAGGGCCCGCCTGATGTTAAGGGACAAATGCTGGTACAAGGCTCAACTCACCCTAAGTGCCAAAAACACTGCTGGTGCAAGGCTCTACTCATGCCAAGGGCCTCAATCTCTGCTGGTAGCTCAGCTTAATGTCCTGTAACTTTGTTTGGAAGGGCTCATGTTAAGGGCTAGAAAAGTGAATTTTAGAAGGTCTTACCACATCACACACACACACACACACACACACACACACACACACTCAAAATGACAGTTAAGGGTGAGGGCTTTTGGAATTCCCATTGCCTATTCCATTTGTGGTTGTCATGGGGAACGTGATTTAAAGGGGTGGTTGTTACTGTTTGTTGAGCTTAAATTGGGGTTTGTGTCCATCCATTTGGGGAGTAAAGAAGGTTTCCAGGTATTTTCCCTTCTTTGATAGAGGTTTTTTTGAATGTGTAAAGTGTGTAGTTGTTAGGCTGTGATGTTGGGGTAATAGAGGGTCTTTGGTGTGTTAGATGCCCCCAGACATGCTTCCCCTGCTGTCCCAGTGTCATTCCAGAGGTGTTGGCATCATTTCCTGGGGTGTCATAGTGGACTTGGTGACCCTCCAGACACGGATTTGGGTTTCCCCCTTAACGAGTATCTGTTCCCCATAGACTATAATGGGGTTCGAAACCCGTTCGAACACACGAACAGTGAGCGGCTGTTCGATTCGAATTTCGAACCTCGAACATTTTAGTGTTCGCTCATCTCTAGTAATCAAGTATGTGGAATATGCCTGTGTGTATAGAAAAATTTTGTGAGTAACAGACATGTAGAATACTGCAACAGTGAGGTCATCAGCCCTGTAGAATACTGCAACTGTGAGGTCATCAGCCCTGTAGAATACTGCAACTGTGATGTCATCAGCCCTGTAAATTACTGCAACTGTGAGGTCATCAGCCTCATACAATACTGCAACTGTGATGTCATCAGCCCTGTAGCGGGGTTGTTTGCCTACCTCATCCTATACTATAGAGTGGCCAATTCCAAAGCCTCAGATAAGGTAACCAAAAGAAGCTTTAGAAAATGATTACAAGCTCCAGCATAACAAACTGGGAGAGAACAATCTCATACATGTGTTCACATAGATCTGCAAAAAAAACAAATAACTAAGGTATCAGAGGTATGCTTAAGACACAAAATGGAGACTATAATATACAACAAATAGCCACCCAGTCCTACTAGTGGTAGAGCCCTCTACACAGGGACCAGGTCTTTGCTGGAGGAATTTCCCAGGTTGCGACTCACATAGCTCTGAATTATAGCTGACCATGGCATACGCACCTGTCATAGAAGCCTGTGGAGGGGCTGCAGGTTCCACTCACAACTCTTATAAATCCGGTGTCAGACTTGGTCTCTTTGGGCCACCAGAGAGGACTGGGGTCTAGCATATAACTATGAAGAACAGTTTCTATCTGTATTGCAATGTATGTTGTTAATCCTTTTTGTTGTTATATGCTGTGGACTCCAACAGCAATAAAGCGCTGGTGGAAAAACCATGGCGGCAATGCATCGTAAGTCTTCCTGCGGCGCTTTAAACAGAAAGTTTGCAGACTTTTCCTCTGCATGGTGGATTTTACTACAAAGTGGGCATGGGATTCACTAGGTAGATAAGTATATAGTCCAATAAGTGAGGATGTATCAGGATGGTGCCATTTTGTGAACCTTTGAAATAATGGTCGCGGTGAAGAAAACTGTAGCTGAAAGGGTTCCAGTATTCTGCCGTTCAGCTGGACTAATGGACATTGTCGGCAGAGCTTCAGTAAGTGCACGATTGATGTGATTGTTTCATAGTTTTCTTTTTATCTTAGTTTTTTTTAATCAAATACATTTGAAGAATAAAAACAAAAATAAAATAAAATACATTATATCTACAAGCACTGCCTGGCTTATTTGGAAAGGTGAAGTCCCAATTTTGTCTTTTGCTATGGTGCCCCATTTCTATGTATGTCCCTTATATCTGGGCTAACAAACTACCCAGAACAGCTGATAAGCAACAAAACACAGAACCCAGAGATACATCGAAACATGGTAACCGATCGGATCAGTACAATACCAGAATCTAGGGGCGAAACATTATCAGAATGAAACAAACAGGGCGAGCAAGAGACCCAATAGTACATAAATTTACTGCAAAATATGCCAGTTTAGTTTGTATAAGACAAAACCAAAATTGTTCCAATTATTATATTGTTAAATTTAGCTACAACTTTACGGCTTCCTCATCAGATCTGATGGAGGGAACGGACGAAAGAGTCAATGGAAGTAAATGAACAAAAAAGACGTAAATCCAATCGATATAACCACTGAGCCACCGTGTGGCCCCGGACACTTCTCTTTTTGTCATTGACTTCATTGTGTTAATTGCTAAAAATAAAATATTAACACTATTATCATTGATAGTCTTCATACTTTTCAAATTGATTTCCGCACCTAACTAAAACTTTTTCTTAAGTATTTATATAAAGCAATATTTACAAAGTTCTATGTTTAGGAAGCTTGTCCTGCACGGCTTTCTTAACCGGTTAAGGACCAGGCCCAAAAGTATGTTAAAGACCAGGCCTTTTTTTTCAAAACTGACATGTGTCACTTTAAATGGCAATAACTTTGAGACGGTTTAACTTACACAAATGATTTTGAGATTGTTTTTTTCGTAACACATTATACTTCATGTTAGTGGTAAATATTAATCAATATTTTTGTATTTATTTATAAAAAAACTAGGAAATTTGATGGAAATTTTGAAAAAATTGCAATTTTCAAAATGTGAAATTCTCTGCTTTTCAGGCAGATAGTCATACCACCCAAATACATGAATAAATATTATCTCCCATATCTCTGCTTTATATCGAGATCATCTTTTGATTGTCTTTTAATTTATTTTGGACGTTACAAGGCTTACAAGTGTAACAGCGATTTTCTAGATTTGCAAGAAAATTCTCCAAACCAATTTTTTAGGGACTGCTTCAGTTCTGTAAGGAATTATAAAGGCCTATATAATAGAAACCCCCATAAATCACCCCATTTTCAAAACTACACCCCTCAAATTATTCAAAACAGCATTTGGGATGTTTGTTAACCCTTTAAGTTTTTCATAAGAATAAACATAATATGGAAGTGAAATTTAGACATTTCATTTTTTTTCATTAATACATTCATTTAGACCTAAAATTAACACATTCACAAAGGGTTAAAGGAGAAAATGCATCTCACATTTTGTTATGCAATTTCTCCCGTACACAGAAATACCCCACATGTGGGCGTAAACTGATTTTTGGGTACACAGCAGTGCATGGAAGGGAAGGAGCGACACTGGGTGTGTGAACAGCAGATTTTGCTGGAATAATTTTCAGGCACCATGCCTCATTTGCAGAGCCCCTAGAGTACCAAAACAATGGAAACCCTCCAAAAGTGACCCCATTTTAGAATCTACACCCCTCACAGAATTCATCAAGGGGTATAGTCAGCATTTTGACCCTACAGTTGTTCCACAGATTTTACTAACATTGGGATGTGTAAATGAAAAATTACTAAAATGTCACTTTATCCCCAAAGTTTTAATTTTCACAAGGGGATAAAGGAGTAAAAGCCCCCCACAGTTTGTTAAAAAATTTCTCCTGAACACGGCAATACCCCATGTGTGGCCATATTCTGCTGTATGGGAACATGGCGGGGCTCAGAATGGAAGGAGCGCTATTTGGCTTTTGGATGGCAGATTTTGCTGGAATAATTTTAGGTGCCATGTCGCATTAGCAGAGCCCCTAGAGAACCAATACAGTGGAAACCCCCTAAAAGTGACCCCATTTTGGAAACTACACCCCCCACAGAACATATGAAAGGGTATAGTGAGCATTTTGACCCTACAGCTGTTTCACAGATTTTATTAACATTGGGGCATGAAAATGAAAAATTACTTTTTTTCCAATAAACTGTCAATTTAGCCCCAAATTTTTCATTTTCACAAGAGGATAAAGGAGAAAAAGCTCCATAAAGTTCGTTAAACAATTTCTCCTGAACACAGAAATGCCCCATATGTGGCCATAATCTGCTGTATGGGAACATGGTGGGGCTCAGAATGGAAAGAGCGCTATTTTAATTTTGAAGGACAGATTTTGCTGGAATATTTTTCAAGTCCCATGTCGCATTTGCAGAGCCCCTAAAGTATCAATATAGTGGAAACCCCCTAAAAGTGACCCCATTTTGGAAACTACACCCCTCATAGAATTTATCTAGGGGTTTGGTGAGCATTTTGGCCTCACAGTTGTTTCACAGATTTTATTAACATTGGGACGTAAAAATGAAAAATTACTTTTTTTTCCCAATGAATCGTCCATTTAGCGCCATATTTTTAATTTTGCAAGTAGTTAAAGAATTAAAAGCCCCCCACAGTTTGTTACAAAATTTCTCCTGAACACGGCAATACCCCATATGTGGCCATAATCTGCTGTATGGGTACATGGTGAGGCTCAGAATGGAAAGAGAGGTATTTGGATTTTGGAGGGAATAGTTTTGAGGTGCCATGTCACATTTGCTGAGCCCCTAAAGTACCAATACAATGGAAACCCCTCAAAAGTGACCCCATTTTATAAACTACACCTGTCATGGAATGAATCAAGGGGTATTATCATTTTGTGCCTAAAATGCTTCCAAAAAATGAATGTCCAAAATGAAAATTGAAATTTTGAAAGAAATATGCCATTTCGGTGCCCAATACGTTGCACCCACTTTGTGTTGTCAGAGACCTGCACTCCTAAAACTATTAAGGGGCCATCCCGAGGGGCAAAAAATGATATATGTGGGTGTAAACTGCTGCTTGGGCACACAGCAGGGCTCAGAAGGGAAGGAGCACTGCGCTTTTTAGCTTTTGGGGTACAGATTTAGAGGGACTTTCTGGGGGCCATGTTCCTTTTGGAGAGACCTGGAGGTAACTGTAAACCCCATTTTGTAGGGGCAAGTTTAGGGTCTCTGCAAAAGTGTCATGGCATCCAAAAACCAAACCATCTGTGCTCCATAAACCCAATAACCCTTCTGTGTCCGTCTGTGCCCTAATATCAGTTTATAACCACTTATGACATTACGTACGTTATCCCGGGTACACCAGTGTCATACATGTGTCATAAACTGTAGTTTGGGCACACAGCAGGGCGCAGAAGGGAAGGAGCGCTATTTTGGTTTCTGGAGCACAGTTTGGTTTTTGGACGTCACTTTTGCAAAGCCCCTGAATTGTCAATAAAGTGGAATCCGCAGACATGTCACCCTATTTTGGACACTAGCCCACTGATGGGATTTATTAAGTGGCGTAGCGAGAATTTTTAACCCTTGAGTGTTGCATTTATTTAGTTTCCAGAAATGAAATCGCAAAATGAAAAATTTCCAGAGATTCGCCATTTCAGTGCCCGATATGTTGTGCCCAACTTATGTCATCAGAGACACTCCAAAAACTGGTAAGCGGGTATCCCGGGCACAACAGCTTTCAGAGCGTTCATCTCTGATACAAGTCGGGCACAACATATTACGCACAGAAATGATGTATTCCTGGAAAAATGGTCATTTTCACCTCTCACAATCAGCTTCGTATTCATTTATGGATAATAAGTTATAGCAAAACTTGGGGGCTAAAAATGCTCTCTGTACCCCTGGATAAATCCTTCAGGGGTGTAGTTTCCAAAATAAGGTCTCATATCAGGGGATTCCACTTTACTGGCGCTTCAGCTCTGCAAAAGTGTCATGGCATCCAAAAACCAAACCGTCTGTGCTCCAAAAACCCAATAACCCTTCTTCCCTTCTGTGTCTGGCTGTGCCCTAATATCAGTTTATTCCCACATATGACATTACGTCCGTTATCCCGGGTACACCAGTGTCATACATGTGTTATACATGTGTCATAAACTGCAGTTTGGGCGCACAGCAGGGCGCAGAAGGGAAGGAGCGCGATGAGGCTTTTGGAGTACAGATTCAGATGTTTGGTATCTGGACGCCATGTCATGTTTGTAGAGCCTGTAAGGTACCAGAAAAGTGGATTCCCCAAAGGAGTGACCCCATTTTGAAAACTGCACCCCTCAAAGAATTTATCAGGGGGTGTAGTGAGTATTAGTATCCGGACGTGACTGCACAGTGGATGGCGAAGAGGGAATGTATAAGCTGTGCGGAGGACATTGCAGACACCAAATTCCCTACTATGTCCCAGTAGCTCCTATGATTGGGGGAGTCACTCTGGGGGTCACTTTGGGGGTCACTTCTGGTGTCCGTTCCCTCATAAGCTGTAAATCTGGGGTGTCCACTGATATTCGCTCACACTGCTTATACATTCCCTTCCTGACGCCGCCAGTTGTATTCTAATAATTTGGCGATTTTGGGTTTTTTTGTCTTCACATTGTAGATGCTATATTTTCTTTATTCTTTTGGTGACGTGGCCATATAAGGGCTTGTTGTTTGCGGGATGTGATGTATTTTGTAATGACACCATTTTTGGGTCCCTACAACGTACTGAATACATTTTATTAACTCTTTCTTGCTGGATTTAAAAAAAAAAAAAAAAAAAAAAATCAATCCTGGCATTGAGTTGTACCCTTTAAATTTTGCACCATGCAGCGTACAGTATAAGTAACATGTAGCCTTTATTCTGCGGGTCGGTACGGTTACGGCGATACCTCATTTATAGTATTTTTTTATGCGATACTAATTCTGCAGAGGAAAAACACATTTGGGGACATAAATCAGTGATTTTTGCATCGCCATCTTCTGAGAGGCGTAACATTTTTATTTTTCGGTTGACAGTGTTGGTTGAGGGCTTATTTTTTGCGGGACAACCTGCGCTTTTTATTGGTACTGTTGTGGGGTGCATATGATTTTTTGATCACTTTTTATAGCATATTTTGTAAGGTGATATGGTGAAAAATCATTACTTCTGGCGGGTTTTTTCCGTTTTTTTTTTCAGCTGTACACCGTATACATTAAATATTATTTCAGTTTTATTGTACAGGTTGTTACGGACGCGGCGATACCAAATTTGCATTGTTTTTATTAATTTTTAGTACTTTTTTTATATAATTCATTTTGTATAGAGAAAAAGGGATTTTTGGGCTTTATAACTTTATTACTTTTTTCATACACTTTATTTTTTTTTAACTTTTTTTTTTTAACTTTTTCATGTGTCCATTTAGGACACTTCAATCAGTTGATGCTTTGATGAAAGCATCAACTGAATCTGCACAATAGCAGACAGGACACGAGCAGGACATGAACCTGCTCGTGTCCTGTAAGCTACAGAGGAAGTGAGCTGCATCGCTCACTTCCTCCATCGGTCGGCAGGATCAACCAGGTATGTGGGGGCTCCGGTAGTCTGGGGTCACTGGCCAGACCCCAGACTACCTTCTACTGACATCGGCACCCCCCGATCTCGCCGCGGGGGGTGCCGATCAGCTTCAATCTTCGGCGGATCCCTTTCGATCGCGCCGTGATGTTTCACGGCACGATCGAAAGGGTTAAAACGTTCAGTCGGAACTGAGTCCGACTGAACGTTGTTGAGGGGGTGGTTAGGTGTTAGTAACACCTAACCCCTGCCCTCCCCCCGCCCCACCCCCTGCCTAGTGAGTCTCTGAAGACCGGCCGTAAATTTACTATCGGCTGGTCTTAGAGACCAGGACTGCTGGCCGTAAATTTACGGCCAGCGGTCCTTAACCGGTTAAAATGGTCTAAGGCTGCACCCCCTTGTTGCGAAAACACATTATAAAAATTGTATATATATATATATATATATATATATATATATATATATATATATATATATATATATATATGTATAAATACAGTGTTGGACAAAAGTATTGGCACCCCCTGCAATTCTGCAATTCTGTCAGATAATACTCAGTTTCTTCCAGATAATGATTGCAAGCACAAACTCTTTGGTATTATCTTCATTTAATTTGTCTTCAATGGAAGAACCACAAAAAAAATTGGCAAAAAGCCAAAATGGATATAATTCCACACCAAACATAAAAAAGGGGGTGGACAAAAGTATTGACACTGTTTGAAAAATCATGTGATGCTTCTCTAATTTGTGTAATTAACAGCACTTGTTACTTAGCTGAGGCACCTAACAGGTGGTGGCAATAACTAAATCACACTTGCAGTCAATTGAAATGGATTAAAGTTGACTCCACCTCTGTCCTGTGTCCTTGTGTGACCACATTGAGCATGGAGAAAAGAAAGAAGACCAAAGAACTGTCTGAGGACTTGAGAAGCAAAATTGTGAGGAAGCCTGAGCAATCTCAAGGCTACAAGTCCATCTCCAAAGACCTGAATGTTCCTGTGTCTACCGTGCGCAGTGTCATCAAGAAGTGTAAAGCCCATGGCCCTGTGGCTAACCTCCCTAGATGTGGACGCAAAAGAAACATTGATGATAGATTTCACCGCAAGATTGTGCGGATGGCGGATAAAGAACCTCGACTAACATCCAAACAAGTCCAAGCTGCCCTGCAGTCCGAGGGTACAACAGTGTCACCCCGTACTATCCAGCGTCAGCGTCTGAATGAGAAGGGACTGTATGGTAGGAGACCCAGGAAGACCCCACTTCTTACCCACAGACATAAGCCAGGCTGGAGTTTGCCAAAACTTACCTGAGAAAGCCAAAACCGTTCTGGAAGAATGTTCTCTGGTCAGAGGAGACAAAAGTAGGAAAAGGCATCAACATAGAGATTATTGGAAAAAAAGAGGCCTTCAAAGAGAAGACGCCCCCTACAGTCAGACATGGCGGAGGTCCCTGATGTTTTGGGGTTGCTTTGCTGCCTCTGGCACTGGACTGCTTGTAATCATTTTCTGGAAGACAGCGAGGATTATCTGACAGAATTGCAGGGGGGCCAATACTTTTGGCCAACACTGTAACTAAAAAAATACTATTTTGCATATCTAATTTACACTACAAAAGTTTAGTAATGTATTTAATAAAATTTAAGTTATTTAGTTACTTAAAAAAAAGTTAATTATGATACAAACAAAATAATAAATATATTTTTTCATAAAAATTTTGATATTTATTATACAAAACTGTGTATCTTCTAAAAATGTTTAGTTATTTAGTTTTGTCTACAAAACTTTAGCTATTTTATTATTCTACAAATCTTTACTCACTTTAGAAACCTTTGGCTAATCTTCAAAAGTTATTTTGTTATACTTAAGTCATTTAGTTATGTTAGTTATTTATTTACTCTACAAAACTTTATCGATTCTATAAAAGTTAGTTTTTTTTTTCTACAAAACTATAATTATTCTATAATTCTTTATGTCGTTTCCTTATAAAAATTTTAGGTTAGTTATTCTAAAATACTTATTTAGGTACATAACATTATTCTAAAAATTTTCTTTTAGTTATTCGTTAAAATTTTATTTAGTTGCCTAAAAGACTGTAGGAAAAATATGCAAATCTGTCTTTCATGATGTAATTAGGAAGTCAGGTGCCTCAGTGTTGCAAACCAATAGAGGGCGCTCACTGGAATGTGCAAGCCTGTCTTCCCTGATGTAATTAGGAAGACAGAATCTCAGTGAAATAACCCAATAAAGGTTTGCTCCCTTTAGCATCATGCTCGACTTTCCAAGAGGCCTTTGTTTTGCAATGACACTGGGATTATTACCAGGTATAGTCTCTCAATCGAGGACAGCTGTTTCGATGTTATTGCATCTCGTCAGCCCGATGTAGAGAAGACTAACCTGGTAGAGGTGAGAGGCTTAGGGGATATCGTCACTCGGGGAAGACAGGCTTGCACATTCCAGTGAGCGCCCTCTATTGGTTTGCAACACTGAGGCACCTGACTTCCTAATTACATCATGGAAGACAGATTTGCATATTCTCCCCTTGGTCCTTTGCAAAGTGGAGTGTTAAAGGCTTAATAAGTCTCCACACACCTATATGGTGGTCTCTCCCCAAGGAGTGACGATATCCCCCTAACCCTGTACAAAACTGTAGTTAATCTATATATTTTTTTAGTTACTCTTTAAAACTTTAGGACTTTAGTCAATCTACAAACGTTTAGTCATCTAGTTATTGTTGAGTAAATAAAAGTATTTATCCTAATTAAGTCACTAAAGTTTGATATATTCTTATAAGTCAATAAAAATTTAAGTATTTTGTGATTTATCTTTATCAACAGGAACACTGGAGACTTTTCAGATAAAAGCAGATATGTAATCTAGTAGTTTTTTTTTTACCTTCTACGACTTCTTCAAGTCACCTCCATTTTGTATATAAATTTCATAAGTAATGTATGACAGTCACATGTTTTATGAACATAGACACCCACGCAGAGTTAGAAGCCATTGCACATTGTTAGTACTATCTAGATGCACGTGTAATATTGAGTACAATATATTAACCACTCTTAATCTAAAAGTTTTTTTCTAGTTTCTGCTATCTGTTCTAAGCACAGGAGAGTAATCTGCAGTCAATAAAATACTTATTTCGTTTAGGATTTTAAATGATCAAATTAGCCAAGATTTAAGAGTTTCCCTTCCTATTAGTTTACTGTGGAACAATATGTAGAAACCTTCTGATCATCATTCGTGTTTCCATCAGCAAGAACCTCTATAATACATGTCATTTTAAATGTCAAAATTGTCCATTATTGATATAAGATAAGATAAGATAATCCTTTAATAGTCCCACATTGGGGAAATTTCAGCATGTTACAGCAGCCTAGTAATACAGATACAGGATAATACACAATAATATATTACAGACGTAGACACACATATGCTGAGAAGAGAAGATATACTAGGAGTCCATAGCAGCTAAGGCACAGAAGAGAAAGAAGGAAGACTTCATAGTAATAATCATTAGTTGTCTGTGCGGAGTGATCTTCGCTTGGTCTGATGTAGATTATACAGCCTGATCGCGGTTGGAAGGAATGACTTGCGGTAGCTCCTTCTCACACTTGGGGTGAAGGAGACGGTCACTTACAGTGCTGCCAAGTCCCATCAGGGTCCCATACATGGGGTGGGATTTGTTCTCCTGCATGGAGGTCACCACAGACAGTGTCCTTCTGTCACCCACCATCTGTACTGGTTCCAGGGGGCTCCCCAGGACAGAGCTGGCCCTCCTGATCAGCCTGTCAAGTCTAATTCTGTCCCTGGCTGATATACAGTGCCCCCAGCAGGCCACACCGAAAAAGATGGCTGAGGCAACCACAGAGTTGAAGAAGGCCCTAAGAAGTGTCCCCCGGACTCCGAAGGCCCTCAGCCGTCTGAGCAGTTAGAGTCTGCTGTGGCCCTTTTTGTGCAGCGCCTCCAGGTGATCGGCCCAGTCTAGTTGATTATTGAGGAGCACGCCCAGGTACTTATAGGTCCTGACTATCTCAATACATGTTCCTTGGATCTCCACCGGGGTCAGAGCACCTCTCCGTTTGCTAAAGTCCACCACCATTCTGTAGGTAACAGCTGGATGAGTTATTCCTAAAGTCAGCAGTGTACAGTGTGAAGAGAAATGGGGCAAAAACTGGACCTTGTGGTGCCCCCGTCAGTGCCGCACCTCCCATGAGGCGACCTGAAGCGAGCGCTTCAGGCGGCACTATGCCAGGGCCTTAGGGAGGGCGGCATTTTTGCTAACCTAAGCCAGTCCAGGACAAGCTGGCTTAGCACGGAGCGGTGGTTTGGGGAGGCCACTGGAGCAGCGCTGCTCCAGCAGCCTCCCCTCACGCTCAGGCAGAGCGCAGGCAGTCTCCGGGACTGCTCTCTGCCAGCGAATGGTGTTAAGCCCTGCCCCCTTTCGAGATACCACGCCCCCTCCGCTAAGCCACGCCCCGCTCCGCCCCCTCCTCCCGGCAGGGGGGGGGGGGCGGCTTTCTGCACTTCGCTCGGGCGGCGAAAGGAGCAGGTTCACCCCTGGCCCCCGTACTACAGATCACAGTGTCAGACACACAGTCCTGGGCTCACACATACTGAGGGCGGTTTGTCAGGTAGTCTAGTATCCAGTAGGACAGGTGATGGTCCACACCACCAAGGTTCAGCTTCTCCCTCAGTAGCCCTGGCTGAATGGTGTTGAACGCACTGGAGAAATCACAGAACATTATTCTCACAGTGTTCCCGGGTTTCTCCAGATGAGAGAGAGCTCTATGAAGAAGGTTTTCACAGTTTTTATCCCCAACATTCTTCACATTCTGCTGAGATCAATGAGTATGGAGGGCAGGAATACATGTTGTGGCTAAGCGATTTGTTTATACCCATTAAATTCACTTGCGATGTTCTGGAGTGTTACGGCATCCATTGCAGTTGTGCTCTCCTCCCTTTTGTCAAATCTATCATTAACTATTTGTTAGTGGTGTTACATCTGTTATAAATGCATTATTGGAACAAATCTTGCAGAGGATCATATAGAGCTACTGCATAACTACCAGCCAGATAAGAAATAATGATGAGGGTTGGTTATTGACTGCTGGAGATTGTCAGGGCTTTTGGATAGAGAAAACTGGGGTCAGTGAAGAATGATGTGGAACCCCATCTGTGGTCTGTAGGGCAATAGTGGGGATTAGCTGGTGAGGATGTGCTCCCTAAGGAGAGCGGGACACCATTTTGGAAGGTGCTGACCAGCTTGGAGGCCGGGTAAAGGCTACTGCCGTGATCAACTTCCAGGCATGCGCCCCCTATCTATCCTGTTGAAGCAATGACAGCAGGATCAAACATTCTAAGGAACTTGAAAAAAAAACAACTTTAAACTATGATTAGAGATGAGCGAACAGTGTTCTATCGAACACATGTTCGATCGGATATCAGGGTGTTCGCCATGTTCGAATCGAATCGAACACCACGTGGTAAAGTGAGCCAAAATTCGATTCCCCTCCCACCTTCCCTGGCGCCTTTTTTGCACCAATAACAGCGCAGGGGAGGTGGGACAGGAACTACGACACTGGGGGCATTGAAAAAAATTGGAAAAAGTCATTGGCTGCCGAAATCAGGTGACCTCCATTTTAGACGAATAGTGGATTTCAAATCCGGGTCATATGAGAATGTGAACTTTGTGACTATGAGACAGGGATAGCTGTACAGGCAGGGATAGCTAGGGATAACCTTTATTTAGGGGGGAATGTTATTAAAAATAACTTTTTGGGGCTCTATCGGGTGTGTAATTGTGATTTTTGTGAGATAAACTTTTTCCCATAGGGATGCATTGGCCAGCGCTGATTGGCCGAATTCCGTACTCTGGCCAATCAGTGCTGGCCAATGCATTCTATTAGCTTGATGAAGCAGAGTGTGCACAAGGGTTCAAGCGCACCCTCGGCTCTGATGTAGCAGAGCCGAGGCTGCACAAGGGTTCAAGCGCACCCTCGGCTCTGATGTAGGAGAGCCGAGGGTGCACTTGAACCCTTGTGCACCCTCAGCTCTGCTACATCAGAGCCGAGGGTGCGCTTGAACCCTTGTGCACACTCTGCTTCATCAAGCTAATAGAATGCATTGGCCAGCGCTGATTGGCCAATGTATTCTATTAGCCTGATGAAGTAGAGCTGAATGTGTGTGCTAAGCACACACATTCAGCTCTACTTCATCGGGCTAATAGAATGCATTGGCCAGCGCTGATTGGCCAGAGTACGGAACTCGACCAATCAGCGCTGGCTCTGCTGGAGGAGGCGGAGTCTAAGATCGCTCCACACCAGTCTCCATTCAGGTCCGACCTTAGACTCCGCCTCCTCCGGCAGAGCCAGCGCTGATTGGCCGAAGGCTGGCCAATGCATTCCTATGCGAATGCAGAGACTTAGCAGTGCTGAGTCAGTTTTGCTCAACTACACATCTGATGCACACTCGGCACTGCTACATCAGATGTAGCAATCTGATGTAGCAGAGCCGAGGGTGCACTAGAACCCCTGTGCAAACTCAGTTCACGCTAATAGAATGCATTGGCCAGCGCTGATTGGCCAATGCATTCTATTAGCCCGATGAAGTAGAGCTGAATGTGTGTGCTAAGCACACACATTCAGCACTGCTTCATCACGCCAATACAATGCATTAGCCAGTGCTGATTGGCCAGAGTACGGAATTCGGCCAATCAGCGCTGGCTCTGCTGGAGGAGGCGGAGTCTAAGGTCGGACCTGAATGGAGACTGGTGTGGAGCGATCTTAGACTCCGCCTCCTCCAGCAGAGCCAGCGCTGATTGGTCGAGTTCCGTACTCTGGCCAATCAGCGCTGGCCAATGCATTCTATTAGCCCGATGAAGTAGAGCTGAATGTGTGTGCTTAGCACACACATTCAGCTCTACTTCATCAGGCTAATAGAATACATTGGCCAATCAGCGCTGGCCAATGCATTCTATTAGCTTGAGGAAGCAGAGTGTGCACAAGGGTTCAAGCGCACCCTCGGCTCTGATGTAGCAGAGCCGAGGCTGCACAAGGGTTCAAGTGCACCCTCGGCTCTCCTACATCAGAGCCGAGGGTGCGCTTGAACCCTTGTGCAGCCTCGGCTCTGCTACATCAGAGCCGAGGGTGCGCTTGAACCCTTGTGCACACTCTGCTTCATCAAGCTAATAGAATGCATTGGCCAGCACTGATTGGCCAGAGTACGGAACTCGACCAATCAGCGCTGGCTCTGCTGGAGGAGGCGGAGTCTAAGATCGCTCCACACCAGTCTCCATTCAGGTCCGACCTTAGACTCCGCCTCCTCCAGCAGAGCCAGCGCTGATTGGCCGAATTCCGTACTCTGGCCAATCAGCACTGGCTAATGCATTGTATTGGCTTGATGAAGCAGTGCTGAATGTGTGTGCTTAGCACACACATTCAGCTCTACTTCATCGGGCTAATAGAATGCATTGGCCAATCAGCGCTGGCCAATGCATTCTATTAGCGTGAACTGAGTTTGCACAGGGGTTCTAGTGCACCCTCGGCTCTGCTACATCAGATTGCTACATCTGATGTAGCAGTGCCGAGTGTGCATCAGATGTGTAGTTGAGCAAAACTGACTCAGCACTGCTAAGTCTGCATTCGCATAGGAATGCATTGGCCAGCCTTCGGCCAATCAGCGCTGGCTCTGCCGGAGGAGGCGGAGTCTAAGGTCGGACCTGAATGGAGACTGGTGTGGAGCTATCTTAGACTCCGCCTCCTCCAGCAGAGCCAGCGCTGATTGGTCGAGTTCCGTACTCTGGCCAATCAGCACTGGCCAATGCATTTCTATGGGGAAAAGTTAGCTTGCGAAAATCGCAAACTGACAGGGATTTCCATGAAATAAAGTGACTTTTATGCCCCCAGACATGCTTCCCCTGCTGTCCCAGTGTCATTCCAGGGTGTTGGTATCATTTCCTGGGGTGTCATAGTGGACTTGGTGACCCTCCAGACACGAATTTGGGTTTCCCCCTTAACGAGTTTATGTTCCCCATAGACTATAATGGGGTTCGAAACCCATTCGAACACTCGAACAGTGAGCGGCTGTTCGAATCGAATTTCGAACCTCGAACATTTTAGTGTTCGCTCATCTCTAACTATGATATCTATAAAATTTTCAGCATAACCCCACAACCACAAAAAACACCGTAAAAAACAATCCAAAGAAAACTAAAGCTAAAAAAGAATCTGAACCATCAATGTGACATACAACTACTTCATTTTATCCAGTTTCACCCCATCCTAATTTTTTTTTTTTAGTTCCTCAGGACATTTTACAGAATATTACATTCATCTATTATGTCATGTAAGCTCTTATATGGCAACTTAAATACATAAAAAGAAGTTTTGACTATAATGTACGGAGTTTTTTTTTTTCTTGACTATGATCAGATTAGTAAATATGTATCAGTTTATATAAAGCTTTATTAAAGTCTTTGTTCCTCAGGGTGTATATAATGGGGTTAAGCAGTGGGGTCACCACGGTATACATCATAGACAAGACCTTACTCAGGGTCAGGGATTCTCCTCTTGTTGGAAACAAATAAACAATAATTATTGTCCCATAAAATATGGAGACCACGGTGAGGTGGGAGCTGCAGGTGGAGAAGGCTTTATGTCTCCCAGTATTGGATGGGATCTTCAGGATGGTGATGACAATGTACACATAGGACATGACAATGACTATAAAAGGTATGGCAACAAAGAAAAATCCCAATATAAGACCAAGTTTATGAATCATGAATGTATCAGAGCAGGAGAGCTGCAGTAAGGGCTCAGTGTCACAGTAGTAATGGTCAATGGTATAAGGTCCACAGAAATGGAGATAACACATAGAAATCACATAGATCAGAGCTAGGATAAAACTTATCAACCAAATGACTATCCCTGATATCACACAGAACGAATGAGTCATGATGGAGTGATAGCGGAGGGGGTTACAGATGGCCACATACCGGTCATAAGACATCACCGACAGGAGAAGACATTCCGAGGTGTCTGATATGACAAAGAACGAAAACTGGGTGATGCAACCGATGAGATTCATAACACTCCCTCCGTACAGTACAGTGTGAATTAGGACGGGGACAATATCTGTGGTCAGCAGGAGGTCACACAATGAGAGCTGTGTAATGAAGAAGTACATGGGGGACCGAAGGGATTTACTCACTAAATACAAGACCATGATGAGAAGGTTTCCTGAGATGGTCCCACTGTATATAAGAACCAGCAGAGAGAAGAGGAGAAATGTGAAGTTCTGCAGATTTGGAAATCCCAGAAGGATGATGGAGGTGACATTGTTATTTCTGACTTCCACCTTAAAGTACAACAAAGTTGTTGAGTTCTCTCTATTCATATAATGTATATTACACATATCAAGCAAAACACATTTTATGAGCCTCAGTTCTCAGTGTTACACATGATACAAATTTATTATCTAAACAGAGAAAACACATTGTTATAAAACAGAAGATATAAAAAAAAATACAGTACAAAACATTTGTGGATAAAATGCTGCAAAGTGAAAATGCTTTAAAATAAGTTTTATTTTGTCAATTAAGAAAGTGAATGAACAAAAGGAAAATGTAAATCCCATCGATATTTGGTGTGACCCTTGCCCTTTGTCTTCCATCCATTTTTCTCGGTACTTGCAGACAGTTTTTGGCAGAATTTGGCAGGGAGGTTGTTCCCACCATCTTGGAGAACTAAGGCCAGAGCTTCTGTGGATGTTGCTTGCTCCAGTCTCTTGATGTCATCCCAGATAGACTGGATGAAGTTGTGAACAGGACTATATCTGTAAGGTCCATAGTGTCACTTCCAGGGTCATCCACGTCCTTGATCTTCTGAAGATGGTTGTTTAGGGTCATTGTCTGCTGCAGAATAAATTTGGAGTCAGTAAGATATTTCTGATTGGAGTTTCCAGGTCTGCCTTCTTGAAGAAGCACTGAGGACCGTAGAAGTCATCTAAAGAAAGCACAGCAGATGATAGATGACACATCATGCTTAATTCCCTTTGAAATCAGAAGGTGACCATCAACTCTGGCCTGTCCTGTTTGTAGAAGTCCGGCCAGAGGTGGTTTTCATGGAAGAATAAAATAACCATACCTTTGGTATAATAAGGCCAAGAGATTCAACTATGCACAAAAACATAGGAAGTGGAACAGAAAAATGTGAGCAGGTGCTGATTGTGAAAATGTGAAATATTTGGCCGTAACAGAAGGCAGTTTGTTCACAGACGGGCAGGACAGAGACACAATAATGAGTGTCTGCAGACAACACTGAAACATGGAGAAAGTTCTCGGTGAATTTCACGCTAGATTTCAGCAAATGGAAATGGGATTTGGTCCGGATTAATGGTGGGTAGATAATTATTAGAGATGAGCGAACAGTAAAATGTTCGAGGTTCGATATTCGTTTCCAGTAGCCCCTCAATATTCGACTACTCAAATCGAATATCGAACCCTATTATAGTCTATGGGGGGAAATGCTCGTTTCAGGGTTAGGCAACGTTCGATCAAATTATACTTACCAAGTCCACGAGTGAGGGTCGGGCTGGATCCTCCGTGCAGTCTTCTCCGTGCAGCGTCCCCGCGGCATCTTCCGGCTGTTCATTCACTCTGCCAGGCATCGGGTCTGGGCAGAGCCGACTGCGCATGTCCGCACTACAAGCTGCACGGAGAAGACTTCTAAAGGTAGGAGAAGAACCAGCGTTGATTGGCCGACTGTATAGCATTCGGACAATCAATGCTGGTTCTGCATCGAACTTTAACATTCGAACAGCGAGTGGTACTCGATCGAGTACGAGTATTTCGAATACTGTAGTATTCAATTGAATACCTACTCGATCGAGTACTACTCGCTCATCTCTAATAATTATCCATCATCAAAGAGGCGTCTGATTTGACTCCAGTTTTATTTTGCAGCAGGACAACAACCTCAAACCTACAGTTAATGCCAGTAAGAACTATCTTCAGTGTAAAGAAAAAACAGGAGTCTTGGAAGTGATGATATGGCCCCTACACAACCCTGATCTCAAAATCATCCGGTCACTCTCAGGTGACATGAAAAGGCAAAAATACTGGAGCAAGCCTAAATCCACAGAAGATCTGGGCTTCCTTCTCTTACATGGTGGGAACAACGTCCCTGCCCAGTTCTGCCAAAATTTGCCTGCAAGTACCGAGAAGAACTGATGGGAGGCAAAGGTCACCAAATATTGATGGGATTTACATTTCTCTTTTCTTAATTCACACAAAGACACTTGTATTTTTGAAAGCACTTACTCTTTTAGCATACCTGCCCAAAAAACGTGCTCAGGTCTGTATCATGATGGCATTGACCAGCAAGAATATCTGTTTCACCTTCCCCCCACCTTATCATAACTCTCAGCATACACATGGTACGGACCTCAGTGTGATCTCTGCTGTGTGCAGTCTCCATGTGCAGGACGGTGGCTCAGTGGTTAGGTCTGATGAATTGAATCCAACCAAGGAGGTTTCTATCTACTCTGTGAGTCGCATCGCGATACTCTACTTTCCTTCCACACTCCAAAGACATACTGATAGGGAATGTAGATTGTGAGCCCTACTTGGGACATGGATTCCTATCTCAGTAAGGTGCGGTGGAATATGATGGTGCTATATGTTACCAAAATACTTGCAAAAAATATGGTAAATTATGTGGAAGTGGATATTTCAGCTGTAATGTAAACAATGTCACAAAGCAACGTCATAGAGTCCGGCCAGTCTGATCATAGAAGGAATCATTACATGGAGATTTTATACATTTCTAGGCAGACGGCTCAATATCCAGAGACATCTCCACAAGACTCCCCTATGGACACCCCAATTACAGACAAGAAATATAATTATTCCATAGAGACTAAATCTGAGGAATATTTTTAATTATTATTACAAAAAAATATAAAAAATCATCTATGGTAGATAATGCAAAGTAAAATTTTGTTGGTACTCTAAAAAATAACTGTTATTAATACTAGAGATGAGCGAACAGTGTTCTATCGAACTCATGTTCGATCGGATATTAGGCTGTTCGGCATGTTCGAATCGAATCGAACACCGCGTGGTAAAGTGCGCCATTACTCGATTCCCCTCCCACCTTCCCTGGCGCCTTTTTTGCTCCAATAACAGCGCTGGGTAGGTGGGACAGGAACTACGACACCGGTGACGTTGAAAAAAGTAGGCAAAACCCATTGGCTGCCGAAAACATGTGACCTCTGATTTAAAAGAACAGCGACGCCCAGCTTCGCGTCATTCTGAGCTTGCAATTCACCGGGGACGGAGGTTTCCGTCCATTTAGCTAGGGCTTAGATTCTGGGTAGGCAGGGACAGGCTAGGATAGGAAGGAGAAGACAACCAACAGCTCTTATAAGAGCTAAATTCCAGGGAGAAGCTTGTCAGTGTAACGTGGCACTGACGGGCTCAATCGCCGCAACCCAGCTTTCCCAGGATCCTGAATGGAATACACTGACAGTGTATTCCCGTATACCCTATATATACCCCCGATCCACATTCCAACGGTGTGCCCCCCCACCTTCACCCCAGAAATACACTGCAAGTCCCCTAGCAATAGAATTGGGGCTATATACACCCACTATTTTTGCTACTGCCATATAGTGCCATTGTCTGACTGGGAATTCAAAGAATATATTGGGCTTACATATAACTTCAATTCCAGGGAGAAGCTTGTCAGTGTAACGTGGCACTGACGGGCTCAATCGCCGCAACCCAGGTTTCCCAGGATCCTGAATGGAATACACTGACAGTGTATTCCCGTATACCCTATATATACACCCCCGATACCCGTTCCAACGGTGTGCCCCCCCACCTTCACCCCAGAAATACACTGGAAGTCCCCTAGCAATAGAATTGGGGCTATATACACCCACTATTTTTCCTACTGCCATATAGTGCCAGTTTCTGACTGGGAATTCAAAGAATATATTGGGGTTACAAATACCCTAATTTCTTGCTACTGCTATATAGTGCCATTGTCTGACTGGGAATTCGAAGAATATATTGGGGTTACAAATACCCTCATTTCTTGCTACTGCCATATAGTACCAGTTTCTGACTGGGAATTCAAAATGCGCAAGGCTCCCGGAAAGGGACGTGGACGAGGCCGTGGGCGAGGTCGGGGGAATGGTTCTGGGGAGCAAGGTAGTGGTGAAGCCACAGGGCGTCCCGTGCCTACTCCTGTGGGGCAGCAAGCATTGCGCCGCTCCACAGTGCCAGGGCTGCTTGCCACATTAACTAAACTGCAGGGTACAAACCTTAGTAGGCCCGAGAACCAGGAACAGGTCTTGCAATGGCTGTCGGATAACGCTTACAGCACATTGTCCAGCAGCCAGTCAGCCTCTGCCTCCTCTCCTCCTTTTACCCAACAGTCTTGTCCTCCTTCCTCCCAAAATTTTCAAGCTTCACAGAACAATAACCCCAACTGTCCCTGCTCCCCAGAGCTGTTCTCCACTCCTTTCATTGTCCCTCAACCTGCCCCTCCATTTCGCGATTCCACAAACCTAACAGACGAGCATCTGTGTCCAGATGCTCAAACACTGGAGTCTCCTCCATCTCCGTTCGATTTGGTGGTGGATGACCAGCAACCCACCCTCATCGATGATGATGTGACGCAGTTGCCGTCAGGGCATACAGTTGACATGCGCATTGTGCGGGAGGAGGAGATGAGACAGGAGTTGGAAGAGGAAGTGGTGGATGATGAGGACACTGACCCGACCTGGACAGGGGGGATGTCAAGCGGGGAAAGTAGTATGGATGTTGAGGCAGGTGCAGCACCAAAAAGGGTAGCTAGAGGCAGAGGCAGAGGTCAGCAGCTTAGCCGAAGCCAGGCCACACCCGGAATCTCCCAAGATGTTCCAGTTCGTACCCAGCCCCGAAAAACTCCCACCTCGAGGGCACGTTTCTCGAAGGTGTGGCATTTTTTCAAGGAATGCGCCGAGGACAGATATAGTGTTGTCTGCACAATTTGCATCTCGAAATTGATTAGGGGCTCTGAGAAGAGCAACCTGTCCACCACTTCAATGCGCCGTCATTTGGAATCCAAGCACTGGAATCAGTGCCACTGCCACTGCTGACTGTGCTGGCGATGCACTCCAGAGGACGAGCCAGGACACCACTTCATCTGCCTCCGCCACTTTGTTGACTTCTTCCTCATCCTCCCCTGTTCCTGTCTTATCTCCTTCTCCTGCACCATCAAAGGCACCATCAGGCGCTTCTTTACAACAACCCACCATCCCTCAGACATTGGAGCGGCGGCAGAAATACACCGCTAACCACCCACACGCGCAAGCCTTGAACGACAACATCGCTAAACTGCTGGCCCAGGAGATGTTGGCGTTCCGGCTTGTTGAAACTCCCGCCTTCCTGGACCTGATGGCAACTGTGGCACCGCGCTATGCTGTCCCTAGCCGTCACTACTTCTCCCGGTGTGCCGTCCCTGCCTTGCACCAGCACGTGTCACTCAACATCAGGCGGGCCCTTAGTTCCGCGCTTTCCACAAAGGTCCACTTGACCACCGATGTGTGGACAAGTGCATGCGGACAGGGACGCTACATTTCACTGACGGCACACTGGGTGAATGTAGTTGAGGCTGGGACTGCTTCCCAAACTGGCCCGGTGTACCTCGTCTCCCCGCCTAACATTCCTGGCAGGGACACGAGAAGAACACCCCCCTCCTCCTCCTCCTCTACCGCCTCCTCCTCCGCCACCGCCTCCTCCTCCGCTGTTAGATTGATCCCAGCTACGAGTTGGAAACGTTGCAGCACTGGCGTTGGTAGACGTCAGCAGGCTGTGCTGAAGCTGATCAGCTTGGGGGACAGACAGCACACTGCCTCCGAGGTGAGGGATGCCCTCCTCGATGAGACGGCAATATGGTTTGAGCCGCTGCACCTGGGCCCAGGCATGGTCGTTTGTGATAACGGCCGGAACCTGGTAGCAGCTCTGGAGCTTGCCGGACTCCAACATGTTCCATGCCTGGCCCACATCTTCAACCTAGTGGTGCAACGTTTCCTAAAGAGCTACCCAAATGTTCCAGAGCTACTGGTGAAAGTGCAGCGCATGTGCGCCCACTTTCGCAAGTCGACAGTAGCCGCTGCTAACTTAAAATCTCTCCAGCAACGCTTGCATGTGCCACAACACCGGCTTTTGTGCGACGTTCCCACACGCTGGAACTCAACGTTTCAGATGTTGAATATAGTGGTTGAGCAGCAGAGACCTTTGATGGAATACCAGCTACAAAACCCTAGGGTGCCACAAAGTCAGCTGCCTCAGTTTCTCATCCATGAGTGGCCATGGATGAGAGACCTTTGTGACATCCTACGGGTCTTTGAGGAGTCCACAAGGAGGGTGAGCTCTGAGGATGCGATGGTGAGCCTTACAATCCCGCTCTTGTGTGTTCTGAGAGAATCCCTGATTGACATCAGGGATAACTCAGATCACACAGAGGAGTCAGGGATAGCATCCGATCTGTCACAGCTGGAGAGTAGGTCCACACATCTGTCCGCTTCATCGCGTTTAATGGAGGAGGAGGAGGAGGAGGAGGAGGAAGAAGAGTTGTCCGATGATGTGATGGTGATACAGGAGGCTTCCGGGCAACTTTGAATCGTCCCATTGTTGCAGCGCGGATGGGTAGACATGGACGATGAGGAGGAAATGGAGATTGAACTTTCCGGTGGGGCCAGAGGAGTCATGCCAACTAACACTGTGGCAGACATGGCTGAGTTCATGTTGGGGTGCTTTACAACCGACAAGCGTATTGTCAAAATCATGGAGGACAACCAGTACTGGATCTTTGCTATCCTTGACCCCCGGTATAAAAACAACATCTCCTCTTTTATTCTGGTAGAGGGGAGGGCCAATCGCATCAATGCTTGCCATAAGCAATTGGTGCAGAATATGATGGAGATGTTTCCAGCATGTGACGTTGGCGGCAGGGAGGGCAGTTCCTCCAGTAGGCGAACAAGTGCTCATCGGTCCACACAAACAAGGGGCACACTGTCTAAGGTCTGGGACACCTTGATGGCACCCCCTCGCCAAAGTGCCGCCACGGAGGGTCCTAGTGTCACCAGGCGTGAGAAGTATAGGCGCATGTTGCGGGAATACCTTTCCGACCACAGCCCTGTCCTCTCCGATCCCTCTGCGCCCTACACGTATTGGGTGTCGAAGTTGGACCTGTGGCTTGAACTTGCCCTATATGCCTTGGAGGTGCTGTCCTGTCCTGCCGCCAGCGTCCTATCTGAGAGGGTGTTCAGTGCAGCCGGTGGCATCATCACTGACAAGCGCACCCGTCTGTCAGCTGAGAGTGCCGACCGGCTCACTTTGATAAAAATGAACCACCACTGGATAGAGCCTTCATTTTCGTGCCCACCTGTGTAAAGCACCCCAACATGAAACTCCATGTCTGTGCTCAACCTCTCCAATTCCTCCGCATCCTCATACTCATCCACCATAAGCGTTGCACAATTCTGCTAATACTAGGCTCCCTCCACCCTGATTTCCCCCAACTCTGCTGGTTAGAGGCTCCCTCCACCATGAATTGGTCCAAACTGGGGTTTTTAGAGGCTCCCTCCACCATGAATTTGGCCAAACTGTGGTTTTTAGAGGCTCCCTCCACCATGAATTTGGCCAAACTGGGGTTTTTAGAGGCTCCCTCCACCATGAATTTGGCCAAACTGTGGTTTTTAGAGGCTTCTTCCACCATGAATTTGGCCAAACTGGGGTTTTTAGAGTCTCCCTCCACCATGAATTTGGCCAAACTGGGGTTTTTAGAGGCTCCCTCCACCATGAATTTCCCAAAACTTGGCTGTTTAGAGGCTCCCTCCACCATGAATTGGTCCAAACTGGGCTGGTTAGAGGCTCCCTCCACCATGAATTTGCCCAAACTGGGCTGTTTAGAGGCTCCCTCCACCATGAATTGGTCCAAACTGCGCTGGTTAGAGGCTCCCTCCACCATGAATTTGGCCAAACTGTGGTTTTTAGGGGCTCCCTCCACCATGAATTTGGCCAAACTGGGGTTTTTAGAGGCTCCCTCCACAATGAATTTGGCCAAACTGGGGTTTTTAGAGGCTCCCTCCACAATGAATTTGGCCAAACTGGGGTTTTTAGAGGCTCCCTCCACCATGAATTGGTCCAAACTGGGGTTTTTAGAAGCTCCCTCCACAATGAATTTGGCCAAACTGGGGTTTTTAGAGGCTCCCTCCACCATGAATTGGTCCAAACTGGGGTTTTTAGAGGCTCCCTCCACAATGAATTTGGCCAAACTGTGGTTTTTAGAGGCTCCCTCCACCATGAATTTGCCCAAACTCTGCTGGTTAGAGGCTCAATCCACCCTGATTTTCAAAACAAATGTTGGTGCCAACCTCAACTTACTACAAGGGCCAAATTCACTGCTGGTGACAAGCTCTCCTCACTGCAAGTGCCAAATACACATGTTTCAAGGTGTTTTCCTACTGTCAGAGAGGTGGTATTGAGTGTGTAAAGTGTGTAGTTGTTAGGCTGTGATGTTGGGGTAATAGAGGGTCTTTGGTGTGTTAGATGCCCCCAGACATGCTTCCCCTGCTGTCCCAGTGTCATTCCAGAGGTGTTGGTATCATTTTCTGGGGTGTCATAGTGGACTTGGTGACTCTCCAGACACGGATTTGGGTTTCCCCCTTAACGAGTATCTGTTCCCCATAGACTATAATGGGGTTCGAAACCCGTTCGAACACACGAACAGTGAGCTGCTGTTCGAATCGGATTTCGAACCTCGAACATTTTAGTGTTCGCTCATCTCTAATTAATACCATTAAAATTGAGCAAAGCTACCTGTTCAATCATAGATTCTGATATTAAATGGGGCCATACATTGGACAAGGTAGCACCCAAAACAACTGAGGTGTAATGTGCAGCACAGTAGTTTCAAATGACCCAATGTTAGGATTGGGTCCCGCAGGTTGCTATCATAGCGCACAGCGCCATCCAGCTTTCACCTTACTGAGCATGCTCAGACCTATTGGAGCTGCTCACAAGCTGCATTTCTCCCCTATTGAGCATGAGCGGTGAGGTCATGGCCACCGCCCCTATTGGGTGAGGACTTCCCTTTAAATAGTGTGAGCCTACGCTCGCCGCGTGCTCACACTTTGACTAAAATCTCCTTTAAGTCCACGGAGTGATGGACAGTAGTTTGCAGGGATAGTCTCCAGTACTCAGGCAGGTTTCAGACTAGGCCTCTGTGTGGGGTTCCTCTGCTTCTCCTGGGTGCTCTTAGCCATCTTTTGGTCAGGATTTTGAGGCGGATTCTGTGTGGGCGTGTACAGGGCGGGGAGACGTGAGTGAATCACTCACATCTCCCCTCCCAGTACCCGCCCACACTCTCCTAAGCCTCTTGCCCCGCCTTCTCCCAGCATCTGTAACACTAGCCTGGGAGGAGGGGGTGCGCACGGCACTCTGCAAGCCTGTGAATGAGAAAGGACTGGACCGAGAACAACAGGGAGCGGCAGCGCTTCTGTGCAGTTAAGTTGAGCGATCGGGATTGGAATTCCATTCCCTATCTTTTTTAGGCGAGATCGAAACCCAATCACGATCATGAAATTTATTTAATCGCCAATCGGAATCCGATCTTTTCCAATCCCAATCGCTCAACCCTGGTTGTGACATTGATATGCCCCACCTGACTGCAGAAGCCCAATCATAGGGCACAATGATCCTTATGTCACCCTGGGGACCTAAAGATGCCTGTGAATATTTGTGACACTAATCTCGCGAGGTTTGACCAGCTCTAATTCTATATCATATGTACATTGTATTTTAATGTAGAAAAAAAACAAAAACTTTAATCTTCAGCACTAATTGAAATGCTACACTGATTAATATCCAACAATTGGCAGGTCAACGGTCACTGGATGCTTGGATACCACCAAATTAGAAAATGTGTTTCAGTTTATATAAAGCTTTTTTAAAGTCTTTGTTCCTCAGGGTGTATATAATGGGGTTAAGCATTGGGGTCACCACAGTATACATCATAGACAAGACCTTGCCCATAACCAGGGATTGTCCTCTTGTTGGAAACAAATAAACAATAATTATTGTCCCATAAAATATGGAGACCACAGTGAGGTGGGAGCTGCAGGTGGAGAAGGCTTTGTGTCTCCCGGTATTGGATGGGATCTTCAGGATGGTGATGACAATGTACACATAGGACATGACTATGATTAGAAAAGGTATGGTAATAAAAATGAATCCAACTATGTGCCCAAAGTTAGAAATTGTTGATGTCTCGGAGCAGGAGAGCTGCAGTATAGGTTCTAAGTCACAGTAGTAATGGTCAATGATATGAGGTCCACAGAAGTAGAGACTAGACATCAAAATCATGTAGATCAGAGCTATGATGGAACAAATCAACCAAGTCCCAAATACTGATATCACACAGAACTTATGAGTCATGATGGAGTGATAGCGGAGGGGGTTACAGATGGCCACATACCGGTCATAAGACATCACCGACAGGAGAAGACATTCTGAAGAGTCTGATAGGACAAACACAGAAAACTGGGTGATACAACCAATGAGATTCATAACACTCCTTCCATACAGGACAGTGTGCAGCAGGACGGGGACAATATCTGTGGTCAGCAGGAGGTCACACAAGGAGAGCTGTGTAATGAAGAAGTACATGGGGGACCGAAGGGATTTACTCACTAAATACAAGATCGTAATAAGAAGATTTCCGGAAATGGTCCCACAGTATATAAGAACCAGCAGGGACAAGAAGAGGAATGTGAAGTTTTGAAGATTTTGAAGTCCCAGAAGAATAATGGAGGTGATAGAATTGTTTCTAAATTCCACCTTAACAAAGTGCAACAAATAAGTTATACAAGTCTCTGTATTCATCTTATGTGCAGAGCATTATATAAGCCTTGCCAAAGATAAGATAAGGTAAGATAATCCTTTAATAGTCCCACAGTGGGGAAATTTCAGTATGTTACAGCAGCCTAGTAATACAGATACAGGATAATACAGAGTAATATAATACAGGACACACATACAGTTAGGGCCAGAAATATTTGGACAGTGACACAAGTTTTGTTATTTTAGCTGTTTACTAAAACATGTTCAGAAATACAATTATATATATAATATGGGCTGAAAGTGCACACTCCCAGCTGCAATATGAGAGTTTCCACATCCAAATCGGAGAAAGGGTTTAGGAATCATAGCTCTGTAATGCATAGCCTCCTCTTTTTCAAGGGACCAAAAGTAATTGGACAATGGACTCTAAGGGCTGCAATTAACTCTGAAGGCGTCTCCCTCGTAAACCTGTAATCAGTGAAGTAGTTAAAAGGTCTGGGGTTGATTCCAGGTGTGTGGTTTTGCATTTGGAAGCTGTTGCTGTGACCAGACAACATGCGGTCAAAGGAACTCTCAATTGAGGTGAAGCAGAACATCCTGAGGCTGAAAAAAAAGAAAAAATCCATCAGAGAGATAGCAGACATGCTTGGAGTAGCAAAATCAACAGTCGAGTACATTCTAAGAAAAAAGGAATTGACTGGTGAGCTTGGGAACTCAAAAAGGCCTGGGCGTCCACGGATGACAACAGTGGTGGATGATCGCCGCATACTTTCTTTGGTCAAGAAGAACCCGTTCACAACATCAACTGAAGTCCAGAACACTCTCAGTGATGTAGGTCTATCTGTCTCTAAGTCAACAGTAAAGAGAAGACTCCATGAACGTAAATACAAAGGGTTCACATCTAGATGCAAACCATTCATCAATTCCAAAAATAGACAGGCCAGAGTTACATTTGCTGAAAAACACCTCAAGAAGCCAGCTCAGTTCTGGAGAAGTATTCTATGGACAGATGAGACAAAGATCAACCTGTACCAGAATGATGGGAAGAAAAAAGTTTGGAGAAGAAAGGAAATGGCACATGATCCAAGGCACACCACATCCTCTGTAAAACATGGTGGAGGCAACGTGATTAGAGATGAGCGAACACTAAAATGTTCGAGGTTCGAAATTCGATTCGAACAGCCGCTCAATGTTCGTGTGTTCGAACGGGTTTCGAACCCCATTATAGTCTATGGGGAACAGATACTCGTTAAGGTGGAAACCCAAATCCGTGTCTGGAGGGTCATCAAGTCCACTATGACACCCCAGGAAATGATGCCAACACCCTGGAATGACACTGGGACAGCAGGGGAAGCATGTCTGGGGGCATCTAACACACCAAAGACCCTCTATTACCCCAACATCACAGCCTAACAACTACACACTTTACACACTCAATACCACCTCTCTGACAGTAGGAAAACACCTTGAAACATGTGTATTTGGCACTTGCAGTGAGGAGAGCTTGTCACCAGCAGTGAATTTGGCCCTTGTAGTAAGTTGAGGTTGGCACCAACATTTGTTTTGAAAATCAGGGTGGATTGAGCCTCTAACCAGCAGAGTTTGGGCAAATTCATGGTGGAGGGAGCCTCTAAACACCCCAGTTTGGGCAAATTCATGGTGGAGGGAGCCTCTAAAAACCCCAGTTTGGACCAATTCATGGTGGAGGGAGCCTCTAACCAGCCCAGTGTGGGCAAATTCATGGTGGAGGGAGCCTCTAAAAAACCCAGTTTGGACCAATTCATGGTGGAGGGAGCCTCTAACCAGCCCAGTTTGGGCAAATTCATGGTGGAGGGAGCCTCTAAAAAACCCAGTTTGGACCAATTCATGGTGGAGGGAGCCTCTAACCAGCCCAGTTTGGGCAAATTCATGGTGGAGGGAGCCTCTAAAAAACCCAGTTTGGACCAATTCATGGTGGAGGGAGCCTCTAACCAGCCCAGTTTGGGCAAATTCATGGTGGAGGGAGCCTCTAAACAGCCCAGTTTGGGCAAATTCATGGTGGAGGGAGCCTCTAAACAGCCCAGTTTGGGCAAATTCATGGTGGAGGGAGCCTCTAACCAGCCCAGTTTGGACCAATTAATGGTGGAGGGAGCCTCTAACCAGCCCAGTTTGGGCAAATTCATGGTGGAGGGAGCCTCTAAACAGCCCAGTTTGGACCAATTCATGGTGGAGGGAGCCTCTAAAAAACCCAGTTTGGACCAATTCATGGTGGAGGGAGCCTCTAAACAGCCCAGTTTGGGCAAATTCATGGTGGAGGGAGCCTCTAACCAGCCCAGTTTGGACCAATTCATGGTGGAGGGAGCCTCTAACCAGCCCAGTTTGGGCAAATTCATGGTGGAGGGAGCCTCTAAACAGCCCACTTTGGACCAATTCATGGTGGAGGGAGCCTCTAAAAAACCCAGTTTGGACCAATTCATGGTGGAGGGAGCCTCTAAACAGCCCAGTTTGGGCAAATTCATGGTGGAGGGAGCCTCTAACCAGCCCAGTTTGGACCAATTCATGGTGGAGGGAGCCTCTAACCAGCCCAGTTTGGGCAAATTCATGGTGGAGGGAGCCTCTAAACAGCCCAGTTTGGACCAATTCATGGTGGAGGGAGCCTCTAAAAAACCCAGTTTGGACCAATTCATGGTGGAGGGAGCCTCTAAACAGCCCAGTTTGGGCAAATTCATGGTGGAGGGAGCCTCTAACCAGCCCAGTTTGGACCAATTAATGGTGGAGGGAGCCTCTAAACAGCCAAGTTTGGACCAATTCATGGTGGAGGGAGCCTCTAAAAACCCCAGTTTGGACCAATTCATGGTGGAGGGAGCCTCTAACCAGCCCAGTTTGGGCAAATTCATGGTGGAGGGAGCCTCTAACCAGCCCAGTTTGGACCAATTAATGGTGGAGGGAGCCTCTAAACAGCCAAGTTTGGACCAATTCATGGTGGAGGGAGCCTCTAAAAACCCCAATTTAGACCAATTCATGGTGGAGGGAGCCTCTAACCAGCCCAGTTTGGGCAAATTCATGGTGGAGGGAGCCTCTAAACAGCCCAGTTTGGGCACATTCATGGTGGAGGGAGCCTCTAACCAGCCCAGTTTGGACCAATTAATGGTGGAGGGAGACGCTAAACAGCCCAGTTTGGACCAATTCATGGTGGAGGGAGCCTCTAAAAACCCCAGTTTGGACCAATTCATGGTGGAGGGAGCCTCTAAAAAACCCAGTTTGGACCGATTCATGGTGGAGGGAGCCTCTAACCAGCCCAGTTTGGACCAATTAATGGTAGAGGGAGCCTCTAAACAGCCAAGTTTGGACCAATTCATGGTGGAGGGAGCCTCTAAAAACCCCATTTTGGACCAATTCATGGTGGAGGGAGCCTCTAACCAGCCCAGTTTGGGCAAATTCATGGTGGAGGGAGCCTCTAAACAGCCCAGTTTGGACCAATTCATGGTGGAGGGAGCCTCTAACCAGCCCAGTTTGGGCAAATTCATGGTGGAGGGAGCCTCTAAAAAACCCAGTTTGGACCAATTCATGGTGGAGGGAGCCTCTAACCAGCCCAGTTTGGGCAAATTCATGGTGGAGGGAGCCTCTCACCAGCCCAGTTTGGACCAATTAATGGTGGAGGGAGCCTCTAAACAGCCAAGTTTGGACCAATTCATGGTGGAGGGAGCCTCTAAAAACCCCAGTTTGGACCAATTCATGGTGGAGGGAGCCTCTAACCAGCCCAGTTTGGGCAAATTCATGGTGGAGGGAGCCTCTAAACAGCCCAGTTTGGGCACATTCATGGTGGAGGGAGCCTCTAACCAGCCCAGTTTGGACCAATTAATGGTGGAGGGAGCCGCTAAACAGCCCAGTTTGGACCAATTCATGGTGGAGGGAGCCTCTAAAAACCCCAGTTTGGACCAATTCATGGTGGAGGGAGCCTCTAACCAGCCCAGTTTGGGCAAATTCATGGTGGAGGGAGCCTCTAAACAGCCCAGTTTGGGCACATTCATGGTGGAGGGAGCCTCTAACCAGCCCAGTTTGGACCAATTAATGGTGGAGGGAGCCGCTAAACAGCCCAGTTTGGACCAATTCATGGTGGAGGGAGCCTCTAAAAACCCCAGTTTGGACCAATTCATGGTGGAGGGAGCCTCTAAAAAACCCAGTTTGGACCGATTCATGGTGGAGGGAGCCTCTAACCAGCCCAGTTTGGACCAATTAATGGTGGAGGGAGCCTCTAAACAGCCAAGTTTGGACCAATTCATGGTGGAGGGAGCCTCTAAAAACCCCAGTTTGGACCAATTCATGGTGGAGGGAGCCTCTAACCAGCCCAGTTTGGGCAAATTCATGGTGGAGGGAGCCTCTAAACAGCCCAGTTTGGACCAATTCATGGTGGAGGGAGCCTCTAACCAGCCCAGTTTGGGCAAATTCATGGTGGAGGGAGCCTCTAAAAAACCCAGTTTGGACCAATTCATGGTGGAGGGAGCCTCTAAAAAAACCCAGTTTGGACCAATTCATGGTGGAGGGAGCCTCTAAACAGCCCAGTTTGGGCAAATTCATGGTGGATGGAGCCTCTAACCAGCCCAGTTTGGACCAATTCATGGTGGAGGGAGCCTCTAACCAGCCCAGTTTGGGCAAATTCATGGTGGAGGGAGCCTCTAAACAGCCCAGTTTGGACCAATTCATGGTGGAGGGAGCCTCTAAAAAACCCAGTTTGGACCAATTCATGGTGGAGGGAGCCTCTAAACAGCCCAGTTTGGGCAAATTCATGGTGAAGGGAGCCTCTAACCAGCCCAGTTTGGACCAATTCATGGTGGAGGGAGCCTCTAAACAGCCAAGTTTTGGGAAATTCATGGTGGAGGGAGCCTCTAACCAGCCCAGTTTGGACCAATTCATGGTGGAGGGAGCCTCTAAACAGCCCAGTTTGGGCAAATTCATGGTGGAGGGAGCCTCTAACCAGCCCAGTTTGGACCAATTAATGGTGGAGGGAGCCGCTAAACAGCCCAGTTTGGACCAATTCATGGTGGAGGGAGCCTCTAAAAACCCCAGTTTGGACGAATTCATGGTGGAGGGAGCCTCTAAAAAACCCAGTTTGGACCAATTCATGGTGGAGGGAGCCTCTAACCAGCCCAGTTTGGACCAATTAATGGTGGAGGGAGCCTCTAAAAACCCCAGTTTGGACCAATTCATGGTGGAGGGAGCCTCTAACCAGCCCAGTTTGGACCAATTAATGGTGGAGGGAGCCTCTAACCAGCCCAGTTTGGACCAATTAATGGTGGAGGGAGCCTCTAACCACCCCAGTTTGGACCAATTCATGGTGGAGGGAGCCTCTAAACAGCCAAGTTTGGACCAATTCATGGTGGAGGGAGCCTCTAAAAACCCCAGTTTGGACCAATTCATGGTGGAGGGAGCCTCTAACCAGCCCAGTTTGGGCAAATTCATGGTGGAGGGAGCCTCTAAACAGCCCAGTTTGGGCAAATTCATGGTGGAGGGAGCCTCTAACCAGCCCAGTTTGGACCAATTAATGGTGGAGGGAGCCGCTAAACAGCCCAGTTTGGGCAAATTCATGGTGGAGGGAGCCTCTAAACAGCCCAGTTTGGACCAATTCATGGTGGAGGGAGCCTCTAAAAAACCCAGTTTGGACCAATTCATGGTGGAGGGAGCCTCTAAACAGCCCAGTTTGGGCAAATTCATGGTGGAGGGAGCCTCTAACCAGCCCAGTTTGGACCAATTAATGGTGGAGGGAGCCTCTAAACAGCCAAGTTTTGGGAAATTCATGGTGGAGGGAGCCTCTAACCAGCAGAGTTGGTGGAAATCAGGGTGGAGGGAGCCTCTAACCAGCAGAGTTGGGGGAAATCATGTTGGAGGGAGCCTAGTATTAGCAGAATTGTGCAACGCTTATGGTGAATGAGTATGACGATGCGGAGGAATTGGAGAGGTTGAGTACAGACATGGAGTTTCATGTTGGGGTGCTTTACACAGGTGGGCACAAAAATGAAGGCTCTATCCAGTGGTGGTTCATTTTTATCAAAGTGAGCCGGTCGGCACTCTCAGCTGACAGACGGGTGCGCTTGTCAGTGATGATGCCACCGGCTGCACTGAACACCCTCTCAGATAGGACGCTGGCGGCAGGACAGGACAGCACCTCCAAGGCATATAGGGCAAGTTCAAGCCACAGGTCCAACTTCGACACCCAATACGTGTAGGGCGCAGAGGGGTCGGAGAGGACAGGGCTGTGGTCGGAAAGGTATTCCCGCAACATGCGCCTATACTTCTCACGCCTGGTGACACTAGGACCCTCCGTGGCGGCACTTTGGCGAGGGGGTGCCATCAAGGTGTCCCAGACCTTAGACAGTGTGCCCCTCGTTTGTGTGGACCGGTGAGAACTTGGTTGCCTACTGGAGGAACTGCCCTCCCTGCCGCCAACGTCACATGCTGGAAACATCTCCATCATATTCTGCACCAATTGCCTGTGGCAAGCATTGATGCGATTGGCCCTCCCCTCTACCGGAATAAAAGACGAGATGTTGTTTTTATACCGGGGGTCAAGGATAGCAAAGATCCAGTACTGGTTGTCCTCCATGATTTTGACAATACGCTTGTCGGTTGTAAAGCACCCCAACATGAACTCAGCCATGTCTGCCACAGTGTTAGTTGGCATGACTCCTCTGGCCCCACCGGAAAGTTCAATCTCCATTTCCTCCTCATCCTCCATGTCTACCCATCCGCGCTGCAACAATGGGACGATTCGAAGTTGCCCGGAAGCCTCCTGTATCACCATCACATCATCGGACAACTCTTCTTCCTCCTCCTCCTCCTCCTCCATTAAACGCAGTGAAGCGGACAGATGTGTGGACCTACTCTCCAGCTGTGACGGATCGGATGCTATCCCTAACTCCTCTGTGTGATCTGAGTTATCCCTGATGTCAATCAGGGATTCTCTCAGAACACACAAGAGCGGGATTGTAAGGCTCACCATCGCATCCTCAGAGCTCACCCTCCTTGTGGACTCCTCAAAGACCCGTAGGATGTCACAAAGGTCTCTCATCCATGGCCACTCATGGATGTGAAACTGAGGCAGCTGACTTTGTGGCACCCTAGGGTTTTGTAGCTGGTATTCCATCAAAGGTCTCTGCTGCTCAACCACTCTATTCAACATCTGAAACGTTGAGTTCCAGCGTGTGGGGACGTCGCACAAAAGCCGGTGTTGTGGCACATGCAGGCGTTGCTGGAGAGATTTTAAGCTAGCAGCGGCTACTGTCGACTTGCGAAAGTGGGCGCACATGCGCCGCACTTTCACCAGTAGCTCTGGAACATTGGGGTAGCTCTTTAGGAAACGTTGCACCACTAGGTTGAAGACGTGGGCCAGGCATGGAACATGTTGGAGTCCGGCAAGCTCCAGAGCTGCTACCAGGTTCCGGCCGTTATCACAAACGACCATTCCTGGGCCCAGGTGCAGCGGCTCAAACCATATTGCCGTCTCATCGAGGAGGGCATCCCTCACCTCGGAGGCAGTGTGCTGTCTGTCCCCCAAGCTGATCAGCTTCAGCACAGCCTGCTGACGTCTACCAACGCCAGTGCTGCAACGTTTCCAACTCGTAGCTGGGGTCCATCTAACAGCGGAGGAGGAGGCGGTGGCGGAGGAGGAGGCGGTGGCGGAGGAGGAGGCGGTAGAGGAGGAGGAGGAGGGGGGTGTTCTTCTCGTGTCCCTGCCAGGAATGTTAGGCGGGGAGACGAGGTACACCGGGCCAGTTTGGGAAGCAGTCCCAGCCTCAACTACATTCACCCAGTGTGCCGTCAGTGAAATGTAGCGTCCCTGTCCGCATGCACTTGTCCACGCGTCGGTGGTCAAGTGGACCTTTGTGCAAAGCGCGGAACTAAGGGCCCGCCTGATGTTGAGTGACACGTGCTGGTGCAAGGCGGGGACGGCACACCGGGAGAAGTAGTGACGGCTAGGGACGGCATAGCGAGGTGCCGCAGTTGCCATCAGGTCCAGGAAGGCGGGAGTTTCAACAAGCCGGAACGCCAACATCTCCTGGGCCAGCAGTTTAGCGATGTTGGCGTTCAAGGCTTGCGCGTGTGGGTGGTTTTCAGTGTATTTCTGCCGCCGCTCCAATGTCTGAGAGATGGTGGGTTGTTGTAAAGAAACGCCTGATGGTGCCTTTGATGGTGCAGGAGAAGGAGATAAGACAGGACCAGGGGAGGATGAGGTAGAAGTCAACAAAGTGGCGGAGGCAGATGAAGTGGTGTCCTGGCTCGTCCTCTGGAGTGCATCGCCAGCACAGTCAGCAGTGGCAGTGGCAGAGGCAGAGGCAGTGGCAGAGGCAGTGGCAGTGGCGTGAACGGCAGGCGGCCTTTGTCCTGCCGTTGCTGCCTGCCACTGATTCCAGTGCTTGGATTCCAAATGACGGCGCATTGAAGTGGTGGACAGGTTGCTCTTCTCAGAGCCCCTAATCAATTTCGAGAGGCAAATTGTGCAGACAACACTATATCTGTCCTCGGCGCATTCCTTGAAAAAACTCCACACCTTCGAGAAACGTGCCCTCGAGGTGGGAGTTTTTCGGGGCTGGGTACGAACTGGAACATCTTGGGAGATTCCGGGTGTGGCCTGGCTTCGCCTAAGCTGCTGACCTCTGCCTCTGCCTCTAGCTACCCTTTTTGGTGCTGCACCTGCCTCAACATCCACACTACTTTCCCCGCTTGACATCCCCCCTGTCCAGGTCGGGTCAGTGTCCTCATCATCCACCACTTCCTCTTCCAACTCCTGTCTCATCTCCTCCTCCCGCACAATGCGCCGGTCAACTGGATGCCCTGACGGCAACTGCGTCACATCATCGTCGATGAGGGTGGGTTGCTGGTCATCCACCACCAAATCGAACGGAGATGGAGGAGACTCTAGTGTTTGAGCATCTGGACACAGATGCTCCTCTGTTAGGTTCGTGGAATCGTGACGTGGAGAGGCAGGTTGAGGGACAATGAAAGGAGCGGAGAACAGCTCTGGGGAGCAGGGACAGTTTGGGTTATTGTTCTGTAAAGCTTCGGAATTTTGGGAGGAAGGAAGACAAGACTGTTGGGTAATAGGAGGAGAGGAGGCAGAGTCTGACTGGCTGCTGGACAATGTGCTGTAAGCGTTCTCTGACAGCCATTGCAAGACCTGTTCCTGGTTCTCGGGCCTACTAAGGTTTGTACCCTGCAGTTTAGTTAATGTGGCAAGCAACCCTGGCACTGTGGAGTGGCGCAATGCTTGCTGCCCCACAGGAGTAGGCACGGGACGCCCTGTGGCTTCACTGCTACCTTGCTCCCCAGAACCATTCCCCCGACCTCGCCCACGGCCTCGTCCACGTCCCTTTCCGGGAGCCTTGCGCATTTTGAATTCCTAGTTAGAAATTGGCACTGTATACCAGTAGTAAAAATTGTGGGTGCACGTAACCCCAATATATTCTTTGAATTCCCAGTCAGACACTGGCACTATATGGCAGTAGCAAGAAATGAGGGTATTTGTATTCCCAATATATTCTTTGAATTCCCAGTCAGACAATGGCACTGTATACCAGTAGTAAAAATTGTGGGTGCACGTAACCCCAATATATTCTTTGAATTACCAGTCAGAAACTGGCACTATATGGCAGTAGCAAGAAATGAGGGTATTTATAACCCCAATATATTCTTTGAATTCCCAGTCAGACAATGGCACTGTATACCAGTAGTAAAAATTGTGGGTGCACGTAACCCCAATATATTCTTTGAATTCCCAGTCAGACACTGGCACTATATGGCAGTAGCAAGAAATGAGGGTATTTGTATTCCCAATATATTCTTTGAATTCCCAGTCAGACAATGGCACTGTATACCAGTAGTAAAAATTGTGGGTGCACGTAACCCCAATATATTCTTTGAATTACCAGTCAGACACTGGCACTATATGGCAGTAGCAAGAAATGAGGGTATTTGTATTCCCAATATATTCTTTGAATTCCCAGTCAGACACTGGCACTATATGGCAGTAGCAAGAAATGAGGGTATTTGTATTCCCAATATATTCTTTGAATTCCCAGTCAGACAATGGCACTGTATACCAGTAGTAAAAATTGTGGGTGCACGTAACCCCAATATATTCTTTGAATTACCAGTCAGAAACTGGCACTATATGGCAGTAGCAAGAAATGAGGGTATTTATAACCCCAATATATTCTTTGAATTCCCAGTCAGACAATGGCACTGTATACCAGTAGTAAAAATTGTGGGTGCACGTAACCCCAATATATTCTTTGAATTCCCAGTCAGACACTGGCACTATATGGCAGTAGCAAGAAATGAGGGTATTTGTATTCCCAATATATTCTTTGAATTCCCAGTCAGACAATGGCACTGTATACCAGTAGTAAAAATTGTGGGTGCACGTAACCCCAATATATTCTTTGAATTACCAGTCAGACACTGGCACTATATGGCAGTAGCAAGAAATGAGGGTATTTGTATTCCCAATATATTCTTTGAATTCCCAGTCAGACAATGGCACTGTATACCAGTAGTAAAAATTGTGGGTGCACGTAACCCCAATATATTCTTTGAATTCCCAGTCAGACACTGGCACTATATGGCAGTAGCAAGAAATGAGGGTATTTGTATTCCCAATATATTCTTTGAATTCCCAGTCAGACAATGGCACTGTATACCAGTAGTAAAAATTGTGGGTGCACGTAACCCCAATATATTCTTTGAATTACCAGTCAGACACTGGCACTATATGGCAGTAGCAAGAAATGAGGGTATTTGTATTCCCAATATATTCTTTGAATTCCCAGTCAGACAATGGCACTGTATACCAGTAGTAAAAATTGTGGGTGTATATAGCCCCAATTCTATTGCTAGGGGACTTGCAGGGTATTTCTGGGTTGAAGGTGGGGGGCACACCGTTGGAACGGGTATCGGGGTATATATCGGGTATACGGGAATACACTGACAGTGTATTCCATTCAGGATCCTGGGAAAGCTGGGTTGCGGCGATTGAGCCCGTCAGTGCCACGTTACACTGACAAGCTTCTCCCTGGAATTTAGCTCTTATAAGAGCTGTTGGTTGTCTTCTCCTTCCTATCCTAGCCTGTCCCTGCCTACCCAGAATCTAAGCCCTAGCTAGCTGGACGGAAACCTCCGTCCTCGGTGAATTGCAAGCTCAGAATGACGCGAACCTGGGCGGCGCTGTTCTTTTAAATTAGAGGTCACATGTTTTCGGCAGCCAATGGGTTTTGCCTACTTTTCTCAACGTCACCGGTGTCGTAGTTCCTGTCCCACCTACCCTGCGCTGTTATTGGAGCAAAAAAGGCGCCAGGGAAGGTGGGAGGGGAATCGAGTAATGGCGCACTTTACCACGCGGTGTTCGATTCGATTCGAACATGCCGAACAGCCTAATATCCGATCGAACATGAGTTCGATAGAACACTGTTCGCTCATCTCTAAACGTGATGGCATGGGCATGCATGGCTTTCAATGGCGGCACTGGGTCACTTGTGTTTATTCATGACATAACAGCAGACAAGAGTAGCCGGATGAATTCTGAAGTGTACCGGGATATACTTTCAGCCCAGATTCAGCCAAATGCTGCCAAGTTGATCGGACGGCGCTTCATAGTACAGATGGACAATGACCCCAAGCATACAGCCAAAGCTAGCCAGGAGTTCATGAGTGCAAAAAAGTGGAACATTCTGCAATGGCCAAGTCAATCACCAGATCTTAACCCAATTGAGCATGCATTTCACTTGCTCAAATCCAGACTTAAGGCGGAAAGACCCAGAAACAAGCAAGACCTGAAGGCTGCGGCTGTAAAGGCCTGGCAAAGCATTAAGAAGGAGGAAACCCAGCGTTTGGTGATGTCCATGGGTTCCAGACTTAAGCAGTGATTGCCTCCAAAGGATTCACAACAAAATATTGAAAATAAAAATATTTTGTTTGGGTTATGTTTATTTGTCCAATTACTTTTGAGCTCCTAAAATGTGGAGTGTTTGTAAAGAAATGTGTCCAATTCCTACATTTTCTATCAGATATTTTTGTTCAACCCTTCAAATTAAACGTTACAATCTGCACTTGAATTCTGTTGTAGAGGTTTCATTTCAAACCCAATGTGGTGGCATGCAGAGCCCAACTCGCGAAAATTGTGTCACTGTCCAAATATTTCTGGCCCTAACTGTAAGCTGAGAAGAGAATATATACTAGGAGTCCATAGCAGCTAAGGAACAGAAGAAGAAAGAAGGAAGACGTCATAGTCATAATCATTAGTTCTCTGTGCGGAGTGATCTTCGCTTGGTCTGATGTAGATTATACAGCCTGGTCGCGGTTGGAAGGAAGGACTTGCAATAGCTCCTTCTCACACTTGGGGTGAAGCAGATGGTCACTTACAGTGCTGCCGAGTCCCATCAGGGTCCCATACATGGGGTGGGATTTGTTCTCCCGCATGGAGGTCACCACGGACAGTGTCCTTCTGTCACCCACCACCTGTACTGGGTCCAAGGGGCTCCCCAGGACAGAGCCGGCCCTCCTGATCAGTCTGTCAAGTCTATTTCTGTCCCTGGTTGATATACTGCTCCCCCAGCAGGCCACACTGAAAAAGATGGCTGAAGCAACCACAGAATTGAAAAAAGCCCTAAGAAGTGTCCCCTGGACTCTGAAGCCCCTCAGCCTCCTGAGCAGGTAGAGTCTGCTGTGGCCCTTTCTGTGCAGCGCCTCCAGGTGATCAGCCCAGTCTAGTTTATTATTGAGGAGCACGCCCAGGTACTTATAGGTCCTGACTATCTCAATACATGTTCCTTCGATCTCCACCGAGATCGGAGCACTTCTCAGTTTACTAAAGTCCACCACCATCTCCTTGGTCTTCCCAGCATTAATCCTGAGCTGGTTCTGCTGGCACCATTCAACAAAATCCCGGTTTAAGTCTCTGTATTCCCTATCGTCGCCATCAGTGATAAGGCCGACTATAGCAGAGTCATCGGAGGACTTCTGTAAGTAACAGCTGGATGAGTTGTGCCTAAAGTCAGCAGTGTACAGTGTGAAGAGAAATGGGGCAAGAACTGGACCTTGTGGTGCCCCCGTACTACAGATCACAGTGTCAGACACACAGCCCCGGGCTCTCATATACTGAGGGCGGTTTGTGAGTTAATCTAGTATCTCAGTATCTAGTATACAGCCTATAGTTTGTTACATATATTTCTCATTTCTCTCCCAGTAACCATCCACACTCTCCTAACCTTGGAGGCAGGGGGCAGCGAGGCGAAGAAGAACGACAATACCGGGCACCGGACCAGACATCTCTGCAGGTAAGTGGACACCAGCGGGGACTAAGTAGCCAGAGGATTAAAAAAAAAATCCTCTGTCTACTTAGTGATTAAAAATATTCACTACACAGCGTGGATTCTAACAATTAAAGCGTTCCATTGTAAGATTACATACTGTATAGTGAATAGGATTGCTTTCAAAATCCGATCTCTGATTAGTAAAAAAATCCCATTGACTTGCATTGGGATCGGAATTGGGATCGAGATCGGGTTCGAATGAAAAATGATCGGAAATCGGATTTCAAAATTGATCCTGATAAGTCAAGATCGGCTCAACCCTATTACCTTGTTATTGAAAATAGTTGCCAGTCCAAGTACACTTGGCATAGAGGTTTATACCCCGAAATAAACGTTGTGTGTGTGACTGTAATAAATACGACTTTTACTGCACTACTATCTGGTGAAGTGCGGTCCCTCTGGCAATTCCCGGCGAATCTTCCGCAGTCCTTCTGGCATTTCTTTGTGACACTTTTGGATGTTTGAACCTTGCTGCTCCCAATTATCAGAGAGGAACCCTCTGTTGATTGGTTCTACCATCTGGATATTGTGCTAGTGGTAATACAGATAATACAGCATCATAGTGTCCTTGTAGCCTTGTAGTCAGTGATACAATTACATGTGATGGTCATTCCCTGCACTAGATCATCAATCATGAGAATATTTACCAGTAATATCTGCCTCATCCCCGGACTGTATCTGATCTGACCCCCAGTATACACGTGGTACTTACCTCAGTATTGTCTCTGCTGTGCCCAACATCCATGTATTATGGCAAAATATATTGTATATTACGTCAAATAGAAGAGGAAAGGTCTTCACTATAATAGCTGTAGTGTAAAATATATCACACAGTCTTATCACAGTCCGGCCAGTCTGATCATAGAAGGAATCATTACATGGAGATTTTATACATTTCTAGGCAGACGGCTCAATATCCAGAGACATCTCCACAAGACTCCCCGATGGACACCCCAATTACAGACAAGACATCTAATTAACCAATGGAGACAACATGTGTTAAATGTAATTTTTCTTTATTTTTGAGAATAAATAAACAATTAAAATTTCAAATGAAAAAAATATCACAAGTAGGGTTGAGCCGATCTTGAGATTTCAGGATCATTTTTAAAATCAGATTTTCGATCATTTTCCAGCTGATCCCGATCGTGAAATTTGCTCGATCACCGATTGGGATCCAATCTTTCCCTATCCCTTTCCCAATGACGGTGTTCCTTAGTGCTGTGCACACAAAATGCCCTTTAGGTTTCTCCACATTCTCCAAACAGAGATGAGCGAATCGAAACTGACAAAATGGAATTCAATCCAAATTTCAAGAGAACTTAAATTAGCATTGAAGCCAGATATCCTCATGCTTTGTGGTAGCGAGTCACATTTTTTCTAAAATGGTGGCTGGATGGGGCAAGGAACCCTGGGAACGCAGGATCACCCACAATGCCATGCGTGCAACAAGGCGACTCTATGCTGTGGGCTCAGATCCACTACACAGCGAGGACGAGCAACTGGAAGACAGTCAGCAGCTACTACCCAGCCAATATCTGGAGGAGGCATCCGCCGCTTCCTTCAGTAGGTGGGCAATTAGTGATGAGGAGAGTGGAGCCGGTGTTGCGAGCGGTCAGGCTCCTGGCTCAGAGACCGTTGAAGAGGACATCAGTGACCTGCAGTCAGTAGATGATGAGGAAGTAGCCAATCGTAATTGGGAGCCGGGTGATGAAAGAGCTTCATCATAGGGACAAGAGGGTTGCCACATGAGGCAGCAAGTTGATAGCGTGGCAGGGAATCAGCAGGGTGCAAGCATTGGGGCAGTCAGCGGTGTGGCAGTTTTTGTTAGGGTGCATTCACAAGGAGGAAAATGTCACGAAATTGTTGTGGAATCAGCGTCATATTCAGTGCTGAAAAAAAGCCTCCCATTGACTTCAATGGATTCCTTTTTCTGCTAGCAGACATACCTTCCTGATTATTCCCCCCCCCCTTTTTTTTTTTTTACCCATTCTTTGACTACTTCACCCTCCCTTCCTGCTCTCTCCCTAGACCACCCCCTTCTCCCCCACCACACCCTGTTTCCACATTGTCCTCCGTCTTCTCCTTCTCACCTCTTACCTTCTTTTTCTCTTCACTGCTTCCTTTTCGTATTGCTATCTCCCTCCTCGCTATTCACCCTCCTCTTGTACCTTACCAAGTGCCAACTACTGTATTCAGTCATCCCCTCCAATAACAACTGCCTCTAATGTTACACTCAGCGCCCTTACTATCTGGGACGTTTGTCTCTGCATTACAGTTATATAGAAACATCTATTTGATAAGCGATAACTCAATACCTTTTATTGCTTTACATGACCTCATTGATTGTTGATTCTTGTATTCTATATTGTTACTGTTAATAAAGTTTGTACCAACTCTGTATACTTTGTAAAATTTAATGAAAAAACTTGTTTAAACAACAACAAAAAAAAGATACTGTGAGAGGTGGGATGAGATCATTACAGATACATCAGGCTTGTCCAGTATTAGTTCATTTACTCACCATGACTTGTCCCTGACCAGTAGGCATTGAAGAGTGAGGGCAGCCCATGATTAGAAAACGTAATAGGCTCAATCCTGATTCTGGAGATGGACGAGGCTGAAGATTTAGAAACAAAGATGTAGTCCAGTCATTGGTGGGAATGCTTGAGATTGGAGAAAAAAGAATAATCCTTTGCAGATGGATTATGAAGACACCAAACATCCATTAGAGAGAGGTCATGGAGAGTCTCTTGAAGTCTACCTAGGGCTTTTTATAGAAGATGGGAAGAGACGGAAGAAGAGTCCAACATAGCATTCAATGTAAGATTAAAATCCTCAGCGAGTAAGATAGGGCCTTCTGAGAAAAGCTGCATGGTGTGTAAAGTCTTCAAGGAATCCCATCATTAAAACTCAATTTTTTGTCCCTAACATGCAGGAATATTCTTCTCCTACCTTTAGATGTCTTCTCCGGGCCACCCGTCGGTATAAAGCCTGGTTTAACATCAATAAGCAAATGAGTTCTCTCACAGCACTGGGGGCAGGGCCCAGCGCTCAAACAGCACTGGGGCATCCCCAATGCTGCGAGAGAACTCTCCAGCGACGCCTCCATCTTCTTCATGAATGGCTTCTCTTCCGGTGCTGGGTTCAAACTGCGTATACCCGCTGACCACAAGAAAATGGTCGCTTATACTTACTGTGTAAGTGGCTATTTTCTTGTGGCCGGCGGGCATGCACAGTTGGCTTTGCCCTAGGCCCGAGGCCTAGAAGTTTGAAGCCAGTGCTGGAAGAAGACATGAAGAGTGCCCATTCCTGAAGAAGATGGAGGCGGCGCTGGAGAGTTCTCTCGCAGCATTGGGGACTCCCCCAGTGCTGTTTGAGTGCTAGGCCCCGCCCCCAGTGCTGCGAGAGGACTCATTTGTATACCGACGAAAACCGGGATTTATACCGAATGGTAGCGCAGAGAATACATCTAAAGGTAGGAGAAGAATAGCCTTTCTTAAGGCTATTCCTATGTGTTAGTGAAAAAAAAAAGAGTTTTAATGATAGGATCCCTTTAAGCAACCAGGTAATCTGATTTTTATATGTTAAATAGGATAAGTTTGGAGCCTTTGAGAAAAAGGGCTCTGCCCTCAGTGGCTTTATGGATTGCCTTACAGACAAAGGGACTGTTTGATGAAGCAAAATAGAAACTCGGTTTGTGGCTGAAGATGGCTGAGTAGAGGGGAAGGCTTGATTGTAGAATCGCTGCGTTAGATCAAGAAGTTTCTCTCTCCAGTTTTTGGGAAAAATGAGTTAACCCTTTTCTTGCCAAGCACGTCCTCCCAGGATGGCACTTGTATAGCGGAGGACGTACAGTAGCTACTACGTCCTTAATTCTAATGCCCATATCTCTGGACTCGTTTGGGCTATGAAGATAATTTTAGAATCATTTTAAAGATGAGAATCTCTTTAGAATGATACCAAGGTCTTCATGTTAACCCTTACAGTGCCGAAGCAATTCACTGTTGAAAATGCTACAGTCCTATGAAAAAGTTTGAGCACCCCTATTAATCTTAATCATTTTTAGTTCTAAATATTTTGGTGTTTGCAACAGCCATTTCAGTTTGATATATCTAATAACTGATGGACACAGTAATATTTCAGGATTGAAATGAGGTTTATTGTACTAACAGAAAATGTGCAATATGCATTAAACCAAAATTTGACCGGTGCAAAAGTATGGGCACCCTTATCATTTTATTGATTTGAATACTCCTAACTACTTTTTACTGACTTACTGAAGCACAAAATTGGTTTTGTAACCTCAGTGAGCTTTGAACTTCATAGCCAGATGTATCCAATCATGAGAAAAGGTATTTAAGGTGGCCAATTGCAAGTTGATCTCCTATTTGAATCTCCTCTGAAGAGTGGCATCATTGGCTACTCAAAACAACTCTCAAATGATCTGAAAACAAAGATTGTTCAACATAGTTGTTCAGGGGAAGGATACAAAAAGCTGTCTCAGAGATTTAACCTGTCAGTTTCCACTGTGAGGAACATAGTAAGGAAATGGAAGACCACAGGGACAGTTCTTGTTAAGCCCAGAAGTGGCAGGCCAAGAAAAATATCAGAAAGGCAGAGAAGAAGAATGGTGAGAACAGTCAAGGACAATCCACAGACCACCTCCAAAGAGCTGCAGCATCATCTTGCTGCAGATGGTGTCACTGTGCATCGGTCAACTATACAGCGCACTTTGCACAAATAGAAGCTGTATGGGAGAGTGATGAGAAAGAAGCCGTTTCTGCACGTACGCCACAAATAGAGTTGCCTGAGGTATGAAAAAGCACATTTGGACAAGGCAGCTTCATTTTGGAAACAAAAATTGAGTTGTTTGGTTATAAAAAAAGGCGTTATGCATGGCGTCCAAAAAGAAACAGCATTCCAAGAAAAACACATGCTACCCACTGTAAAATTTGGTGGAGGTTCCATCATGCTTTGGGGCTGTGTGGCCAATGCCGGCATCGGGAATCTTGTTAAAGTTGAGAGTCGCATGGATTCCACTCAGTATCAGCAGATTCTTGAGAATAATGTTCAAGAATCAGTGACGAAGTTGAAGTTACGCCGGGGATGGATATTTCAGCAAGACAATGATCCAAAACACCGCTCCAAATCCTCAGGCATTCATGCAGAGGAACAATTACAATGTTCTGGAATGGCCATCCCAGTCCCCAGACCTGAATATCATTGAACATCTGTGGGATGATTTGAAGCGGGCTGTCCATGCTCGGCGACCATCTAACTTAACTGAACTTGAATTGTTTGTCCAAAATACCTTTATCCAGGATCCAGGAACTGATTAAAAGCTACAGGAAGCGACTAGAGGCTGTTATCTTTGCAAAAGGAGGATCTACTAAATATTAATGTCACTTTTCTGTTGAGGTGCCCATACTTTTGCACCGGTCAAATTTTGGTTTAATGCATATTGCACATTTTCTGTTAGTACAATAAACCTCATTTCAATCCTGAAATATTACTGTGTCCATCAGTTATTAGATATATCAAACTGAAATGGCTGCTGCAAACACCAAAATATTTAGAACTAAAAATGATTAAGATTAATAGGGGTGCCCAAACTTTTTCATAGGACTGTATTCAGGATTGAGATCCCATTGAAGAATTGCAAGTCGCTCAAAACCTTTAAGGGCTATTATGAAGAACTTGGTATCACTTTAAATCAAAATTTCATGAAGGTGCCTGTTCGTATACAGTACCAAGTGACATTCTGCTGCAGGTGTCTACTTTAAGAAAATATATAGGTACATCAATCTACATGCTGTCTGAGCGGTATAGCATTATCTGTAATAGTCACTGAGAAAACATAAATGCAAAATGGTTCCATCTCCAAATTTCGTCTGAGAGTGTTGACTTTAGTAATATAATTAGAACATACAAAGCAGAAAATACCATGAAATATATTGACAAAAACATTAAAAAGAAGAGAACATTGAGTGAGTCACTGAGATGCATAAAGGAGCAACTGAAGATCAGGGAACGGGGGGAGTAGACAGATTGCGTATCATACATTATATCTGCAAATAACATTCGAGGGTGTGCGTTGTAACTGAGAGAGTAAGAGTGATCATAAGAGAGACATGCAAAATATGGAGGCAGGAAATATAATTGTTGAGGACTCAGTCAAAGGGAGAACTACTTGCTACTTGATATACAAAAATCAGCAGGTCAGCGATACCTGGCTACTTTTTTTGTTTTTGTTTTTACTGAAACCACCAAATTAGAAAATTTGCTTCAGTTTATGAAAAGCGTCATTAAAGTCTTTGTTCCTCAGGGTGTATATAATGGGGTTAAGCAGTGGGGTCACCACAGTATACATCATAGACAAGACCTTGCCAATAAGCAGGGACTGTCCTCTTGTTGGAACATAATAAACAATGAGTAATGTCCCGTAAAATATGGAGACCACAGTGAGGTGGGAGCTGCAGGTGGAGAAGGCTTTATGTCTTCCGGTATTGGATGGGATCTTCAGAATAGCGATGACAATGTACACATAGGACATGACAATGACTATAAAAGGTATGGTAACAAAGAAAAATCCCAATATAAGACCAAGATTATGAACCATAGATGTATCGGAGCAGGAGAGCTGCAGTATGGGCTCAAAGTCACAGTAGTAATGGTCAATGACATGAGGTCCACAGAAATGGAAACTAGGCATTAAAGTCATATAGAGCAAAGCTATGATGAAACAAGCTAACCAAATGCCAGTTACTGATATCACACAGAACTTATGAGTCATGATGGAGTGATAGCGGAGCGGGTTACAGATGGCCACATACCGGTCATAGGACATCACCGACAGGAGAAGACATTCCGAAGAGTCTGATAGAGCAAACACAGAAAACTGGATGATACAACCAATGAGACTTATAACAATCCCTCTACAGAGTACAGTGTGAAGCAGGACGGGGACAATATCTGTGGTCAGCAGGAGGTCACACAATGAGAGCTGTGTAATGAAGAAGTACATGGGGGACCGAAGGGATTTACTCACTAAATACAAGACCATGATGAGAAGGTTTCCAGAAATGGTCCCACAGTATATAAGAACCAGCAGAGAGAAGAAGAGAAATGTGAAGTTCTTCAGATTAGGAAATCCCAGAAGAATAATGGAGGTGATAGAATTGTTTCTGAATTCCACCTTAAGAAAGTGCAACAAATAAGTTATACGAGTCTCTGTATTCATCTTATGTGGAGAGCATTATATAAGCCTTGCCAAAGCCTATAGTTTGTTACATACATTTCTAATTTATTTGGCTCCTCCTGTTAAATTTGCTCCCTAAATGTATTTTCTGATTGAGTCTAACCTTCTGGATATTGTGTGTAATACAGATAATACATCATGGTGTCCCAATAGTCAGTGACTCAATAACATGTGATGGTCATCTCCTGCACCAGTCTGTGGATCATCGATCATGAGAACATTTACCAGCCATATCTGCCTCATCCCCTGACTATATATGATATACCCCTCAGTATACACATGTTACCTACTTCACGATTGTCTCTGCTGTGCCCAACATCCATGTATTATGGCAAAATATATTGTATAGTGTGTCAAATAGAAGAAGAAAGGTCTTCACTATAATAGCTGGAAGGTAAAATATATCACAGCGTGGCATCACAGTCCGGCCAGTCTGATCATAGAAGGAATCATTACATGGAGATTTTATACATTTCTAGGCAGACGGCTCAATATCCAGAGACATCTCCACAAGACTCCCCGAGGACCCCCCGAATACATACAAGACATCTAATTAATCAATGGAGACAACAGGTGTTACAATGTATTTTTCTTTTTTTGTTTTGGTCACAATTGTTGTACAATAAACAATTAAAGTTACAAATGAATAAAATATCACAAAGTATCTATATACAGAATGTGTAAGTCCAGTCATTAAAGGGGTTGGCCACTTTCAGACCAATATTGGCAAACAAATGTACAATAAAAAGTTATACAATTTTCCAATATACTTTCTGTATCTATTCCTCGCGGTTTTCTAGATCTCTGCTTGCTGTCACTCATTCTGTTACTTCTAGTGGATAAAGGTCTGACCATGGTCATGTGATTTACGGTCCATGGTCATGTGATGAGCACACAGGTGCCGCTCGTTATAGTCACAACCCAGTAATCAGACATCTGCCTGGTAATCAAGCGGACATGCACTACAAGCGGACATGCACTACAAGCAGACATGCACTACAAGAGGACATGCACTACAAGCGGACATGCACTACAAGCGGACATGCACTACAAGCGGACATGCACTACAAGCAGACATGCACTACAAGAGGACATGCACTACAAGCGGACATGCACTACAAGCGGACATGCACTACAAGCGGACATGCACTACAAGCGGACATGCACTACAAGAGGACATGCACTACAAGCGGACATGCACTACGAGAGGACATGCACTACGAGAGGACATGCACTACAAGCGGACATGCACTACAAGCGGACATGCACTACAAGCGGACATGCACTATGAGAGGACATGCACTACAAGCGGACATGCACTACAAGCGGACATGCACTACAAGAGGACATGCACTACAAGCGGACATGCACTACAAGAGGACATGCACTACAAGCGGAAATGCACTAGAAGAGGACATGCACTACAAGAGGACATGCACTACAAGCGGACATGAACTACAAGAGGACATGCACTACAAGCGGACATGCACTACAAGAGGACATGCACTACAAGCGGACATGCACTACAAGAGGACATGCACTACAAGCGGACATGCACTACAAGCGGACATGCACTACAAGCAGACATGCACTACAAGCGGACATGCACTAGAAGAGGACATGCACTACAAGAGGACATGCACTACAAGCGGACATACACTACAAGCAGACATGCACTACAAGCGGACATACACTACAAGCGGACATGCACTACAAGCGGACATGCACTACAAGCGGACATGCACTACAAGCAGACATGCACTACAAGAGGACATGCACTACAAGAGGACATGCACTACAAGCGGACATACACTACAAGCAGACATGCACTACAAGCGGACATACACTACAAGCGGACATGCACTACAAGCGGACATGCACTACAAGCGGACATGCACTACAAGCAGACATGCACTACAAGAGGACATGCACTACAAGCGGACATACACTACAAGCGGACATGCACTACAAGCGGACATGCACTACAAGAGGACATGCGCTACAAGCAGACATGCACTACAAGAGGACATGCACTACAAGCGGACATGCACTACAAGCGGACATGCACTACAAGAGGACATGCACTACAAGCGGACATACACTACAAGCGGACATGCACTACAAGCAGACATGCACTACAAGAGGACATGCACTACAAGCGGACATACACTACAAGCGGACATGCACTACAAGCGGACATACACTACAAGCGGACATGCACTACAAGCGGACATGCGCTACAAGAGGACATGCGCTACAAGCGGACATGCGCTACAAGCGGACATGCGCTACAAGCGGACATGCGCTACAAGAGGACATGCACTACAAGAGGACATGCACTACAAGCGGACATGCACTACAAGCGGACATGCACTACAGGAGGACATGCACTACAAGCGGACATGCACTACAAGCGGACATGCACTACAGGAGGACATGCACTGCAAGCGGACATGCACTACAAGCGGACATGCACTACAAGCAGACATGCACTAGAAGCGGACATGCACAGTCGGGTCTGCCCAGGCCCGATGCCTGGCAGAGTGAATTCAGAGTCGGAAGACACCGCGGGGAAGCTGCACGGAGAAGACTTCTAAAGGTCGGAGAAGAACCAGCGTTGATTGGCCGACTGTATAGCATTCGGCCAATCAATGCTGGTTCTGCATCAAACTTTTCCATTCGAACAGCTAGTACTACTCGCTCATCTCTATAAGAGACTTACTTAATATATTTCCTACTGTCAATAGTGTATAATACACTATGTTAGCGCTCGGTGGCTCTCCTGATTTTATTTTTATGCTTGTATTTTTTGACTGGTGTTTCTCACCTCATATTGTGACAAGCTCGTGATGGCGATGGAGGAGAGGGACTTCCCATCACTAGAGTCTGAGGACTGAAATTAGAGGTTGTGAAGAGTTGGGAGCATATGCATTACAAAGTAAAATAAGGAGGCCATACAAGGATGCATGGGCTATAAGGAACCAGCCTTCTAAGTTGCCTTTCTTATTTTATGGGTCTGGAAGGGTCAAGAATTTAATACCAGGTTCTCCATTACAGCCCTTTTGAAGGTACGTTCATCACATACGCTAAGGGGAACCATTGTGTTGCAAAGGTAAATGAACTATCTTGACCAAGATGTCTCTTGCAGGAGAGCCAAGTCTGCACAGGACCTACAGAGCTTCTGCAGGATCAGGAGGCCCTTTAGGTAGGAGAACATGTACTGTAATTGATTCGGCATGTTAATGGGAGGCAGGGACTCCTAGAGTCCTATATAACTATGCTGCTAACAGTCCCAGTCCCAGCATGTAGTTCAAGTCTGTAAATCTTTCTAACACATAGACCAAATTTCATGGGTGAAATACAGTTGTGTGCTGCTACCCTTAATGTTAGTTAAGTGCCAGGGAATGTTATGCCAGGCTGCATCTCAAGAGTATGCAGAAATAATAGATTAAAAAGGAACATAGGAACAGGGACCTGTCAGTGTAGGAACTCTAAGGCGAGGTTCATACGGGGTATTTTGGACTGGAATTTGACGCAGAGGCCACCTCAGATTCTGGTCCAAAAAACGGGTAGCCATGACTGGATGCCGATGCAGTGCATGTGAACTCAGCCTAAGAAAAAGAATATAAAATAATAGGGGCAGGTCATCACTCCCAGTAGAAGGCAAAGAAGGGTTGGAGAGTGTTTGTCGGAAGTGTGACAGTTGTCAAGGCATAGAAAGCACACATTATCAATGGTAACAGAGGGCGGGGGATTTGCAGGCTTTCAGGAGTAGAGGGCGTCCTCCAATAAGACTAAACAGGTGAAGGCGTGGGAGGATATTTATCAATGGCAAAACACTACTCTCCTTTTCCAGGAAGGGGTGGGGGAGTCAATGGGAAGTCCAGTCAGTAGAGGATCTTCCATTGCTGAAGCTGTAATAGTCAAACTGCTCTTCTTTACTGCAGAGAAAACCATGACAAATCCTAGTGAAACTGGACTGGGTACCCCATGTAGTCACTGGTGGGAATTGCACACCTTAACTATTATTTCCTCCTTAAGGTGAAAATTGACAATACAGCAAATGATAAACCCTTTGGTTCCCAGTAGTAGGTTTAGGGCAGAGGACACAGAAAGCCCGTTCCATTTGTATGGAGTAGTCTTGTGGGCTGCCAAAAATGGAGTTGAAAAGACATTGCAAGGTAAAAATAACGTTCTGTGTAGTATTAGAGATCTGGCAGAGCACAGTGTATGTAGTAGTAATGCTGAGGCTCGGGACAGAGGAGCTCACAGATTGTACAGGAGTGGGTCAAGGGGCCAGTGGACGGACATTGGAAGACCCATTTTGCAATATAGCAAAGGTAGAAGTGTAGTTGGTGATGGTTGGCTATTGACTGCTGGCAATTGTCAGGGTTGGTGGCTAGACAGGAAACTGGGGCTAGTACAGAATGATGTGCAGTCCCATCTGTGTTCTGAAGGGCAACATTGAGGATTAACTAACCACTAAGGTGCTGACCTGGGCAACATGAAGGATGGGTGTGTGTGCTGGGACCACTATAGAGCAGAGTAAGACTGGATGATGCCAGGCTAATTGGAGGGCTCACCTGCTGAACCCCCTTTTAGAGTAAGAGAAGCCGTAGAGGTTCCATGTGTCAGGGCTATGTTGGGGAGCCAAGACTTGCTCTGGGTTTACACATCTGGTGTCAGTGATGGGGTGGCACCCCTAAGTTGTGAGGATTTCTGCCCTACCTTCTAACAGGCCATGGATGGTAGCTTGTAGGCCAGATAAGTGCTAGTGAAGCCTGTTGCTCTCAGAGCTCTGGCATTACACTTCTGCCGACATCAACTTCCAGACACTCCCCCTCCCCGTACAAGTAATGATTGCAGGTTCAAACTTTTTAAGGTTCTTGAAAAAAAACTTTAAATGAAAAAAAAAGTTTTGAGTACAGTGTACGGAGGTTTTTTCTTGAGCGTTATCAGATTAGTAAATTTGTTTCAGTTTATGAAAAGCTTCTTTAAAGTCTTTGTTCCTCAGGGTGTATATAATGGGGTTAAGCAGTGGGGTCACCACAGTATACATCATAGACAAGACCTTACTCAGGGCCAGGGATTCTCCTCTTGTTGGAAACAAATAAACAATAATTATTGTCCCATAAAATATGGAGACGACGGTGAGGTGGGAGCTGCAGGTGGAGAAGGCTTTATGTCTCCCAGTATTGGATGGGATCTTCAGGATGGTGATGACAATGTACACATAGGACATGACAATGATTATAAAAGGTATGGCAACAAAGAAAAATCCCAATATAAGACCAAGTTTATGAATCATGGATGTATCGGAGCAGGAGAGCTGCAGTATGGGCTCAAAGTCACAGTAGTAATGGTCAATGACATGAGGTCCACAGAAATGGAAGCTGTACAAAGAAATCACATAGATCAGAGCTATGATAAAACTGATCAACCAAATGACTATCCCTGATATCACACAGAACCAATAATTAATAATGGAGTGATAGCGGAGGGGGTTACAGATGGCCACATACCGGTCATAAGACATCACCGACAGGAGAAGACATTCCGAGGTGTCTGATATGACAAAGAAGGAAAACTGGGTGATACAACCGATGAGATTCATAACACTCCTTCCATACAGTACAATGTGAAGCAGGACGGGGACAATATCTGTGGTCAGCAGGAGGTCACACAACGAGAGCTGTGTAATGAAGAAGTACATGGGGGACCGAAGGGATTTACTCACTAAATACAAGACCATGATAAGAAGGTTTCCTGAGATGGTCCCACTGTATATAAGAACCAGCAGGGAGAAGAAGAGAAATGTGAAGTTTTGACGATTTGGAAATCCAAGAAGAATAATGGAGGTGACATTATTTCTCAATTCCATCTTAACAAAGTGCAACAAAGTTGTCAATTCTGTCTATTCATCTAGATTACACGTATCAAGCAAAAAGCATTTTATGAGCTTCAGTTCTCAGCATTACACATGATGCATCACATTTATTATCTAAACACAGAAAACACATTGTTATAAAACAGATGCTATACAGAGAAAAACAAACAAATATAAGAAGTACAACATAGCCTAACATAAGCATGCTTGTAAACTGTGTACTAAAACATTCAGTATGGTGAAAACATTTACAAAGTTATGGAAAAATTGCTACAAATTAAGAATGCTTTCCAAAATAGCCTCAATAGTTTATTTTTTGTCAATGAAAGGGAAATGTAAATCCCATCAATATTTGGTGTGACCTTTGCCCTTTCCTTTCCATCAGTTCTTCTTGGTACTTGCAGATGTTTTTTTGGTAGGACACAGTAGGGAGGACGTACTCGCCAAGCACAGATCTTCTGTAGATGTAGGCTTGTTCCAATCCTGTCTCTTAATGCCATCCAAGACTGAATGAATGATGTTGAGATCAGGGCTGTATCGTTGAGGTCATAACATTTCCTTGATCTTCTGGAGATAGTTCCTAATGACATTGGCTGCATGTTTCAGAATACATTTGGAATCAGTCAGATATTTCTGATTGGAGTTTCAGGATTTGGCTTCTTGAAGAAGGACCAAGGACCGTAGAAGTCAGCCAAGGTAAGCACATCAGATGAAAGGAGACACATCATGCTTACTTCCCATTGAAATCAGAAGGTGACCAGCAGGGCCATCAGCTCTGAACTGCCAAATTAGTAGAACCAGGGACAACCATCTATAGTTTGTAGAAGTCCGGCCAGAGGTGGTTTTCATGGAAGAATCAAATAACCATAACTATGGTATAATAAGGCCAAGAGACCCAACTATGCACAAAAACATAGGAAGTGGAGCTGAAAAATGGCGACAGGTGCCGATTGTGAAAATGTGAAATATTTGGCTGTAGGGACCGAGATACAATAATGAGTTTCTGCAGACAATACTGAAACATGGAGGAAGCTCCTGGCAAGTTTCATATTAGCGTTCAGCAAATGGAAATGGGATTTGGCCAGGATTAGTGGTGGCTAGATAATTATCCATCATCAGAGAGGCGTCTGATTTGACTTCAAATTTATTTTGCAGCAGGACAACAACCCCAAACATACAGTCAATGCCAGTAAGAACTATCATCTTCAGAGTAAGGGAAAACAAGGAGTCTTGGAAGTGGTGATATGGATCCCACAGATATAGCCTTGATCTCGGCATCATCCAGTCTGTCTGGGGTGACATGAAGAGTCAGAAGGATTGGGATAAGCAACATCCACAGAAGCTCTGGGCTTAGCTTTCCAAGATGGCATCCGTAACAACCTCCCTGACAAGCTGTCTGCAAGTTTACTAAAAATGAATTGATGGAAGGCAAAGGGCAAAGGTCACACCAAATATTCATGAGATTTACATTTCACTTTTGTTCATTGACAAAAAGGCACTTGTATTTTTGAAAGCATTCCTACTTTTTAGCATTTTTTTTCAAACCTGCTCAAAAAACCTTTGCACAGTGTATATCATGATGGCATTTACCAGTAACATTCCCCCCACCTTATCAGGACTCTCAGCATACACATGGTACGAACCTCAGTGTGATATCTGCTGTGTGCAGTCTTCATATGCAGGACGCTGGCTCAGTGGTTAGGTCTGATTCCTTGCAGTGCTGGAGTCCTGGGTTTGAATCCAACCAAGCAGGTTTCTATCTTCTCAATGGGTTTCCTCCAGGTAATTTGGTTTCTTCCAAAGACATACTGATAGGAAATGTAGATTATGAGCCCTACAGTGTTGACAATATATCAATGAAGCGCTGCAGAATGTGAAGGTGCTGTATAAGTTAGCAAAAAAATATTGTACCTTTTATATATAAGTGGAAATGAATATTTCAGCTATTATGTAAAAAATGTCATATAGCGCAATCATAAAATCCGTCCAGTCTGATCATAGAAGGAATCATTACATGGAGATTTTATACATTTCTAGGCAGACGGCTCAATATCCAGAGAGATCTCCGCAAGACTCCCCTGTGGACACCCCAATTACCAACATCTAATTATCCAATGGAGACAAAATTTAATGATTATTTTTATTACAATAAAAAAACATTAAAGCATCTACATTAATGCAAAAGTCCAGTAAATATTAACCAGTATGCCAAAAACTTCTCTGTAAAGGGTCTTGGGATGAGGATAGGTATTAGATATCTGATCAGTGGGGGGGGGGGGAGCCAGTCCCTGTGCAGATTACCCGTTTGGGGTTGCATTCAAGGCATGTACTATGTAGTGCATAATCCAAGGTAGATGGCGCTATGCCCTGTACAGTAGCTGATGTATACAGGGGGAAGCCATCTACTGTGATCCTTCCCTCCAACCATCAGATATGTATGACCTCTCAAGGAGGGGCTTTAAGTAAATCTACTACTCAAGTCATTTGTGTGCCCCTGTTTAGACATGCATCCACCAAGAAATTTGCCAACTTAGAGAGGCCCCCTTCTACCATCAAGTCAGTTACGACCTGTGTTAGCTAGCGTCACCTCTGAAACCATTTGCAGCCAATGTGCTTGTTGTTTTGTGACTAAAGCCTGGATCAAGTTTACCACTGTGCGAGCCTGTACCATATTTGAATGGAGCTCCAAAAACACCACTCACAGCACAAAAGTCACAGTGGGAACTGCATACCTTCGGTGGTGGGACACAATGAGATGGCAAGATTGGGCATTAGACATTTATCTGCAGAAAAAAGAACCCATTGAAGTCAATGGGAGGCTTTTTTCAGGGCTGAAACTGCACACCAAATTCAGCTACTGCATACTTCATTTATTTGGCCACAGTTGCAGAGTATGGAGATTGCAGTAACCTTATGAGGCCCTAAGTTGACCAAGTGGCATAGTGTGGAAGTTACAGCAGCCTTACAGTGACCCAGTAGCAGAAAGGAGGAGGTGACAGAGTGTAAAGGTTGTAATAGACTTTTGAGGCCATACAGTGACCAAGTGACCCAGTGACACAGTGTGGTGAAGCAGCATGGATCATTTCATCTGCTACATTGGTTGGTGGAATTCCTGACTGATCCATGCCTGATTCATCTTCCAAAAAGTGAGTCTTTGCAAATTTTGGGTGGACAGGTGAATTCTCCTTGGGGACACTATGGCCCCCACTGCACTAGTCACCTTTTCTGATGCCACACTACTGGCC